>NC_135540.1:116521066-116825149 GCF_045843805.1 Urocitellus parryii | reverse complement strand
TTAAGGGTATAACAAAACACTGAAATTCCTGACTTTATCTCACAATTGTAATTACTGAGTCTTAGGTCCAAGTCCCATAAATAGTAAGTAGTAAACAAGGACCTAAAGTCCAGAGAGTACTGTTCCCATTTACAGTCTTTCAGTGCAATCTTTGACATCGTTGTGACCATTAGGGAATCAGGAGATGCTAAGATTGCTGAACATGCAGTAGCTTTCCAATCTAAATAGTCATTAGATGTACCTGAGGAGATTTGAAGCAATTCAGGTCCTGCTCACTTTCCTCACATCTCACCACTACCATTTCAAGTGTGTCTAATGCCTTTATGGCCCTGGAATTGAGACTCAGATAAATACAACTTTGCAAGCCTACCTAGGTGATTCTAAGGCAGTCGGAATTGCCCTGAAGAAACATCTCCAACCACTGAAACATCAGTGAGATCAAATTACCTCTAGCACCACATACAATGTGTCATCTATTCTTCACCCCACATCCCAGGGCCAGGAACCATTTTCTGAATGTCATACTGTAATGTGTACTTGAGATTTGCTAGGTCTGTAGATCTTAAGATCACATGGATAAAAGGAGTATTGTGGTGATGGATATGTTAATTAATTTGATGGTGCAAGTCATTTCACAATGTATATCAAATCATCACATGTATGCCTTATATATACACAATTTTTCTTTGTCAATCATACCTCAATAAATCTAGAAAAAAAGCTTAAAAAATAAATGCCCATCAAAATCCTGATATAGAACCATGCACATATATTGTGTAAGCTAGAGAAAAGGGGCTAACAGGAATTTTTCTAAAACAAATGACCCATCTAAATTACATGTTACTGATTTTACTGATACTCCTAAATTCAGATTGTTGTATTAAAATGATGTTTTTAAATATTGGACACAATTTTAATTTCACAGATGACCTTGTGCTTATGGTGCCCTTGTGTTTATGGTGTCCCATGGACAGCTTAAAAAGCTATATACCCTTGGTCTGAGAGATTTCATAATATTTAAGGTCACCCAGGTCTACACCTGAGCTATGTCCCCAGTTGCTCTAAAACTGAGTTACTTTAGGAAGTGGTCCCAAAGCCCACCCTCAACTGTCAGGGTCCTGAGTTCCAATTGGCAAGTTTAGAATTCTATGTAAGAAGTTGTTTGATTTAAGCCTGATCATGCAGTATTTTATTTATGCCTGATCTGAATTAGGTACTTTGGTATACATTCATCAGACCAAATTAACCCCTTGTGAAATAATTGTCGATTGCAAAGTCTCAAAGGCAGACATAATTAATCCATGCGAGTGGATTGAATGATTTTACTCTGGATTAAGGTACAGCAATTTAGCTAAACCCTTGTTTCCTTAAAAACATTTTTTTCTCTTCCAAACATAAGAAAACTTGATCTTGGTTTAAGGACATGAACACTCAGAAAATGCAACTTTTACTTATTTATTTTTGAGACATGGATATAAAGAATCCTCAATTCAAAAATGGCATTATCTCCTGTCAAGTATGAGCTGGCTAATACATTGATGAGTGACAGATCGATACAAAGGAAAAAATGAGCCTCTTCTAAATCTGTGTGATCAGAAGTTGAACTGAAGCACTTATCTCTGCTATTTGACAGATAACAGCTGGCTGGATGTCTGAAAGGTAGCCCTGGACCCAAGCTCATCACATTGACTTACATGTGAATGGTAAACATCAGGGAATGAGCATCAAGGATGTTTCTGATGGTATTTCTGATGGTTTGTTTTGGTAAACTAGTCTTTATCTTAGATACATGCTCCTTTCTAATACAAACACAAGGCAGTAGATGCCAAATGCAAATGCAAATAGCTCAGCCTGTCCTAGTCTTCATAACACTCCCAGATACTGGTGAAAGCCAGATAGCTTCTTTTTGTATAATTCAGGGAGGAAATATATTCAAATGAGGTTAAGTATGTGCATTTTAATTTTTTTTACTTGTCTTTTTCCAACAACTACAATATAAATTTCCTGAGTGTTTTTCTTTGCAAGGAAATCCTCTAAAGTGCCTTTCCTAAGGCAGAAGTTCAACAAATATTTGGACTCATAAATTTTTAGGCATAACAAAATAAATGGTTCGTACTTAAAACCAATATAAGCCGCAAGGAATGCTTTTTGATTCATTTCAAAAGCACATGCAAGCCCTTTTTAGAAAATTTTCTAATATAGAATATTGAGAAGTACACTATCCTTGCTAAGTTACTGACTTTATAAGCAAAATAAATTATAAAATGCCAGAGAGTATACAGGCCCTCCACTGAAAATTATTATTATGTCTTTCTTAAACTACCAAGCATCCACCATCTGTAATTAAAGCATGGATTTCCTGCCAGTGTCTCTTTCCTGAAATGGATAATGAATTTTTTTCACATATGTACAAGTTCTCAAGGGGCTATATTCTCAAAGTCAAGGATAGAAAGAAGAATATAATCAGTAAAAATAGTCAAAATTTAGATGATAAAATGAAAGTTTCAGAGGATGGAAAGACCAAAAGTAGGAAAGGCGTAAGTGGCTTATGATCTAGCAATGTAGGAAAGTACTTTTTAAAAGTGCACTGCATAGAACTGGGGTTGTGGCTTAGCAGTACAGCACTCGCCTAGCACATGCAAAGTCCTGGGTTCGATCGGCACCACATGAAAAAAAAAAAAAGTATTGACAACTACAACTAAAAAATAAATATATATTTTTTAAAGTGCACTGCACAACCAGGCCTGGTGGCACACAGCTATACCCTCAACAATAGGAGGCTGAGGCAAGAAGATCATGAGTTCAAGGCCAGCCTCAGCAACTTAGTGAGACCGTGTCTCAAAATAAAGTAAAAAATGGATTGGGGATGCAACTCAGTGGTAGAGTGTCCCTGGGTTCAATCCCCAATGCCTCAAGAGAAAAAAAAGTGTAATACACAAAGCCCACTATCACAGAAGATTTGAAGAGGTCAGAGCTAAAGGGATTAACGTATCAGCTAGTACAATCTTTCTGTGAAGCATAAATCTCTCTCCCCCAACAGCTTCTATGTCATTATCTGATATTAATACATAATACTTTCAGAATCACAGACTTCACAACTTCCTGAAAAAACCCATCCTATCACTACAGCTTAGACTACGAGAAAACTTTTTTTCCTTCTAATGTATTAAAATGTGCTTTCTTGAAATTTCTACCCATTCGTCTTTGTTATATCCTTACAGCTGTAGAAGCAGTGTTCCTCCTGCACGTGGCAACCCCGCAGACACTGGAAGCATGATATCTTACCTAACACCAAGTCTGATCTTCTTCAAATAACAGGCTAATGTTCCTCAAATTTTTATCCTCAGAGTGTGTTTTTGGTCACCTTGTTTAGGGCTCACTTAACCATGCCTCATTTAATAGTCTACTCTCTCATGCTCTACTACTCAGAAACCACCACTAAAGCTCTGTGGGATACCAAGAAGCCAGGCCATGAAGGACATTTATTGGAGGTCTCTCAGACTTGCCTCTTCTGTTCCTGTACCTAAGTTTCCTATCGTGGAAAGGTCACTTCTTCCATTTAGATTTTGAGGGATAGATTCTGTAGTCCCTGCTTTACTATGATGTCTGTTCCTCCTTTGGAGCACATACGCAAAAATGTAGAATACGATTTTACACATATAAATCCAATAGCACAGGGACATTAGCTCAGACTTCTGGGGAAGAAGAGACCTCCTAGTCTCAGAAATCATCATGAATTGACTCCTACTAACCAGAGATGAAAGAAGAAGATTGTAGCCAATAAGTTGTTGGAAATCATCTCCTAGCTATGCATAAAGATCTCATTTGTGGAGACAAAGACAACAAGTAAAGAACTATCATAGTGTTCTTTTAGTTCTACATATGTTCTGCCAATACACACACACACACACACACACACACACACACACACACACACACCACATACACACACATACTGGCTTCTATGCTGCTTCTTGTTTCTTAGCTTGGAATATTCTTCCCTCTTCTCTTCTATCCACCCTTCGATGCACAGTGCTTGCACTAGTGCTATTTCCCCAGAAGGGTTTACCAACCTCCACAACCAGGTCATGTTTGTGTATCACCAGTTCCCACATACTTCATATATCACCACATACTTCATATTCTTAGCATAAGAGCAATATTACATATTATTTTCTGATTGTTAATTATATCCGTCTGTCTCTGGTCACAATTATTTCTCTCTCCACTAGAATGCAAACTATTCAAAATCAGATATTTTGTCTGCCATGTATATTGTAGCACCTCCCCATGGCCTGGTATATAATGAACAGTTAATATATATTTTTGAATGAATGAATACCAAAGGAATGATGCATTAAAGGCCAACACATGCTCTCAGTGTCACCAGTTGCTGTGTGTGCACTCGGAGGACCGAGCTAGCTCGCAATAAACACCTCTTTGCTGCTTACATCGATCTTGGGTCTCTGGTGGTCTTTGGGGGTCCCGAATTCGAGCATAACATATGGGGGCTTGTCCGGGATCCCCCTAATAAGCCTACCCAGACACCCCGATCGAGAGGTGATGAAAACCCGGCCGAAGTACCCATCCCCAGATGACAACCTGTTTTTCCCCAACCAGACCTCAAATGGAACTGACTTCTAAAAGGGAACTCACTTCCCCCATGTCGTCGTCCCCCCTGTCATCGAGCCCCCTCATGTTCGACACCCCTTTTCAGCCTGAAGCAGCCAGAAGGAGCCATCGTCCCTTCTCACCCCTTCTCCTTACAGCAATAACGTTTCTAAAATTAGGGGAAATAAAGCCAGAAATGGTTAGGCAGTGTAGATAGGTAAATCAAGTCAGGTTGGATCTAGGAGGCCAATTTTAAGTAAGTTTGGGAAGTTGAAGACTGTCCCCTGAGGATTACTGTTTACCAAGATGTAGAGCCTGCCCAAATAGGCCCACAACTGAGGGAACCATGATTGGTTCCCAAGTTTCCAGACAAAGGGGGGAATGAAAAACCAGCCTCTACCTCAGAGCAAAGCCTGTCCAAGAAAGGGACATGACCTTTGTCCTTGGAAAAACCCACAGAGCACTCCTAAGCACATTCCCACCCTGCTAAGTTGTTTATCTACAAATAACAGGAGAGATCTGCTATGCCAGGTGTCCCTGACTCAGTCAGGCTAGGTGGAGATCCATAGCAACCCCCTAGCAGCCACCAATCAGCATGAGACAGGGAAATACCTGGGATGCCAGATAACCCTCCCAGTAGTTTATGGTGGTTGATAACATATTGGGAAACCATGTAGTTCAGCATGTACACCCCTCTTGGCTCAAACCAATTAGTTCAAACCAATACCCCTTTTGTTCTGACCAATCACCCCTACCCAACTTGTTCCCGCCAGTGAATGTGCTAATCATGTTTTAGAGTTGTTATTTGATTTTCCCGCGGTGTGTGATGATTTGCTATGATGTATGTGAAGTCCCTGCCCTCTCCAAAAAATGTATAAAAATGGTGCAAACCCTTGGCTCAGGGCCTCTCAGCATCACCAGTTGCTGTGTGTGCACGCGGAGGACCGAGCTAGCTCGCAATAAACACCTCTTTGCTGCTTAAATAAATAAATAAATAAATAAATAAAGGCCAACACATGAAGGAAAGTTCCCATTTGGATAGTGAGCTCATCCAGGATAGTGGTACCACAAAACTTGGAAATGAAAGTTATAAGCCATGGGCATCTTTTAAAATGAAGAAAAGATACCAACAAGTTGATGGATGGCATCTGTTGTGATCACAGAAGCAAGACCTAGATGGAGAGTACTCAAAAGCCATAAACCTCAAGGTTTTTTAATGGATAAAAGAGAAATGGCTTATAAATAGATAGCCATAAGAATGCCTCTCCTCTGCACATACCACATTTTTTTTGGAGAAATGATGTCTATGACACCTAGCCTGGGGTTAAGCCTGGAAGTCTGACAAGAGGATCGATACATAGATGAACTGACTCTGGTGGACACTTGAAATTAAAAGGTGAAGAGAGGAGCTAGATGTGAAGGAAGGGGACATACCTGGTAGAACAAAGGAGCAGAAGGGAACTACAAAGGTCAAGGTGGAAATCACCTGAAGGTTCAGACAAATGAAATGACTTACTGTCTATCAGTTATATTATGATATAACTGAATATATGCATGGATACTCATTGCATTTTTCAGGCTATATTATTTTTGTCCAAACATATAGCAAAGTTAGTGATAGAAAAACAGTAGTCTTAGAAAATTAAGCTAATAATTGCTTTGCCATGGCAGCTGATTTTTAATGTGAAAGCAGAAAAGATTCAAAATACATTTAAGTATCCAGACTATGTGTCATGGCTAGAAATATTTCATTCTCTTACAAGTTCCTAAACAACTTAAACATTCTAGTACAGTTTCACTAAATACCAACTGAACATAAATAAATTAACAAAGAGTAATTGGGAAATGTCAACATTCCCAGATGCTGATGGTCAGACTAATGATGCCAATTAAGAAAATTGATTTTGAAAATAAAACAGATGTCCTAAAACATATTGGGAGCACAATTCATGAAGACTTAGAGCCCCAAGAGTAGAGGAAGGGAATGGTACAATTAAGTAAATGTTTGTTGAATGTAGCCAGTGGCACATGTATCACTGTAGACTGCAAAGTGCTCAGGATCAGAGTAGGAGTGTACACAAGTGTTAACAAGACCTAGATGCAGGAGCCACCAACTCTGCACTCAGCTGGTGGATGAAAAGTTCATTACTGAGCACCTATTAGGCAACGGGTACTATTCTGGGCACGGATGGAAAAGGAGCAACAGTCAAAATTTCTAGCTCTGTGGGCAGACATTCTAGAAGGGAGACACAGAAAATAAGTCAACTGTCAACACAGTTTCAGAATAAAAATTAGAATAAGAGAACAAGAATGTTGTATATGGGCTGGGGATGTGGCTCAAGTGGTAGCACTCTCGCCTGGCATGTGCGGGGCGCTGGGTTTGATCCTCAGCACCACATAAAAATAAAATAAAGATGTGTCCATCGAAAACTAAAAAATAAATATTAAAAAAATTCTCTCTCTCTCTCTCTCTCTCTCTCTCTCTCTCTCTCCCTCTCTCTCTTAAAAAAAAGAATGTTGTGTACGGTAGCACAGCAAACTGATTGAATTAGTATCATTAGTAAACTTTGAGTTGTTTAGGATGTTGCATTATGTGTTTTTTTTTAATCTGTAATAAAATTATGTCTATTTTAAAAAGAAACATGGACAGAATAGGATATTCAGTAAGGACCCCTGATGAAGTGCGATTTAAGCAGACCCTGACATTTGAGATGACATTTGACTTGGTTCTAAAAGAATGCATAGAAGATCACCAGAAAGAAAGGTGTGGAAGGCATTTTTCAGACATAGAAGATAAGGACTAGAACAGCCCAGAGGCTCAAAAGAATTGTGGAAAATAAGTTGTTTTGAGCCACCCAGCCCCTTTTCTTCATCTGATAAGGGTACTGTGAGGGCCCCAAACCCCCTGTATTCTCTTAGGGTCTCAGTTAGGAACAAGAATGAAATGGACATAACAGATTAGCAGGAGAAAAGCAGAATGCAATTTTACACAGCACAGGAGAGCTCATAAAGAAATGAAGACCCAAAGGAGGAGTGAGAGTCAGTTACTCACACACACTGAACTGGACAAAAAGTAGTAAACCGAGTGCAGGAAGCTTAAAAGACAAAGTCATTCTCTAACAGAGTCTGTACAAAACTCTAAGTCTCAACCTCAAGTTGAGGATATTATCAATATCAGCTTTCTTTCTTGTATAGGAAGAATATTTTTCACACAGGAATTTCATCTTATGCTTTTAAGAAACAACATGAACCTCAAAGTGTTCTTCTTGTCTATGATGTTTTTCAGGCCACTAAATCAGTATGTTAGAATAGCCCAGTTCAACCCTAATCACAATTATCTTATATTAGACAAAGGTGCCAAAAACATGCACTGGAGAAAAGATAGCATCTTCAACAAATGGTGCTGGGAAAACTGGAAATCCATACGAAATGAAGTTGAACCCCTATGTCTCACCATGCACAAAAGTTAATTCAAAATGGATCAAGGATCTAGGAATTAAACCAGAGATCCTGCGTCTAATAGAAGAAAAAGTAGGCCCTAATCTTCATCATGTGGGATTAGGCACCAACTTCCTTAATAAGACTCCTATAGCACAAGAATTAAAACCAAGAATCAACAAATGAAATGGATTCAATGCCTTGAAATATTTTCAGGACCTGCTTCTTCTCATTCTCAGGCCACTTCTTTCAGAAACATGTATTGTAGGCCTGACCAATTAAATCTTCAGTTCCCTGGGGGTGATACATAGCTCACAATTGTCCAATCCGGGCAAATCGCTGCACTGTGGGAGGGTTCCCAGGAAGAGATGCTCTTCTCCCAGGTGAGATTGTCCATAGTTACTGTGTGATCCTGGAATTTTCAGAATTCACCATCCAGATCCAGAATGTGAAAGTAACACAAAGCAGATAAAGAGACCCTGAAGTCCGATCCTCCTTTTTGAACTTCTAGTTAAAGCCTTCGGGTAAACTTAGCATGCTTTAGGCTTGTGATCCAAGCTTAAATCTTCTTTGGGCTACTGAACTCAATACCCTATTATTGGCCAGTCAGTCTCCATATACCGAACAGGTCATATTCATCTTAGTTGGGGCTCCTACAATATATTATCATATATGTGATGGCTTAAATCACAAACCTGTATTTCTAAAGTGCTGGAAGCTAGAAGTCTGAGATCAGGATGCTGGTATGGCTGTGTTCTTGGTAAGTGCCAGCTCTCTCATCCCCTCTCATGGTCTTCCACTGGTACAGCAAAAGGACACACACACACACACACACACACACACACACACACACACACACACACATGGGGTGGAGGGAAATCCCATGCTTCCTCCCATTTTATCAGGGTCATAATTCCATTATGAGGATTCCATCCTCTTAACCTAATTACATCCAAGAGATCTCATCTCCCAATGCATTCTCACTGGAGAACAGAGTTTCAACAAATGAATTGGACAGAGACCCAGTCAGTCCTCAGTTATATTCAAGGAAGGGACTGTCAGATGTTATTTTACAAGTATCCCATCCCACAGAGGCTCCATAAGAAAACTTTATTCTTGACATTTAAACAGAGTGAGGTTGTAGAAGCACTGAAAAAGTGGGGGAAAGAGTTTCAGAATATAAAGTAACATGTTGGGGAGGGTTTAAAATGCCCACACAACAAGACCTGGATAAAGAACTTTCTCTGGATTTCTTACTTATAAAAATGTGAAGCTGGGGCTAAGGATGTATGTAGCTCAGTGGTAATGTTCTTGTTTATCTTATCGTGTGCAAGACTCTGGGTTTGATCCCCAGAACCACAGTTAAAAAAAAAAAATATGAGCACATTTGCTAAGCACAGTAGGTACTATGGTGAGAAGCAATCTGGTTACAAAAATAAATTTAACATTTATACATTGTTAAAAGAGAAGCAGAGCCAAACAGCAGTTAAATCAGTTAGAACAGATTAGGAGAAAAGAGATCTCAGGATAGAACTGGGCTCAATTCTAAATACTAAGAAAAGTGGGGATTTATGGCCAAGAAACAGGTTGGAAAATTAGGTTATGGCATCTATGAGTTATTCAGATTATAAAGAAGTTTTTCCTGTGATAAGCACTAAATCTGTATTCCTCCATCCATTCTCTTCAATTGCACCAGAAACTGAACTAAAATCTGAGAAGAAATTCTTAGAAGGTACTGGAAAAACACTCACGGAAATTTGGAATTCTTGCTATACTGACCTAACAAGAATCTTCCTAAAAAATAAGCCAAATGATCAGATACCAAGTGTGGAAGATTCTCTCTACATGGGCTTGAAGGGACCTTTCCTAAGCTTGGTTTATGCAGGCCCAGGAAGAATGAGGGCCAAGATTAAGACCTAATTAAGAAGAAGGCTCACCCAACCTCCAGTATTTCGTTACACTTAACAAAAAAAAAAAAAAATGGATTAATACAGGCTCCATAAAAAAACTGTTAGCATAAAAATTAGTTAATATCAGCTCTTGTTGCAATCAACAATTAAGAATTCCTGTCCATAGATGATTGGATACATTTTTTGAATTTAAAATTTAAATTCCTGACTCCAACACCTTCAATATATTTCCAATATATTTCCAAATGCTTCTACAAAAATACAAAATGCAAATTTGACCATGTCCCTTAAATGTCGCCTACAAATGAACATCCAAACTCTTTTTCCTGCCAGGCAAGATCCTCCATATCTGGTCCCATCTCTTGACACCTCTATAGACAAAACATAGCCACATTTAGAAGGAGGGAGGAAACAATAAAAGAAAAGTAAGGAAAGATAACTGGGTGATTCGCATCAAAAACAACAACATGCACTGAATGATAAAGGCTTGGGATAGACAAGAACAAGGGCAAGTCTAGGAATATTAGTAGCAAAACACCACCAAACTTCTCAAAGT
The DNA here is from genome assembly GCF_045843805.1 of Urocitellus parryii. Taxonomy (NCBI): domain Eukaryota; kingdom Metazoa; phylum Chordata; class Mammalia; order Rodentia; family Sciuridae; genus Urocitellus; species Urocitellus parryii. Next base: position 116,814,634 of record NC_135540.1, on the reverse strand, counting down.
CCTGCAGTAAAATGGCATAGTTCTGTTTTCTTTCTCTGTATGTAGTTTCTGAAGTCTAAAAGTAGAATCTGACTGATCTCTACTGGGCATGCTTTTCTTATCCATATACCATGACTTCATTGTGGTCACTGAGATGGTGTCATCTGAGTGGTTCTGCCTAGTTCATAGGCTACGCATGAAGTTAGACAGATGGGATGATTTCCAGAAGAAGGAAAAGGAATGAGTAGATAACAGCAAGAGCCATGATGCATTCTTTGCTGTCATTGAAACTATCTTCCCTTGAATTGTGCTGCTATGATCGACGTGGCAGTATCCCTGTAGTACACTCTTTTAAGGTCTTCAGGGAATAGTCCAAGAAGGGCAATAGCTGGGTCAAATGGTGGTTACATTCCCAGCAACCCAGATGCCCTTCAATAGATGAATGCATAAAAAAAATGTGGCATTTATACACAATGGAGTATTACCAGCACTAAAAAATGACAAAATCATGGAATTTGCAGGGAAATGGATGGCATTAGAGCAGATTATGCTAAGTGAAGCTAGCCAATCCCTAAAAAGCAAATGCCAAATGTCTTCTTTGATATAATGAGAGCAACTAAGAACAGAGCAGGGAGGAAGAGCAGGAGGAAAAGATTAACATTAAACAGAGACATGAGGTGGGAGGGAAAGGGAGAGAAAAGGGAAATTGCATGGAAATGGAAGGAGACCCTCATTGTTACACAAAATTACATATAAGAGGTTGTGAGGGGAATGGGGAAAAAAAACAAGGAGAGAAATGAATTGTAGTAGATGGGGTAGAGAGAGAAGATGGGAGGGGAGGGGAGGGGGGATAGTAGGGGATAGGAAAGGTAGCAGAATACAACAGTCACTAATATGGCATCATGTAAAAATGAGGATGTATAACCGATGTGATTCTGCAATCGGTAATTGGGGTAAAAATGGGAGTTCATAACCCACTTGAATCTAATGTATGAAATATGATATGTCAAGAGCTTTGTAATGTTTTGAACAACCAATAAAAAAAAGAAACTATCTTCCCTTGACAACTTAAGGACCCTTGTTCTTAGCAATAAGAGAGAGAAAATCTTTGCTTTGGTAGCAAGAGTTCAAGTGAAACTATGAACCAAAAGTTTCCTTGAAACTCTTTCATTTTCTTTGCAAACAGACCACTTCCTACTAGTTCTTCAACCTCACTGATCTTCTGCTTGGAGTAGAAATGTTGGCACTTTGCTGTGATCTGACCTCACTCCTTTTACATTTCTGACTCTGAAATCCTCTCCCTGCAGTCTCATCCACATCTTTGACCTCAGTTTCTATCTATGAGCTGAATCCTTCAACTGCAGCACAGATTGATTTCCCAAATTTCAGATTCATAAATCCAACTACATAAATATTGCCCATTTAAGTAATGTGGGGAAATTTCTCAGAAAGAACTTGACTGTAATGTCTCAAAATGAAACCCATTGCTCCTCTCTCCTTCCATTTTATTCTACTTGTCCTTTGCATCATCCTGGCCCCATGCATGCATCACCATGTATGGAGAATTCCAATTCTGAAAGTTTTCAATCTTCCTACACTCAAATCCTCTACCAAATCACCACATACAATCTACCAGCCAGTCATAGCACTTCTACTAACCACTATTGTTCCATAAAGGCATTCATCATCTCTCCTAGTATTCCCCCTACCCCTGACTCCATCACCTTCAATATATTTCCAAAATTCTTCTATAAAAATACAAAATGCAAATTTGACCATGTCTCTTAAATGATGCCTACAGATGAACATCCAAACTTTTTTTTTTTTCTGCCAGGCAAGATCCTCCATATCTGGTCCCATCTCTTGCCACCTATAGACAAAACATAGGCACATTTAGAATGTCAGCTGCACCAAAAAGTTCTATTTGTAGAGCATGATGCACCATGTGGTTTCCAAGATAGAGACAAACTATCCTCATTGTGTATAAATTCCCCTGTGTAGTCCATGAATATAATACTATGTATATGATTTGTATGCTACAAAATTTTCTAGTAAGAATTCTCCAGAGAAACGGGGTGAATTATATATCCAAGTATCTGTTTTAGTTAGAAAGATAAATTATAAAATTAGATATGACCTCACAGGACTATGGAGAGTAACAAAAACCATAATCTACCTTGCACAAACTGGAGGTGCAGGAAAGCCAGTGAGAGCACTACCTTTTCTCATGGTGATCACCAGTAAGATCTTTAAAAAGAAATGGGAGAATAAACAGGAGGCATATAAATTATGGAACCAGTCCAGGTGCCTGTCAATAGATGAATGGATAAAGAAAATATGGTGTGTGTGTGTGTGTATAAATATATAATACATACACAATAAATAATGTGAAGAGGGAAGAGGAGATGAAAAGGGAAAGTACCAGGGAATGATATTAATCAAATTCTATTGGAACAACTATGGCATAATCAATTCCACTATTGATTATGTATCATTATAATGCACCAATAAAAAATAAAATATTAGGCAAAATATTTGAAAATCATACCATTTTATGTATGGAAACTTCAAGAGAAGCAAGTGAACAGAAGAAAGTTTATCTAGTAGCCAACTATATAAAATTAGTTTATAAAGGTCAATAGCAGTCTTATTTTACAAGACCTATCAATTTGAAAATTAAGTGGAAAAAAGACCTCTATAACAACTAAATATAAAATACCTAAGAATATGCTTAATATGTCATTATTTAAGAAAACAATGAAGCTCTTCTCAGGCCGATCATATAAAACTTTCATATACGGTATCCAGCAATAAGCAGTTGTTTCACGGGTAAGAGTTCCCTTCCTGTAGACTGTTAGGATTATAGGGGGCAGTGAAGACAGAGCTAGTCCCCCTGCATGGCACTTTTGGTCTTTACCCTCAAAGAAGACGAGACAGATATTATCAATAGGAAGGCTAGAAGATACCTTCAAACTTATTTATAGGGAAACTTCAATGAATGGAAATTTAAATTTTAATGTGGAAATCAATTAAAAGGCCCATGGAGGCTATTTCTCAACAAAGAAGATCAAAGGAAATCCAGATATGAACTGCCTCAAATTGGAAAGAGCCAATGATTAGAAGAGAAATAGATATAAGGCTTTAGCTGTCAACAGATTACCCTACCCGTGTTTAAAGACAGTTGAGTAGTTCACTTTTCTGAAAATGTAAAGTTCAAGAGAAAAACCACCCAAGCAAATATAAAAAGGGCTGTGTTCTTTAGATTTACAAATGAAAAGCATGCACCTGTTTAGGAAGTACTAGGTTCACTTTTAATTGTTTTCAAAGGTTTATATTTGGTTTAATGATATGATCTCGATATTATTATGGTAATAATCTGCATTTGCTAACTATGTTGCACAAGATAATTACTGGTTGCTTTGAATCTAAAGTCTTAAGGGAAAATGTTTAATCATAAGCTAAATTGATGTTAATTATGCACTTTATAGGAAGAGTTGTGATAATATGGGTTTGGACATAAGTTTTAGATTGAAAAGATAATAAAAGGCTGCCTGCCCACAGGTGGTAGGGCATTTGTCCTCTTCACAGGTGGACTGCATTTTTTCATTGTAGTGGAAATTTTGTTTTTGTTAAGAGACTCTGGTGACAAGGCTTGCTAGTCCTCTTCTAGTATATGTTGTCTAAACCCTGGTTTTTACCTGACCTCACTGCCAATGGGGGAAAGAAAAAACATTTTTCAACATCCCTGAGTTAGCCGTAGTCATATGATACATATGAAGTTCTAGATGATGCCTTATAAATAAGTATCTTACATTTATCTTCCTAAGGAAGAATTTGCACTGGCTAGAAAATATCTTTCCCTTTTATTGCATAGAAGAAAACTTTCATTTTACTTAAGTCATTACTATATTGACTATTTACTGTCATTTAAGGTAACCTCATTTCAGCCTATACAAAATTAAAGAAATAAACTGAATGAATAATAAGGCTACCTTTGGGTTAGGTAAGAGAAATTACATAGAAGTTAATGATTTCTAATTTGTGTTAATTTTTTTTTGGTCTATAATCCCCTCTTTTGGGTTTATTAACTAAATTGCTTAAGCTTATCAGTTACTGCTGATGTGATCCAGTTAATCATTATAATAACATGATCAAGGATGTCTCTCCCTCTGGAGATGGCCTGCATTTTCCCTGGAACATGTATTCCTTGCTTTACCCCAAAAGGTGTCTCTCCCCTGAGATGGCCTGAACTCTCCCTTGAATGTGCATCTACTTTGCTAAATAAATCCCTCTGAGTCTCTGGGAAAAAAATAACATGGTCAGAAGCCTCATATTGAATAACTATTCAATGCTCAGTTCCTGAATTATTTCAGAATCTTCAATTCTGACATGCAGGGTAAGAAACAAATTGATAGATGAAACTTCTACGATGGGCTAAGCACAGTTAATAAACAAACAGCCTATTAAGAAAGAAAAAAAAGATTTTATATATAAAAGATATTTTAGGTGTAGATAGACAAAGAATAAATAGTAAATAAAATACGGTTTTTTACTTATATAAAAGAGGCTGGAAGAAATGAGATGCTTAGTATTCATGATGAAGAAAAACTCAGAAAGGGTTATCTGGATGTTATTAAGCCTTATAGTTGCCTCCTATTTGCTGCAATTAAGACTTGATAGCTTAGTGGAACAGACATTTGATTTTGTTTTTCTGAAAGTACACAGAAGAGACTTCAAATTTAGACAGAAGTAGCACTGAAGTATACAACAGGGATTCATTCTCATGAATTACCTTTGGAAAACATCCTTCATTTCTTCACATTCACACCCATGTTACTTTGTGGTTGTTGGATTTGGGATCCAAGGTCTCCTCTAGAAGCACCTGTGTTGATGCAAAAATATTTGGAGGTCAAATGATCAGACTGTGAGAGCTGTAACCTAAACTGTCCACCCTAGTTTGAGTGAACTAACTGGGAGGTAACCCTAGGCAGGTGGGATGTTGCTGGAGGAACTGGATCACTGGGGCTGTGCCCTGGGACAGTCCATCTTCCCTGGGGCCCTTCACCCCGTATTCTCTCTACTTCCTGGATGCCATGAATAAAGGATCTTTCCTTCACCACCCCCTTCCACCATAATGTGCTGCCTCACCTTGAGCCCAGAGGAATGGACTCAACTGACCATAGACTAAACTATTGGAACCATAAGCACAAATGAACTTTTCCTCCTTGAAGTTGCTCTTCTCAGGTATTTTGGACAGAGACATAAAATTGACTAACACAGTGGTTTATGTGTTGCATCTGGCCAATAATTTCCCATGCCAGCTCTAGTTGCTTGAGATTAGTGATAGAGCACTTGGCTAGCATGCAAAAGGCTCTGGGTTCTGTCCATCCCCAGCACCTCCAGATTTTTTTTTTTTTTTTACCAGTGAATGCCATTACAAATATAGTCACATAATCAACTGATGTATCTGTGTTCTCACTTGTCTTGGTTTCTTCCTACAGACTTCAGACTTCTAGAAGGAGGTGTCTGGTTAACTAACTGGTCTCTGTGCTGAAGCAAGCCTTGTAGAATTAATGGGCTGCCTATAATGAATGTGGCTGTCAACATCAAAAGAACCATGAAATATTACAGCTCTGGATCCATCACTTCTGAACAAATAACTGAATGGATTAACTCTTCAGAAGAAAATAACAGCTGCAGCCTGATAATTCATTCTTTCATCATGCTATCAATTGAAACGGCAAAGGATCTAAAAACAAATTTATCAATAGCTCATTAGACGAGATTAACATCCTACACATTAATGAATTAAAAATAAAGTCAGCTGCTTTAATGATCCATGGATGGAAACAAAAAGAGAATTTTTAAATAAGCTCAACATTTAAAGGACTATGAACAATCACTAACTTTGAAAACAAATATGTGGGTTTTTTTTAAACAAATCTGTATTTGGTTATCGCCTTCATATACTTTTTTTAAAACCAAGAATGGATGTATTATGGGTAGAGTTTCCATTTTTATCAATTAGGTATGACTTACAACTATAAACTATCAATGAGAAGCTTTTAGAAAATGAGAGAATATGTTTTATTTTGACAAAGTTATAAAAGCATGGAATATGATTTGTTCTAACTCAGTCCTCAGTACTTCTTTCACTTTCCTCCTCCCTCCCTTGTTTCCTTCCCTCTACTCCACTGATCTTTCTGCTGTTTAATTATAGTTTTATCTTTGTAATTAGTATCTTGTGGATACACATGATGGTGAGATCACTGTGGTATATTCACATATTTACATAGAAAAATTAGGTAGATTAGTGTTCTTTCCTTATCCCACCCTCCTCCCACCCCTTCAATCCTCTTTGTCTACTCCACTGATCTTTCTTCTATTTTTTTTTTTATCCACCACCCCCCACACCCCAGCTTATTTTGGATTTGGATTAGCTTCTACGTATCAGAGAAAACATTTGACCTTTGACTTTTGGGAACTAGCTTATTTCACTTAGCATGAGAGTCTCCAGCTCCATCCATTTACAGGCAAATGCCATATGTCATTCTTCTTTATAAAACTCCATACATCACATTTTTCTTTACCCTTTCATCTGCTGAAAGGCACAGCTTGGCTATTGTGGATTGTGCTGCTATAAACTGTGATTTGGTTGCATTACTGTAGTATTTTAAATCTTTTGGATATATACCAAGGAGTGGGATAACTGGGTCATATGGTGGTTCTATACCTAGTTTTCTGAAAAATCTCCAAACTGCTTTCAAGAGTGGTTTCCCTAAATTTCAATCTCACCAACAATGTAAGAGTTAACCTTTTCCCCTATATCCTCCCAACATTTATTGTTATTTGTATTCTTGATAATTGCCATTTCGACTGGAGGAAGATGAAATCTCAATGTACTTTTCATTTGTATGTCCCTAATTGCTAGAGACGATGAACATTTTTGCACATATTTGTTGACTGTTCATATTTATTTCTTATTTGAAAAGTGTCTGTTCAGTTCCTCTGCCCATTTATTGATTGGGTTATTTGTTCTTTGGTATTAAAGTTTTTTGAGATCTTTGCACATTCTGGGTATTAATGCTCTGAGGATTGGGTGGTGAAGATTTCCTCCCATTCTGTAGGCTGTCTCTTCAATCTCTTAATGATCTCCTTTGGTGTCCAGAAGCTTTTTAATTTAATGCCATTCCACTTATTGATTTTTGATTTTATTTTTGAGCTTATGAGTCTTTTTAAGGGAGACAGTTCCTGTGCCAATGTGTTAAAGTGTTAGGCCAAATTTCTTTAAAATTCAGAAAAGCAAAGTTTTCTGTGATTTTTCAGTCTTAGAGAAATTCAATGGATTGATTTTGGAGCAGAATTAAACAACTGTTTAATAATAAATACTGTCAAAAAGTGATATCTTTGTCATTTTTGTCTTTTTGTTTTTTTCTTTAGGCAGTACCGGGGGGTTGAGCCTAGAGCCTCATGCATACTGGGTAGGTGCTACACTCCCAGCCCAAAAGTCATCTCCTTCATCAGTCTTCTGTAAAAGCTAAGATCTTAATACTCTATTATAGATTTGTAAAGGCAATATAGTGGCTTCCTCCTCTGAAATTTCTGTATTTCTCATTGTATAAACTAGCAATTAGAATAAACAGCATATTTTTAAACATATTTGGGAATAACTTTGAACATGCAAACAAGTTGAAAGAATAATACAAAAAACACTTGCATCTCTTTTACATAGATTCATCCATTGTTGGGATTGTGTCCATTTACTCTAACTTTAAGACTTGTTATCTAGCTACATGTTTTTCTGAACCATGCAGCAGTATTAGTTGCACAAAACATGACCCTTGGCATTAATGCTCCTGTGTGGATTTCCTAACAATGAGGATATGCTCATACACTACCACTACATAACTTTTAACTTTCAGTAATCTGCCAACAATATTGCTATTATATCACTAGAATAAAGATCTATGTGGCTTTTTTTCCCTTCCATCTAGGATCAAACAGTGCATTTACTTTTCAAGTTTCTTGAGTCTCCTTTAATATGGAATTTTCCTGGCCTTTAAAAAATTTTACTGACCTTTTGGAAAAATATGTCTTTCTCCTCTCCCCTTGTTTATAAAGGATCATTTACTTGGAGTCTTTTAATTTCCTCATGATTAGATTCAAGAGCATTCTTAGCATGAGCATTTATCACCACAACCTTGGCATGAGTATTATACAAGTCATTTTGTGTCCTCAGGGAATCTGTCACATGCAGAGGCACACGATGTTCATCTGCTTCATTGTTGAAGTAAATTTTACCACCTGGCCAAGGTATGGTTCAGTTACTCCACTGTGTAGTTACTATCTTTTTCCTTTTTCAATTAAAGATCAGTCTTTAAAAGACATTTTAAGACCATACACTATCCTGCCTTCCATCAAAATTTCCCCCATCATTTATCATTCATTGATGATACTTTTTATGAACTGATCTTACTATGATTGTCTGACTCCAGCACATTTACCAGTCATTAATCAGTCTACTACTGAAAGCACATGCCCTCCTTTCTCCCCAATCCTTTACTCATTTTTTATAATCCACATGTTATGGATTCCTATGTTGTTCAAAGTTTCTAAATTTACTATGTACTTCAGCGTTGTGATGGTCAAACTCCAGGATTTGGCTTGTACGAGCTCTTGAAGCTGTTATCTGGGTCCTTGTGACTTGTCCCCGATGTTACATTCCTTAATGCAGTTTATGGAAGGAAGGCTGGCATTACTGTCTCACAGAGTCTCCTCTCCCTTTGTCCTGAACATGTCACTCCAGTCTTCTGGACCAGACTTTCAGATGGTTTTTATCAGCAATAAAGAAGAAAATCAATGATATAGATAATTTCAAAGAAAAATTGTACCACATGGAGCTAAACAGGTAAGGAAGGCTTTATTTAAGACTAATCCAATAAGGGTCAAGATTGTTTCCAGAGACACAGATTGAACTCAACTCTACCGGAACAACAAGGCAGGAAGATTTTTAAATGCTCGGGCGGACTCATGGAAAAGTACTAGATGGCTTCAAGAAGGAAATTGGTCAAAATAATTAGGCCACCTCTGTTTTCTAATTGGCACTTATCTAAGTGAAGCACCTACCCTCCCACAGAGACTGCGATGTAGGAACTCTTTTATTTTCTTGGTGATTTTAAATTTCAAAGGATGGCTCTGAGGTCTTTGAGAAAGACATTCCTGGGTCGACATTTCTAAGTGCAGGAAAAAAAAAATTTACAACTGCAAGTTCTCTAAAGCAAATTCACTTAAAAAGCACAGTCAGGGGCCTAGAGAAAGGAGGAACCCTGTAGGAAGTTTGGTCCAACTTAGTAGAATGTTGAGGCCATCTTGATCAATAGCAATCCCCACAAGGGCAGGCACCAAAACTACTTTGTCCTCTGAATTCTCCTCTAGATTCTCCATGACTAGCTCAGCTCCTGCCATATATTAAGGGTTTTAGTCAGCTTTGTATTGCTGATACCAAAAGACATGATGAGAACCACTTGGAGGAGGAAAAGTTTATTTTAGTTCATGGTTTCAGAGATCAGTTTGTGGTCAGCTGATGCCATAGCTCTGGGTCCAAGGCGTGCGTGAAGGAACATCAGGCAGAAGGGCATGGTGGAAGAAAGCATCTCAGAACATGGCAACCAGAAAGCAGAGGGGGAGCTCCACTCAGCAGCTACAAAATATAAACCCCAAAGTTCCACCTCCCAATGACCTACTTCCTCTAGCCACACCCTACCTTCCTACAGTTAACACCCTGTTAAGCCATGTCAGTGGACAGATCTACTGATTAGGTCACACTTCTCATAATCATTTCACCTCTGAAAATTCTTTGTCTTCTACAAGAACTTTTGAGGGACCCCTCATATTTAAACTATAACAGCAGGTTCTCAATAAATACATGTGAAATGAAGGGAAAAAATGATAGTTTATTTTATGATCAGAGTCATCAGGTAAATTTTGTTTGATTTGCAGAAATTTACTAAAGCTTTGTAGGTATTCCTTTGTTTCTTTAGGCAGTATTTTCTACATGGTAGTATCTCTACTTTTTTGTATCTGCTAAGAGTTTCTTTGTGGCATATTATATGGTCTATTTTAGAGAAGGATCCATATATATGCTGCTGAGAAAAAAAGTGTCTCTGCTTGGTGCAGGTTGAAATATTTTATATATGTCAGTTAAGTTTAAGGTATTGATTTTATTATTGAGTTCTATAGTTTTTTTTATTCAACTTTTGTTTTGAAGATCTGTCCAGTGGTGAGAGAGGTGTGTTAAAGCCACCCAAGATTATTGTGTTGTGATCAATTTGACTCTTGAACTTGAGAAGAATTTGTTTGATGAACATAGCTGCACCATTGTTTGGGGCATATATATTTATGATTGTTATGTCTTGTGGGTGTATGATTCCCTTGAGCAGTATGTAGTGTCCCTCTTTATCCCTTTTGATTTACTTTGGCTTGAAGTCTACTTTATTTGATATGAGGATGGGAGCTCCTGCTTGCTTCCACAGTCCATCTGAGTGGTATGATTTTACCCAACCTTTCACCTTCAGTCTGTGTATGTCTTTTCCTATTAGATAAGTCTCCTGGAGGCAGTATATTGTTGGATCTTTTTTAATCCAATCTGCTAGCCTATGTCTTTTGATTGGTGAGTTTAAGCCATTAATATTCAGGGTTACTATTGAGACATGGTTTGTATTTCCAGCCATATTTGTTTATTTTTGTTATTTAACTTGACTTGATTTTCTTCTTTGATTCATTTTTCCTTTAGAGTACTCTGCTGATTTTCATTGTTGTTTTTTTGTTTTCTCTTCATGGAATATTTTTCCAAGGATGTTTTGTAGTGTCAATTTTCTAGCTATACATTCTTTTAACTTTTGTTTATCATGGAAGGTGTTTGTTTCATCTTCAAATCTAAAGCTTAATTTTTCTGGATAAATGGTTGGCATCCATTTTCTCTCAGAGCTTGATATATGTTGTTCCAGGATCTTCTAGCTTTCAGGGTCTCTGTTGAAACATCTGCCATTATCCTAATTGGTTTTCCTCCTTATGCAATCTGATTCCTTTCTCTGTGGCTTTTAAAATTCTCTCCTTATTCTGTATGTTCATTATAATGTGCCTTGGTGTGGATCTGTTGTGATTTTGTACATTCAGAGTCCTGTAGGCTTCTTGAATTTGAGTTTACAATTCATTCTTCATGTCTGGAAAGTTTTCTAATACTATTTCATTGAATAGATTGTTCATTCCTTTGGTTTGGACCTCTATGCCTTCCTATCCCCATAATTCTTATATTTGGTCTTTTTATGCTATCCCATATTTCTTGAATGTTCTGCTCATGGTTTCTTACAATTATCACTGTGTGGTCTATGTTCTTTTCAAGATTATATATTTTGTCTTCATTTTCTGATGTCCTGTCTTCCAAGTGGTCTACTCTGTTGGTGATGCTTTCATTTGAGTTTTTAATTTGGTTTATTATTTCTTTCATTTCAAGGATTTCTGTTTGGTATTATTATTATTATTATTATTATTATTTTTAGAACCTCTATCTCCCTGTTGAGATGATCTTTGCTTCCTGTATTTGTTTATGTGGCTTCTTGGTGAAGTGATCTTTCACTGCTTGTATTTGCTATATTATATCTTCCTTGAGTTCACAGAAAATTTTAACCATGTACATCCTAAACTCCTTCTCTATCATTTCTTCTGCTGTGGCTGCCAAAGATTCTAATGAAGTGGTGTCTTCACTTGTTTGGGACATTTTCTTCCCTTGTTTTTTCATGTTGTTCATGGGACTTCCTTTCCAGCTCTGTGGGTCTAGATTTTTATTGTTTTTACCCTATAGATTTGTAGTGCTCTTGTAGGGTTCCAAGACCTCTCCTTTGTGGGGAAGGACAATATTAATAGATCCCAATATCAACAATATACCACTTATGACAAATTTGTTGTTATTATGACATTTATAGTTTAGTCTCAATGTACAGAAATGTTGAATTCAATTATTATCTAAAATATAATCAGTTGTTTTATAAAAAGGTTTACAGTTTCTGATGGAAGACAATAAACTGGGGATGATGCATAGGCCTATATGCTGAGGAAGTAGGATGTGAGGATATAGAGTTAATATATCTTAAGAAGTGTGAAAGAGAAATCTAGTGAAGAGGGTTAGTAGCAGGAGAATAGAAAGGAAGTAATTTAGGGTAGGCAAGTACATGGGATGACAGTAGAGTACATAAAAACAAACACATATATGTATTTAGAAAAATACAGATGTTTTAAACAATAAAATTTCTAGGGGGAAAGAAAAATGAAAGAACAAAAAGGAAAAGAAAAAAGGGCATATATAACACCTCTATATTACATTATTCAGGTGATTCAGTCCTCAAAGTCCTATTTTATGCAAAGTTCTTGGTTTCACATAGGTTGAGGATATGAGGGCTGGAGGACAGAGGGGTAGAAGAGAAAAAAACAAACAAATAAAACCAGGGTTGTAATTAGCTTTAGAGATCCTTATTTTTCCTTCTTCTCTTCTAATCCAATAGGTGGGGTCCTCTGTTGTAAGCTGGTGTCTCTGTGCTGTGGATGGTGGAGGTAACCAGGATGGGAAGATTGATCCTGTTGCAGGGCTCCTGGATGTAGGGAGTAGCTCCCACCAGTCCTTGCAGGGATACTGCACCTCACGGGTTTCTTTTGGGGACTGCTCATATGATTTGAGTGCCTGGTACTATTCTCCTCTCTTGCCTGGAGATTTCCCAGTTCCTGGTCTCTCTGTTAGACTCCAAACTTCAGTCCTGTCTCCCTCTCCCCTAGCAGTTCCCAATTGAGAAAATTCTCACCCTGTACTCCCATGGGTGGCTCCCCTTCACACTGCCATCTGTGTTGGGCAGCTACCCGTGTTGGGTTACCTCTGCTGGGGAGGGGGGGAGGTTGGAAACCTGGTACCTGGCCACTGGAGATCTGATCTGAGAACTGCCTTCACCTAATATGGCGAGAATGTAGAGCCAAGATGGCGGAAGTCTGCATTCAGTGCAGGAGTGTCTGGCGAGGTGGGGGGAGCTGGGTGATGGTGCTGTGCTGTGGGTAGGTAGCAGCTGAGTGACCTGTGTGGGAGCAGAGCGAAGTCTTGGAGATCTGCAGATGTGTTGATAGGTGATTCTGCTAAGGTGCTCACCAAGCCTTGCGTGGACTGGAATTTATAGCTTTGAGTCCTGCTCCAACGCCAGGCATCCTACTCAAAGCTGAGGCCTGGAGCCCTGTGCTGGGTCACAGCACTGGTGATTTCTGCGGAGAGCAGCTGGATAGGGGTCCTTTAACACTCTCAGAGATGGAGTATTCCGACTAGGTGAGATCTATGGGCCTGGCACATGGGGGCACGAGACTGCTCACTCCCTTCCCGCCGCCATGTTTTCTCCCCTAGGCAGTATTTTCTAAACATTTTTGAAACTTCAGATATTTCCTGGAGAGCTTTATACATATCAGTTCCAGAGATATAACTAAGATATGACTGAATTAGAATGTCAGGAAGAAAAACCTAAGTATCTGTATTTTAATGCAATTTAAAATTCTACCACAGGAGATGGCTTAAGTATTTATTTCTTTAACATGTCAGCACCATAAGACCATATTTTAAAATGCTCAACCTATATTTATTTCGACGAGGCTCAGTTCACTGTTTTAAGCTTAAATTTTAAGAAAAGGATTCAGTTGCCATTTCCAAATAGGAGGGTCCCTGTGGTGATATTGAGCACTGGTATTAATCATACCCAATGCTACTCTAGCCCTAAGGTTTTATGAGAAATATAAGAGCAAGGCCTGCTGAGATTTTAAATGCATCCTCAGCTGCTGCTGTGTTCTGAAAACTAGAGGTGTTTAGCTATTAGCATTTCTATCCAGAGGTATTAAAGAAAAAGTTTGGTCCAACAAGACCTTCTTAAGTAAGCCTATGATTCAAAACACACACACACACACACACACACACGCACGCACACACACACACACACACACACACACACACACCTTTCCTTCTGTCCTTTTAACATTATGGATTCTTTCCCCAGGAAGATAGGTGACATTTCACTCTAGAAACTCTAATGACACATGTCCCTTCTTCACATCCCTTGAAAACTTGTCAGGGAAATTGTCTTGTAATCATTTTAACTAGGATTAAAAAAAAATTACTAATTAGTATCAATTATATAACTCTCAGAGTTGGTGTGAAAACCTCTAAATCTTGCATTACTGTGACAATTAAAGTTTAATTCAAAGTTATTATAATAAAAATAATTTTCACTGCTGGCTAAGGTCTTACTATGCTCTAAGTACTTCTCTAAGTGGTTCTTCTGCATCATTTTATTTAATCTCATAATGGCCCCATGATGGAGGTAATTATTGTTCTCATTTTTCAGATAAAGACACTGAGTCTCAGAGAGGTTAATTAACTTGGTTACGGCCACACATTGCTAGAAAATGTAAGAGCAGGGCTCAAATGCTAGTGGGCTGGTCTTCAAGTCAGCACTACTATAATATTTAAAGTGGTGGATCTCAACTGTCCCTCCCCCTCCAGAGGACATTCACAATGGAGATAGATATTTTTGTTTGTCGCACAGACTAGCAGAGGGTGTGTGTGTGCCACTGGCATTTAATGGGTAGAGGTCAGAGACAATGATGCTGTTAAACATCCTCCATTTTACAGAACAGCCCCCAAAACAATGAACCATGCAGCCAAAATGTCAAAAAACCTGCTTTCATATAAAGGACTAAATTAGTTTCAACAGCAAACTAGATTGGAGTTTTTGACATCTCTGATAATTCCTCCAGGCTTAATGAGTTAGAAAGGCTCTTTCCCATCAAATTAAAAAGTGCAAAGAAGTCAGCACACCAGTAGTAATTTTTTCCTATTTTAGGGGAGTAATTTGGTTTGGAGAGGGAGTCTGCCATGTAAACTGATAAAGAAACTTAGCATATTGGAAAATAAAACCTCTCAATATGTGTGTGTGTTCAACAGCATGAAGCATTTCAGGGAAAAAATATGTGTGTATGTGTGTGCGTATGTGTATATGTGTGTGTGTGTGTGTGTTTCCCCTGAAATGCTTCATGCTATTAAATAAGAAAACTCATCCTGTCAATTTTGAAGTCTCTGTAGTAATAAGAGCCCTGAGAGCACAGCAAGAAACTAAATCTCTCTGGAATATTAAAAATCTTTAATATAGCCAAGTATTTTATCAAGCCGCATGCCAGAACTGTTCATTATAAAGGTGTCCATTTCTACAGAGTTATCTCTGAGTCAATTCTACCAGATGTTTCATTTCATGAATAATTGTTTTCTTCAAAGATATTTTCATTTCAGAGTTAGACACACTAAAATATTAATTTCTGTGAAATTGAGCCAACTTAGGTAACATTTCTTCCTTGTTATATTCATTAAGAGCTAAAATTCAATTTAATTGTAATTTGGATGACTTTTCTGATTTAGAATTAAATGTAGATAAAATTAAGTAATTCAAGTACAGCAAAAATATGAAGACATTATTAAAATCAACATCATTTTACATTCATTTATATTCCTTTTCTTGATTTTTTGGAACTCATGAATTAAAATATATTGTAACTGGAAAAGAAATAAAAGTAAATAAGAGTCTGTCAGAAATTAAATTTAATCTTCTATAAGAACACAACTTATGAATTCTGGGAAAATATCAAAGGAATATTTTATAACTTTTTTAAATGAATGGGCTAGATGAATAATCCTTTCTCTCATCTTATTTCATAGGCATTTAACATCATATTTTAAATGTTTGTGAGTGGTGCCTTTCTAAGTTCTCTTTAGGGTCCTTGAAACAATGCCAACAAAATAAAATAGTTCTGATACTTCTGATTACTAAATTCTTTTTGAAAGAACCCAAATATTTAAAGAATGATATTGCTAGCATAATAGTTCTCCTTTGCTACATCATTTCCTGTTAAATGTAAAATGCTGCATGTAAAAAAAATTTTTCAAACTTAAAAAGCGGTTATGCATGAGTGATCAATGTGCATTTTCATATGTAAGGAGTAAGAAGTTATTACCAAGAAAAGCAATTTTAGAGCCAGCAGAGCTTGAAGAGTTTACCTAGTGCCTTCCGTTCCTATTAGAGCTCAGAACACTGATGTCAGAGAGGATGAATTTTGCAAAGTAACATAGAGTGCAGCTGGGACTGGCTGTCAGGCCCTTGATACCACGCAGACTCTTCTACTACATTTCTGCACTATTCTTTGGAAGTGGAAATTAGATTTATCCCTATTCAAAACCTGGAATGCCAAGTGTGGTATAATGTACCATATGAGCTGTTGTGGTCAACAGACGATGAAGAGCTAATTGGAAAATAACAAATAGAACAGACAGGAAGTAAGAGCACATTAAATTAAGTACAGCAGAGGAAGGTCATTTTCATTTGAGATGAACAGAGCGATCTTTTAGGAGAATGATTTGAGATGTTATTTAACTGAGAATGAGATGGTAAGAGAAAGAGTAGAGAAAGGGGGACATTCTGGTGATACACCTATGCAAACAAATGAGATAGAAGATCACCTTTCACCCTTGGGGGAAAAAATGAAAAGACTGCCTTCTCCATGGCATGGGACCTCTATAGAGAATATGGCAATGAAAATAAAAAAAGATAACTTGGGCCTGATGGTTCTGATGACTGATAAGTTTTTAAAGATTGTAGGAAAAGTCCTAGTTACTGCTAGAAGCAAACAATGAAGATAATTTATAAGAAAGCTCCTCAACTGTGACCCTAAGTCTGCTTTGTCACTAAAGCATAAACAAGTAACCCATAACATGAAGAGATTTTTTGTTTGTTCATTTCTAGGATTTATTTTTTGTGGTCAGATATCGTGGAACCCAGGTAAGAGCATGAAACTTTATGCACCTATTAAAATTGTTGCACATAAACTTGGAGCTGAACATTTTTAAAGTTTTGTATGATATTGTAATGTTTTTATTAATGCATTATAGTTATAAATAATAGTGGGCTTGTTTTGACAGAATCAAATGCATGTACATAGTTTGCTCATTCTTAATCTCCAGTACTTTCCTATTCCTCCCCTTATCCATCACCCTTATCCCCTTTCTCTACTGGTAATTTCTGACCTTTTTTTGTATTAATTTCATTGTATTTCTGATATACAAAAATAATTTTTGGCAGATCAAATTAGAAAACTGCAGAAGAAGTGAATTATGGATAAAATTCTACTTAGAGTTTCCCAACGTTTGGAGTTTTCCAGTATTTTTTTAATAGAAGGGAAAAATAAATTGGCAAGAAAATAAAGAAATAAAAGAAAAATTTAAATAAAATGTTAAAGGAATTCATTTGTCATTGTTCTGACTTCCATTTATGTTTGGATAAGAATCCAAAGATTCTCTCGCTATGTAGTTTGGATGCCCCCTTGAAAAGAATTTAGGATTTCCATTTATTATTAGACAACAATTCTTTTAAAGTGATATTAAGAAAGGGAATCATCTAGATCAGTGTACTTTTAAGTCAATTCCAAGATGCTTGAGCTAAGGGTATAAGTGTGAAAACAAAATGAATATTTGTTTAGTTTAGATGAAATACTTCCATTTGAACCGATGGTTTTCTATGATAATATAAAACATGTGGCTACAAAATGAAGGATAGTTAATGCATATTCAGAGCTTAGAACTAAATATTCTAGGAGGTTTACATGTAGTAAAACAACCACCCAACCAGGTATTTTTAGAGAGGGAAATTGAAACAGAGATTGTGTAGCATGCCAAATCATAGAGCTAGAACATTAATGTTAGCAGTCTGATTCCAGAGCAATTCTCTTAACTACTGTGCTATGTTGCGTCTTAGAGCATGGGTGGGGGTAGGAAAATACAGATCTCTACCTCAAAGGGAAAAGCAGGGAGAGCACTGGAAGGAATATTAGATTTAAAAACCCTCATTCTAAAGCAAGATCAAAAAATTAGAATTCTCCTTTCTCTTTTCTATGTGTGCAATTACATGTGTAATTCTTTATTATGCTAGAATTTCTGTTTTTGATACAAGAGTAGATGTCTAGGGTGGGGGACCTGAAGCTCCTCCATGGAACCTGGTTTAGGGTTTGCTTTTGGAATTTTGCCTCCCCAATTTCAATGAGTTGAAATTATGTTTAGGCTCAGGTGGGTTTGGATCTTGTGTGGATGATTTCCTTTTTGGCTGGGTCATGAGAATTTCTTGGCGGCAGAGTCTCCACTCTGTATATCATGCAGTGTCCTAATCACTTTTCAGCCCCTCTTAATGGGAGGGGAAGCCACAAATCACACTAATGTTAATAACTAATGAATAAAAATAAATACCCAGTGTCTACTTTGACATATAAATGGTGAGGTAAGCATTTAACATCAATACCACCAATACAAAACTGTAAACTCGTTCAGACATTTGACATCGATGTCTACTATGTTGTCCACTGTATTAATAATCACCTCAACATAAATGGGGTATGAATTGCATAAGCTATATAATTCTATTATTCAGTGGAATTACAGTTTCTTAAGTAAAGAGAAAATAAGATGGGAAGGTAGAAGAAAGTATGAAATATTTTTGAAAAATGATCTGAGGAGAGGCAGGAGGTAGCAGAGGTTAGCTATAAAGAAATAAAAGATTACTGAAAGGTAATAAAATAAAGATAAGAACTGGAACTAGGAAAAATTAGCTGCAAGTTGTAGGAAAGAGAAGAAAAGGAGATAAAAAGGACAGGAACCAAGGTATGAGCAAACCAGCAACTGTAAGATCAAATCTGCTCAAACCCACATATATTTGAACCCCAAATAAGACAAATCAAGACTAAGTAATAAACACATGCAGAAGCAATAAATTATTGTGTAGACATCTATACTTGTTTCAAAAACAGAGAAAGGAGAATTGTAAGAATTCTAAGAATATATGTATATTTTTTCAATTTTTTCCAGTGAGTACACACACACACACGTGTACACAAAACCACACATAATTGAAAGAAGTAAAAAGTAATAAAATACAATGAGATGGTGCTCAAAAATATTTAAATAGTTAAAAAAGAATTAAAAAATAGAATAAAGAATGAAAGTATGAAGAAAAGGAAAAACTGGAATGAGGGGAAAGAGAAAAAAGGAGAGAAGGAAAAAGGAAAAAAAAAAGTTTTGCTGAGAAATAAGGGCTTGTTTCTGCAGAGGTGGTCAAAACTGTTCGTGGGAACTGAATTTCATTCTTTGTATTTGTTTTGGAATTTGTAACAACTTTTGGGTTGAGGGTTGTTGCCAACCTTTGTGATTAGGGAGCATAATTTGTTGTAGTAGATCTCAGCTTCCAGTCTCCTGGAATATGGTGGGGTATCACAACTTGAGTACTAATAAATTGTGTGTTGCAGAGATGGGTGTAGAGTTCTAAATTGGAGATTCTGGTAATTGGGGTTTAGTCTTGGCTGAACTTTGGAGCTCTATGAATGGGATTTTGAGAATTGGTCTATACACCTTATTACTAGAGAGATGTTGGTCTCTGAAAGATGTCTGGATTTCTAGGGTTTGTGGTAAAATCCATGTTAAGGGTATAGGGACAAAACTTCCACAGGTTTCAGCCTCACGATATGCATATGAAATTCTGGGTATCTCTGCCCTGGAGCACAGATGCTCCTGTGTGGCCACTATAGCACCAGTAATGCCCTAGTAATAAAGGTAGCTTTCTCCCTTGGGATACAGAACCTATATCGCCCTGAAATAATTTTCTTTGTATCTATTTTAATCTCTCTGGTTCAGGTGACTTCTGGGAACCTTTTTCTTTTTCTTATTTTAAGTTAGCTGTAGGAGTCCCCAGTCTTCTGTCACTGCTAGCAATTGCACCACTTGGGTGGTGACTTCCTGCCAGTCACACTTGCAGTGTATGGTGGCTACCACCATGGGGGCTTTTTGTGTCGGGCATGCACATGGAGTCTAGTGGCAGTTTTCCCAGTGGGGTATATGAACAGCAGCCTACAGCCCTGGGGGCTTTCCCCACAGGGCACTTAGAACAAGGATACTGGCAGCTCCTCCTGCCATGTGCTCAGAATTCCAAGGCCTCTTTCCCTGCCCAGGAGCATTTTCCAATCCTGGAGAGTTTCCCATTTCAGGGGAGCTAATTTTGGATTTGCTTTCACTAAGCCACTTCTGCTACCAACTCTATGTCCCTTAAAATCAACCTTCTTCTCTAATCCACAGGTCTCCCTAAACCAATTTTTCTTTATTTTTGTATTTCTTTATCCAGTGACTCTGGCTCCCTCAGCTCCTTTGATTATCTGTGCTGTCCCTCCCTTGCACTGGTGCCCAGGCTGGTTATTCTCTAACATTATTTCTTACATTCAAGTTTCTAACCTTTGGCATCTCTATAAAAAATTCTTAAGAGTTCAGCATTAAGTTTCTGTGAGTTCCCATAGTTACCCACCTCTCTGAGCAATCCTCTTCCTGCTTTGTAAGTCTGAGGCTGAGGACCTGCTGTGAGGTGCTTCTTTCCTCTAATCTGCCATCTTCTCTGCCAGTCTTGGCTTCTTCTTAATGTGCTTAGTTTCTTCAGCCACCTACACCTTTCTATGCCCCAACTTTAAACAAGCTTATTTTCTAGCTGTATTGCAAGTTTTCCAAATCTTTCTGCCCTGTTCTTTCTTTTTAATTCTCACAGTAAAATTGGCTAAAAGCAACCAGAAATACCCATGCCACTACCTGAATGCTGTACTTCTTTCAAATTTACTCTTCCTGCTGGGTACCCTTGGTGTATGCCTGTTGTCCCAGGGAATTGGGAGTCTGAGGCAGGAAAATCACAAGTTTGAGGCCAACCTGAGAAACTTAGCAAGACTCTCAATACCTTAGCTGATCCTATTTCAAAATTTTGAAAATGAAAAATGAAATGACTGGCAATATATCTCAGTGGCTAAGTGCCCCTGAATTCTATCTCCGGGACACACACACACACACACACACAAAAAAAAAAAAAAGGAAGTAAAGGAAAGAAGAAAGAAATTTTCTCTGCCAGACTAATTAATTCATCACTTTTAAACTCTATCTCCCACAAAGTCTTTGGGTATGGACAAAATGTAGCCAAGTTCTTTGTCAGAATGTAATATGAGTGGCCTCTAGTCCACTTCCCAGTATAGTCCTGGTTCCTATCTGAAACTTCAAGAGTTTAATAGTAATGCAGTCTTTACTGTCTACATTCCTATTAGCATTGTGGTCTTCCAAGTTCACACAGAATCTCCATTAAGCTCTGCTTACAATGTTCTAGTACTTCTCTAGCATGCATCCCCAAACCTTTTAAAACCCCTTCCACAAACCAGATAAAAGTCTTCTGAACCACACAGATATAGTGACAGCAATGACCTCACTTCTAGTACCAATGTTCTGTGTTAGTAAGCTTTTTGTCATTGTGACAATATACCTGATAAAATCAAATTGGAAGAAGAAAGACTTATTTGGGGCTTATAGCTTCAGAAGATTCAGTTCATATTTACTTGGCCCTATCACTATGTACTTCAGGTAAATCAGAACATCATGGCAGAGAGATGTAGCAGAGTAAAACTGTTCCCCCATGATGGTTGGAAAGCAGAGAAACAGGAAGAATCCAGGAACAAAATACACCTTTCTAGGGTATATCCCAACTAGGCCCAACTCCTGAAGTCTTTATCACCTCCTAGTGTTTCATTCAAATATAAATCCAACAATTGATTAATTCATTGATAAGACCACAGCCCTTATAACCCAATCTCTTCCCCACAGTTCATTGCTGATCATGGCTACACTGGGCACCAGCTCCCATTGTATAAGTCTTTGGGGAACATTCCAAACCCCAACCATAACAGATATGAGTAAATATTCTTAGTTAAAAGTATATTTTTTCTTAAATTTTCTCTGAAGATTAATATATATCTTGGTGATAAAAGGCCTGAGTACAGCAAAAATGGATTTCTCATATCCAGAATCTTTCTGCCTGCATATGACACAGGTACTATCATCCCCCAGTAGATAATCTGCAAGTCAAGGAGGCCATGCCCTGACAAAATGTAGTTTCCTTTTCTGGGTGATCAAACCACATCTAATCATTTTCTTGCATTCTTAATTAAATTATAATTGTAATCAAATGTGGAAGTTAGTGTATTTTTGGTAACTTCTTCCTAATTTGTAGGATTATCTGAAATAATATATTTAAAACATTTTAGTTCCTTAGGACTTTGTAGACTTTTATATTTGTCATGTTATTCAATTTTCTGTACCAACATTTAATCATTTGATAAATGGGTAACTATATTCTGATTATATTTTATCTCCACTTTTTATGTCTGTACTATCTTCAAGTCCTAATTTATAAGGTCACCAAATTTGTCTACTCGAATTCTGAAGGGGAAAGAATATAATGGAT
Source organism: Urocitellus parryii (assembly GCF_045843805.1). Classification (NCBI taxonomy): domain Eukaryota; kingdom Metazoa; phylum Chordata; class Mammalia; order Rodentia; family Sciuridae; genus Urocitellus; species Urocitellus parryii. The sequence continues at coordinate 116,792,234 of NC_135540.1, read as the reverse complement.
TAGTCACCCATGGGAAGTATTTAACGTTTAGTCTGGGAATAGAACCTGTCACTTCTACTCTCATTTCAGTGAATAGTAGTAAGTCACATGGTCACACGGACTGGTCCTTCCAAAAGAGTCCTCCTAAGGAAGATTGGAAAACTGCAACAGAAACAGGGAAAGATAGCCTTACTGAGTGCCAGAAGGAAGATAAAGTGGATTTTGTCAACTGCTAGGAAATGATCTCTTGGGGATATGCTAATAAAAATTATACTATAAAATTTTAAGTTTATTTGAGAGGCGTTCCACATTTTAAAATGATATACAATATGAATGTATTCATATATATAAAGTACACATATATATGTATGTGTTTTTAATTCTCACAAACAGTTCATAGTAAAAGAGTAAGTCTAAAATCCACCATTGATTCCACCTGGACTTACAGCAAAACTGATTTTAGCTACCAACAATACAAAGACCTTGTTTATTCAGACAGGTTTCAAATGATAATTCTTTAGTCTGTCAGTGTACTAGTAAGTATAAACTACTATTTGAAATATTTGGTTTTAAAATATATCATTTTGTTCATTTTTTATCAGAACTTATCTAATAGACATTAATAGGGCCCGCACTAGAGACTTCATAGGTGTGTTTTAGCTGACATTAAAGCTACACAAAAGTTGCCTGGACCAAATTTCAGGTGCACCAAAATGAAAAAGTGAATTGCTATGCTTAAATTAATACTTAAAATTAAATTACAGTTTTAAAGCATATAATACACTATTGACTGTAGTCAGCGCAGTGTACTTTAGGTTTCCAGAATGTATTCATCTCAAAACAGAATATGTACATCCTGTGACCAATTCCCCTAGCCCAACCCCTGGTACCACCATTCTACTCTCTGTTTCTATGAGTTTGACTTTTTAAGATTCCACATATAAGTTAAATAGTACAGTATTTGCCTTTCTGTGTCTGGCTTTTTCACTTGAAATTTGCTAAGATATTAAAGTATTTTCACCACTAAAAGGAGAGTAACTATATGAGGTGTTAGATATCTTAGTTAGCTTGATTGCAGTAATCATTTTACAATGTATTTCTGTATCAAAATACCACATTGTATGTCTTGAATATATACAATTTGTGTTTGTAAATTAGGCCTCAATAAACTGGTAAAAAGTAAATGACTTTAAGAGAAAACAAATACACAAAATAAGATAACCTAGCACTTATGACAACAAAAAATCTTTCCATATTTTCATAACATGTACAATCAAGTGCTTTCAACAAATATGAATTTTGTAATCATTAACACCATTCAGCTTTCAACTAAATATTTTAATAGAAATTATATATATATTAAAATATTTATATATGTATATATTTATATATATGCACACAAACATATATATTTATTTAGAGAGAGATATTATTGGAAAACTATTAAAGATGTTTAGATTCTCTGTCATTATACTGTGCTTTGTGAAGTAACTTTGGAAATACTATATCACCCTTTCATCCCAATTTTACAGTCCTAGTGCTCTTAATTAATTTATAGCTAAGGAAAACCCACAGAATCAGAAACTACCTCAGAGTTGATTTGGACTTAGGGAAAAACTAAGTAACCCAGGGAAGCTATTACTGAAAGTACTTTATCCCCAGCTGGGAAATATTTCAAATTTAAAGATTAAAAAGAGTCTTGCCAAACCAAATGACATACCAGATAAGTGTATTAAAGACCTTTCAGAAATTTCTTTAAAATTGCACTTCATCTCTACACAGAGAGAAGTAAGTTATGGCTCTGTTTCTTAATTGGCACATTCATTAGGTGTCTCTTCATGCAGAACAATCAGCCAGCTTCCATAAAGCAAAGATGAGTAACTCCTGGCCCCTGTATTAATAAATGAACCAACCAGTAAGATTCACAGAAAAGCAGAACAGGGGCAAAAACAAAATGGCAGGCAGGAATGCAGAGGAGAGCTGTGCTCAGTAGTTGCTTTCCCATGTTGTAGAGAAAAGTGGGCAAGGATATGGCCAAGAATGAGTGTAGGTATACATGCACTCATATACTGTGCTGGGCTTTAACAATTAGCTGTACTGATATGTGCTTAAAAAATGGGAGTGCAATTCAAAATATTTACTAACTGTTACACTATGCACAACAACCCATCAGTAGAAGTCCTGAGTCTAAGCATCTGATCTCTGACCTGGCTTTGCCAATGGAAGCCAACAATGGAAATGCTGCTCAAGAAGTAAACTGAAATACCCAGTGTTTCAAGAGAAAGTTGTAGGAGAACAGAGAAAACTGGAGGCTGTAGAATCAGAGTATTGAATGAGAAAACGGCAAACACCTGAGGATGATTTTTGTCTCCCCTGTGCTTTATTAACCCTAGTATCACATCAAGAGATATAGACCAGGTAAAATAAAGCCACCCATGGTAGTTGAGACCCTGGAATGATGCGGTGATTTCTCTAGGCCATCCAGAGTCCCCACCTTCTCTCTTGGTGCAAGTCCAAAACACTGGAGTTTGAATTGTAACTGAACTATCAGAATACTGAAAAAAATGATTATAATGGCTTTTATTTTATTTATTCTAATATGTTACATATGACAGCAGAATGCAATTCAATTTATATTACACATATAGAGCACAATTTTTCATGTCTCTACACAAAGTAGAGTCCCAGCATATATGGCTTCATAATGTACTTAGGGTAATGATTTCCATCTCATTCCACCATCTTTCCTACCCCCAAGTCCCCTCTCTTATTTTTTAAACAATACTAAATTAGAAAAAAGAAAAGGGCTATATTATGAACGTTGAATTACTTGCATGTGAAATACTAGCTGCCCTGTTTACAGGGTCATCTCACTTAGTTCATCTGCACAAATCAGTGTGATTCCCTTATACCTCCTTAGTTCCCATGTATACCTCCACCACACACATACATAGCCTTTTCTCAAATATTATGGCTTTATAACTTCTCTCCAACTTCTCTATTTCTTCTGCTATGAATGTTGTTATCTGAAATTCTATTTTTTTTTCATTTTTTTTCTCCCCACTAGAAGGTAAGATTCATAAGAGCAGGGATGTGTTTTATTATTGTTCACTACTGTGTCCCCAGTGCCTAGAATATTGTCTGGCACATGGCAGACTCTAAATAAATATTAGTACATTTATAAATACATAATAACAGTAATTGTCACTTAAAGGACTTAATCTATTTCAGTGGTAAGCACTTTATAGTCATGACTTTATTAATATTTTTGTGGCCTGATACCCTGACAAATTTTTGAAAGAAATAAGGATACATCAACAATAGTAGATTAAATGTCTTTCTCCCCTCAATCTTGGATTTCCAGAGGTTATTTTCTATTTCTTCATAAAGCTCAAATCACTCTGAAGTTACAGCAGAAAATACTGTCAAAGCGGAATTGCACAGGACAAAGTTAAACAAGGAAGGATGTCTTCATTCAAAGCTAATGCAGTGGGGGCAGAGACCAGAACTAAGTCCCAACTGAACTCCACTGAAACCAAGGATAAGAGCAGCCAGGGCATCTGTGTTAGCTAGCTGGAAAACACCCAAATGAAAAGTAAACCTTTGCTTATCTTCAAGACAGGAGGTAATTTTACCTTTTGCAGCAAAGTGTCCACCAGAGCTAGGTTTCTACTCCCTGCTGAGTCTGAGAGGGAAGCTCTCCTCCTTGACAATTATATTTCAAAGAGATGGTACCCAGGTCGCTGAGAAAGATAGCCCTGGACTATATAAAACTAGATGGAAGATTTTAAATGATTTACATCTTAAAAATACAGAAAAATTACAGGTCTTCTAAAGTACAGGTTCTAAGAAAAGGGAGGTCAGGCCAAGAGTTAGGAAAAAGCTTGTCTAGAATTTAAGTACGCTAGGGGAACTGGAGCCATAAGGCTGCCTGCCCCAGCCAGTGTGCACCATGGGAACATCCAAGGAGTGCTGTCTCTTGCTACTTTCAGAACCAAGTTCTCAAGGTAGTAGAGCATAAAGAAGAAAGAGAATGCAAGGTGTGTGAACCTTCAAATAATGCTGTTTGACTTCCGTTTCCATTCTCCCTGTCCATAGAACCCAATATCAAACCAAGGGACTAGCTCCTTTTCCACCCTCTCACCCAACTCATCTTTCCCTCTACCTGACTATTGGCATCCCTGAAAATTCCTATTTTCTGCTTTTACCAAAACCAACCCTCACACATATGAATTACTAACTCATCTGCCCACCAACACCATATTCTAAAGCCCATTTTGAATTTTTCTCAGATACCTTAATATGCAACAATAACGCTATTAGGTAGGCACTATGAGTACTATATTGCCTTTACAAATGAAATATTCAGCTTCAGTTAGAGTCACTTACCTAAAACGATAGAACTAGGAGATGCTGACAGATAGAAGGGAAATCCAGCCCCAGAATTTTCTTTAACTTCAAGTCTGTGCAATGAGAAGCCAACTGTATCTGCTTAAGATAAACATACCGGGCAACTATTTTTCCCATCATACACACTAATGGAGACAGAAGGAACCAACTTGACTCTAAGAGGGCCAGAGAAATTAGGTGACAGAATCAAACAAGCCAGGGACATAATGAACATGGAACCATTTCAATTGGAATTGCAGCTTTGATCCCAGGCATTGACCTCCCATCCAGACCTTGTTCTGCTTTAAACATTTGTTCTCATGGTCAGCCCAACTGAAATCGGTTACACCTCGTTAAGGATCGGAGATCCTAATGCTCTCTTAAATTAATGTTAATTTAATTCTGTACACTGTGTAATCAGGTCCTTTGGAAGTGTAGAACTGACTAGCAATTAGTGAATAGAAGGAACGAAAGGAAAATTTGTGGTGAGGTTAATCTAATCAGGATAAGAAGTTGGACTTCACCTCCAAGAGAGAAAGCCCTTCTCAGATCCTATAACAGTGAAGAGGGGTCTGAGATATCACATACACTTACGTATCCCAGAGTTCTACATAGTACTTGCCATGATTACAAATGTTCTTAATTAACTTAAAGACAACCATCTCATTCATCTTTCTGCCAGTCAATAGATGGTCTCTGGGTTCCAGTTATTTTTGTTTTATGATTTTTAATTTCTAGAATTATGGGCAATTTAACAGTTTCCTTAGAAATTACGTTTGAAGAAGAAGAAGAAAAAAGAAGGAAATGAATAAAATAATAATTAAGGTTAACTCCAATCCAGTTCTTGCTAAGTCTCCCAAAATGCCTTGCAAACATTATATTTTCAGACAAATTTAGAAAGCTACTTGTACAAGTGCATATTAAAAGGGTGTCAAGGGAAAATGCAAATTTGCATGCCTGAGGCAAAAACTGTGCCAGAATGCAAGGAGGCTACAGAGAAATGTTAAGGCATTAACAGATGCTTGACTGGGCACATTAGCATAAGGCCGTGGACTTTCTCCACTCACCATTCAGTGACTGAATTTCCAGTCCCTTTCCAGTCTCCCTTGTCATCCTTCACTGCCCTCTGATACACTCCATCCACTTTCCTTTCTCTTCCTCCCCTGGCTTTCTGTTATCTACTGTCAACCCACAAAATGTTACCAGGGCAGTAGCAGAGGGATGATACAGGGACTCAAGTCCCTTTTCCTGCCTCAAACCTGGAATAAAGCCAAAGTCTGCCAAGTTAGTCAGGATTAGGTTGAGTCCTAGTCTCCCACAAAAAGGTGCAAATAGAAATAAAAATAAACCTATGAGCCATATTTATAATTTATTTCTTAGCCCTCTCCATTAAGGAATTGTCTTTCATTTTGTTTCCAAAGATGGTCAATAAGAATTCAACCTAAGGCTATCTAATTAGTTTACAATGAAATCATAAAAATCTCTCCAACATTTTTGGATATGACTTCCAACATCAAATGTCACTGCTCAGAGTTTACAGTTTGTGCTTTCATCAACAACCTGTCAAAAGCTTCAAAATGTGGTCTTGGCAATAATGAGAAGTCCTCACCAGAGCCAGGCATGGGGTCCTGTATACATGTTGTTTTATTTAGTTCATATACCAACTTTGAGAGATAGACATTTTTCTGTCTTCGGTTTATAGGTAATGAAATCACAGCCTACAAAGATTAGTTTATTTAAAGTCAGATCATCAATGCTAGAACTGAGATTCAAAATCCCATCTGTCTGAATATATAGTCAAAACTCTTAACAACGAACCATATAGTCAAAACTCAGGATCTTTTTTCAGAAGTATTTTAATCATCTTCTCTATAAATACGCAGAGTTTCCAGGAACCAATCTCACGAATCAATCAATCAATCTCCCCACCCCCTTTCCTCATTTAAAGTTTCTACTGTAGAGTCCTCTGATATGACCTACTCTGTGAGAAATGGAGATAGCCATCAAATGCCGATCCCAAGACAAGAGTCCTCGCAAGACCAGTCCCTTGAGGTGGTTCTGGGGCATGATTCTGGGCACGGGTCAAAAGTCAACTTCCCTCTGTATTTCAGTTGAAACCAGCATCTATGCGGGTGGACACATAGACACATGTAATCAAGTGATCAGTGGGAAGAATGAGCTCTCCGACAGGTAGAGTTACACATTGTTAATCCCCACCATTCAACAGGTATAAAACATAGGTGAGCCTTGGGAATAGAGGAGAAAAGAATGAGACCTAGCTAATGAGCTCCACAAGGGAGGCATGGAGATCATTTGGGGAGTTAAAGTGGTAGAGGTGCATGGCCCTGCTTTTGCAGAGGCAGGGATTTTTGATCTGGTCCTCAGTTTTCTTCCCCTTTCTTCATTTGTGATAAACTTCAGCTGAACCATTACCATATGTACACATGGTATTTAAAATCCCTGGAGATAAAGCACTTGGATTCTGTTTAATACAAAGGCACTTGATTTGTTCACTTTGACCTCATAGAAGTAGAGGTCTGTGTACTCAAAAGAACCTGAGAACAAATACACCCTTCAAGAAGTAGCTTTGAAGGATGCTGTGCTCCAATTTGCAGAGATCCCAACTCATTCACACCTCTCCACCAGGTGTGAAAAAAAAATGAAAACAGGATAAATAGCCAAAATCTTTGAAAGGACCAACTCCAGGTGTGTTGCAACTATGTATAGACTTATTGACCTAGAAATCCTAGTATGATGGAGCTAACATAAGAAAAGATCTTAGAGATAGGGAAGAGGAAGAATGGAGTTTAGAGTGAGGGCCAGGCAGGATAAAGCTCTAAGTAATCTGAGTCCCTTCTGTCCCTGAATTGTAGTAGGATAAAATAACCCTAATGCTGAAAGAGCAAGAATTGAGAACCACCATTAGACTGGGGGTCTCAGTATCTCCAGCAGGCAACAGCAATGGCATCAGACCCCGAGATCACCCATAAATCTTTGCAAACACCACACTGACCAGACTTTCTACTCCTCCTGCTTGGTGGAAGGCACTATCAGAGGTACCATGGATTGAGGAGCCCCAAGTTTCACAGAGCCATCAAACAAGAAAAAAAAAAAAAAAAAAAAAAACTCAGGAAAAACAGAAGCATTTATTCAACTACGTTTTGTAATGGAGGAGCCAGCATCACACACACTACCTATTAAAAATAACTAATAATAAGCTCCCACGTACCCCTAGCCAAGACTAGCTTAGAATTTTCAGGCTGAGATTCCAGGGACCCATCGGCAACTGCATCTTCATTTATAGCAGGCAATCCATTACAGATAAGGGCCTAATTCAGAGATGCCTTGATGATAAGTCTACTGTTTGTTTCCTCTTCCCAACTCCTGCTAAGGTTTTCACAGACAGGGAGTCTCTCCTATACTAGCCCTGATAGCTTTCTCTTCACGTTCCTGGAGTGGAAGCTCTGGCAAGCCAGTCTTACCTTTTCCAGGGCCTTGCAACTTGAACTGGGCTTTCCATGCGCACACTGCCCCCAGTGGCTTATATCAGTATAGCAGCCTAGGAGTTGCTTCTACACCTCTCAAGGATTCCCCAGTTTCTTGAAATGTGTACAAGGAAGGTGTTACAGAACCTAGTGGAACCATTACCATATATACATACGGTATTTCGAATCCCTGGAGATAAAGCACTTAGATTCTGTTTAATACAAAGGCACTTGATTTGTCCACTTTGGTCTCGTACAAGTAGAGGTCTGTGTACTCAGAAGCACTTGAGAACAAACACACCCTTCAAGAAAATGATCAAGTCTCTCTGGATGAAGCTCTGCAAGTAGCTCATCTAGAACTAGTTACTCTTACCTTTTTTCTTTTGTAAAATGAGGACACTAATGGAGGTATCATTAAAACTGTAATTTTCCTATTAAGTTTTTTTTTTTTCATTAAGTGAAATAACACATATAAATCACTGGTCATAGTGCCTGATGTACTGTGAGAACTCAGTCAACACCACTGACAAAGGGAGGCAGACCCCACAGTGTCCAGGTGGGGAAGGGAGGTCCTGCATGGTGTGACTCCATAGCTGCTGGTGAGGTTCAGTCCTCTGTTCTCCTAGCTCACAGGAGGGAAGGGTGCAAATAAATGAAAATAGAAAATCAGACCCAAGCAAAGAGACCTGGCCCACCAAATGCTTCTTCTCCCTCCTCTTAGAAGAAGGAACATGGTGCCTAAAGCACTGCACCACAGAATTCTCTTTATTTTAAAGTTAATGAAAGGGAAAAGTTCCTTCCCTACATTTTGCTTATTAACCAAAATAAAAATAACCCAGGTATGCCACAGCTAAATTTGGGTTTCTGCTTTAGTCTGCTCCTCTCTCTTGTTTATCCTGTCCCTATCCATCCTTCTGCTCCACCTTCAAATTTCCACGGGGAATTAACTTTGAATTTAATACTGAACTATACACTGTTTGGGAGACTATCAGAGCTATATGAGCACTTGTAGACAACAAAGAGTATATACCTGGACATACCTGGATAAAGAGAGATTTGATGCTCTTTAACCAATCCTCTTATAAGATATCTGGCACATTAACGCAACCCCCCCAAAAAATATTTTGCAAACAACTGCCTTCCTTTGTTCGTTTTCATCAGATCTTTTAATCTGATTATTGTGTCATCACTCAGTTCACAGTTCAAGGCCAAATATAAATAACTAAATAATGGGTAATCAAGGGAGGGGAGACTGCTGTCACACTGATATCAGCACATTTGTACAAATCCAGAGAAAGCACCCATTCATGAGGTTGATGCATCCCCATGCTAGGACCCAGAGTTTAGTTTGCCAAGAGTGAGCTGAATTTCAAATCCCACTTCTTCAGTTCTAAATATCTGTGTGCAGAGGAGGAAAAATAAATAAAAAGCATTACTCTCCCCATCAGTCCCAGGGCTCAGCCAATTTCTTGATGTCATGCTCATCCTCAATGAATCTTTTTCTAATCAGTTATGTGGCAAGTAAGCTGTCTTTTTTTTTGGGGGGGGGGTTGTTTTGTTTTTGTAACAAGCATCTCAGTGCAGTCTTGAGTGGGATGGGTGTTCAATTTTATAACCAAAATTCCAAGTTCAGATAGCTTCAGCAACAATATAATCAAGTGCTGAGAACATAGTAATGATTCATCTTTCCTGAACATTTATTAACATGACTTTTAATGTCTTTTCGTGTACTATCATATAGAATATTCACAATAATCCATGAGGTACATTTTTATTTTTCAAATGAGAAAACATTAGATGAGAGAAGTTCAGTAACCTGAAATTTTGGGAGCAAGAACCTGACCCTATACCCCTCTAAGTATTGTTTCCCAAAGGGCTAGGCTGGTAGAATGTGAAATAATTTAGCTATCACTTGATATGAAGACACAGCATTAAACTCTATGGAATAGCACCTAATAGACTTAAGTTCTCTCTTCAATTTCTTCTCAGTCCATCTAGTTATGACTCATTCTGGTGCCAGTAGGCCTTTAACATACCCTTAACATGAACTTGCTGATCTCCCTTTTATGATCAACAGAAAACGAGTCTCAGGGTTAGGGCCTTCAGCAAACAATAGGACCTAGATATAATTTAATCACAATTTTAATCATAATATTATCTTCTATGATATTGGTTCTCCATTTTTCATCTATCATGCAAAATTTCTTTTTTAAATGAAATCAAGTAAGTTTTAAAAGAACAAAATATTAAGCAAATAACAATGTCATACATTCAGTATGGTACAAATCATTGCACTCTTACACAGAGGTAGTCTTATATGGCAAAATGAGGGATATGTTCAGACAACAATTAAGGAATGGAAAATAGCCCTCATACCCCTCAGTCCTTTGTGTGGGCTTTGTTTTCAATGATTGTGTGAACCTATCTGCCAGTTTTATGGGTTACTAGCTGTATAGTCTCAGAAACTCATTCAATCTCACTAACCTTCAGTTTTTTCATCTTAAATGAAAGGTAGTAATTCCTACTTTAAAGGAATGATTATGACAGATATGGTATGTGGATCTGGAAATGCCCCCAAAGTCCCTTGTGTTGAAGGCTTGGTCCCCAATGCAGCAGTTTGCAGAAGTGGGACTTTGATGAAGTGATTGAATCATTAGGGCTCTCCTTCTTCAGTAGATAAATCCATTTATGGATTAATAATTTTGATGGGCTTAATGGGAATTGATGGAAACTGTAGGGGATGAGATCTAGTTGGAGGAGGTAGGTTACTGGGGACATGACTTGGAAGGGTATATTTGGTCCCTTCCTCTCTTCACTCTTTTCTCTCTCTCCCTCTTCCTCCCTCCCCCAACACCCCTCCCCTTTCTGGTCAAATGAGGAGAGTAGCTGTACTCTGTCACATCCTTCCAATATGATGTACTGCCTTACAACAGACCCCAAAACAATGGAACCAGCCAATCATGGACTGAATCTTCTAATACCATGACCCAAAATAAACCTTTCCTCCTTTAAGTTGTTTCTGCGCCACCCCCCTCAGGTATTTTGTCCTAGCAATGAAAAAAAAAGAGTGAATACTTTATGAAAACCCACCTGACAATGCTTGGGACATAATAGGTATTAAATAAACATTAGTGTCTTCTTCTTGTCTTCCTTCTCTCTCTAGTTACCAGAGTTAATACAAGAATCATTAATTGTTCATGTGTCACCAAGAGCTTCTTTTAACTTCTTTTCCTTAAATTATTTCTATTATATATTGTGTAAAGTATTTATAAAATACATATTTATCTAAAGTCAAACAAGTCAATGAACAGAACACTGATTGTTGCCATCACTTCTTTAGTTTCTACATCTCTTCCCTCCAACCACCCTCTCACTCAGAGCAATAAGTCTTCTAAATTTTAGGTTTTATACTCCTTGCTTTCTCTATTTTTCTATGATCTCTGATGACTATTTGAAAGAATCTTCCTCCTAATGGCTCCTCAAAACACAATTACTTCAGAGAGAAATGACCTTGAATTCATAGAATTAGAGTAGGATGACCTTGCTTCTACTTTAAACTCTTTTTTGTTGTTGTTGTTGCTCTTGATCTTATAGTATTTTAGGTTTAATTCTAAATAATATATTCCTCAAAATTTCCAAAGCAATACAATAAGTCACGGAAACCAACTTAAATACAAATAAGGCATCAGTCTGCACATGTAAATGTAGGATCATAGTACTATGTAGGGTCATAGTTTCACAATTAGAATAGAAAGACTCTGAGTCATGTGATCCTTCAGGGGTCAGGTGTATCCCCTTGTGCCTATCGTTGCTCCATCCCCTCTAACATTGTCCTTGCATGTATGGTCAAAATTGATACTGGGTACATCCATATTTTAGTTTGCAGCAAGTAGAAAGAAAGGAAGTTCAGCATAACCCATGGTGAGCCCCCAATTCTGAAGAAACATCCATAGAGGGATGATTTAAGGAGAATCAAATACTTTCTCCATCCTGGAAGGAGTCACATCAGAAGTGAATTGAGAAGGACACCTTGAGATCCTCAGCCAGAAAGTAAGCTTCAGTGGTACAAATCCAATGTCTTAAAGTAATACCTTAAGACCATATCCACTTGTACCTTCCCCGTGAGCCGTAAATTAATGAGTCCACCAGTAATTGCCATGATGTAATGCAGGAGAATTTACCTGCACTGAAGAACAGCAGCTGCTTCACAAGATGATTTAAAGGCCAAGGTGTCTTCCATATCATTGCTTATTACCATGCCCTCATGGGCTATACCTACTGTCTAGTTGTCCTTAACTAAACAATTGATGTTGTGTTGTCAACAAAATGCATACCCCTGAGAGGGGAGAAAATGTTTCCATGGCCAACAAGTATCCTTTGAGAAAATTACTGTGAAACTGAACATAATACGCTCACATTCCAAAACGAATCACCTAAATTTGCCAGCTGCAAAGGAGAGTGAAAAATGTTGACACTAGTCAGCCATAAACCCAGGTTAAAGCATGTTTAGATAAAAAAGGGAAATGAAATGGCAAGGGAGCAGAAAACAAGCATATGACTAACTACATGGTATGATAGAACAGAACTATGGCCACAAAATGAGCAGAGAAGAGGAATATAGTGAGAGGCTATTAATATTTATTTTAAAAAATAGTCAAGAACAGTTCTTTTAGAAGTGTCAGTACAAATGGCGGAGTAAAAACCTCCAATAATTCCCTCCTCCACAAACATAATGATTGAGAAAATGGTCAAGAAATCAACTCTTTAGAACCCTGAAAAATTTTTTAAAGGCTTCCAGTAACCCAAGGAGCATTTATTCAAAACAAAGAGATGAATTTCACAGTGAGTTTTATGATGTCTTAATTTGTTTTCAGCCCATCTTTCTCTCTCCAGCTCTCCAGTGGTCCTGAAAATAAACAACCAATAATTCTACACCCAGAAAAATTGTACTTTAGAAGGAAAAATAAATTAATACACTCCTGGATAAATAAAAACAGGAATAATTTGTCACTAACAGACCAACCTTAAAAAATATTAAATTTAATCCTTCATGCTTAGTTGAAATGACACTAGTAACACAATCTGCATGAAGAGAAAAAAAAAAGTTAAGTTAAAAACGTAGATAGTCATAAAAGAGAGTATTAATGTATATTTTTGTTGATTGCTTATTTTTTCTATTTGATTCAAAAGATAATTGCCCAAAGCAATTATTTCATAAACATATGAAGAGTAGCTATATAAAATGATATCATGAAGGAGAGAGGGAAAAGTGAAGTTTTTTATATATGTGACAGTAATATGTTCAGTTTCACTATAACAGAGCGAAGTTTTTGTACAATATTGAAGTTAATATAAATATGAACTAAATTGATGCAAATAATTATTTTAACTAGAGACATTAGGGAACCACTAAGAAAACTTATCATATAGTAAAATAAATAACTCAGAAATTAAATGGTAACTAGAAAATATATATTTAACCAAAGAAATCAGTAATGGGGCAAGAGAGGAAGAAAATGCATAAAATATATAAAACAGAAAATTTTCAGATATAAGTCACCCCTTACTGTTAATTATATTAACTGTAAAGGGATAAAACATTCCAGTCCAAAGGCATATATTAATAAGATAAATAAAATATCATGATCTCACTATAGAAGATATATTTTACATTAAAATATACAGGTAGGTTGAAACTAAAAGGACAGAAAAAGATATACCACATATATGGAAACTTTACCAGTTACTATAATAAAATTATAAGGCTGAATAGCTTATAACATAAAGGAGTTTATTTGGCTCATGCTTCTGGTAGCTGGATGGTCCAAATAGCATGGCACTAGAGTCCTGGCAAGAGCCCCCTCGCTGACTCAAAAATTGGTAGAGAAGCCAAGTGTTGATGTGGTATTGCTTTGTAAGCAGATCGAATTAAATTTGTAAGCCCAATATTAATTATTTTTGATGTACTGTCCCCATAACATAATTACTTTTTATTAGGCTTCAAATTTAAAAGGATTCATCTCTGTATTAGCTTTCTATTGCTCTGACAAACTACCTGAGAAAATCAATCTTACAAGAAGAAAGACTCATGTTGACTCATGATGTCAGAATTTCATTCCATGATAATTTGGCTCCATTGTCTTGGGTTTGTGGTGAGTCAGAGCATCATGGTCAGGAGCAAAATATTGAAACAAAGCTGCTTACCTCACCTCAGGGTGGCCAGGAAGCAGAGAAAGAGGGGTAGAGGCCAAGGTTTTACCATCCCCTTCATGAGCAGGTTCCAGTGACCTAACTTCCTTCTATCAGGTCCTATTGCCTAAAGCTTCCACCACCCACAGCAGGAAACTGAACCTTCAGCCCACGACCACTGGAATTTAATAGGGGTCCACGTTATGCTTAGTATGTCAACCTTGTTTTTAACCACTGACAGCTTATTTTAAAACTGACTTTTATCTTCTTTCCTCTTCTCCTTCTTCCCCTCCCTAATGACAGAGGAAACAAGATTAACATTCTTCCTGTCCTAAAGAAATTCCAGACCTGAAAATAAGAAAACAGGTCCCTTCAGGATAAAGTTAAGTGTTAATTACATCTACTGATAGTACCTAATAATAGCCCTTGCATCCCCCTTTGTAAAGCCTTCTGTTCCTCCTAGGAGATAGAATCCCAGCCTATATGATGTGTGTCCATTGCCCTTCTCTTTTGTTAGCAATTCAATAAAACTTTGTTCTCATTTGCTCAAAACTTTGTCCTTTTTATGGGATCAACATTGGGGACAAGGTCTGAGATTTTGATATCAGGAACATTCTAGATTCAAGTCATTATATTCCACCCCTGTCCCCCAAAGACTCATGTCCATCCCACAAGACAAAATGCATTTATTCAATCCCTAAGAATCCCCAAAGTCTTAACAGTTCCAGCATTACCCAAAAGTCCAAGTACAAAGTCTCCTCTGAGACTCAAGACAAATTCAACTATGAATTTCCATAAAAATTAAGAAACAGGCCAGCACGGTGGCACACACTGTCATCCTAGTGGCTCGGGAGGCAGAGGCAGGAGGATGGGGAGTTCGAAGTCAGCCTCAGCAATTAAGTGAGAACCTAAGAAATTCAGCAAGACCCTGTCTCTAAATAAAATTTAAAAAAAAAAAAGGTTTGGGAATGTGGATCAGTGGTTAAGTGCCCCTGAGTTCAATCCCTGGTACAAAAAAAATAAAATAAAATAAAACAAGGTACATACTTCCAGATACAAGAGCACAGGGTAAACTTTCCCATTCCAGAAGAGCATAACAAAGAGGAATCAACCAATATAAGTCTGAAACCCAGCAAGGCAAACATTAAATCCTGCAGCTTCATGCCTGGTATCTGAGGCACATAGGAGTAGGTATAATCCCTCAAAAGCTTTGTCATTCTTGTTCCTATAGCCATGGCAGCTGCTGCTTATGTGCCTTCTCTTGGTCTGAATCCTGCCCAATGCCCCTCGCTTCCCTTAGCATGCATTACACATTCTCGACATCCCTAACTTTCTGGGACCTCCAGTGCTCTTTCAGCTTCATTCTTATGGCTTCATGCATTGACCTGTCAGGGGTTACTTGCACTCACTCATAATTCGCCACACCCTGCCTGGTCTCCCAGGCTTTCCTTTGAAATCTCAGTGTAAGACTCCATGACTCCTCAACTCTTGAATTCTGCATGATTGCAAAGCCAGCATCACATGGATGATGTAAAGGCCTGCCACTAGCTTAAGTAGTGTCCAAGCCCTCGGTGACTTCTGAGTACTGGACAGCTGAACATGGTGGAAGTGAATCCCGGGAAACAATTCCTAAGGAGGCTTTGTGTGAACAGGGTACCACAAGGCTCTCTTTGAAAATAAATGTCATATAAGAAATTTGTACAATTTTACACCTTTCATCCTGCCAGGGGTGGTCTCTTACTGATACCTGAAATGCTCTCAAGCCATCTTTTCCTACTGTTCCAATGCAAAGTACTTGGTTTCTTTAAACTTTCTAGCAACAGCACTCTCCTTGAGACAAGGTTTAAGTGTATTCTTTTTCTGGCCATACTGCAAGTTTTCAAATTTATTGCTCAATTTTTTTGTTCCTGATTCTCACTATAATCTTGCTAAAAGCAGTCAGCAATACCGAAGCCATTACCTGAATGCTGTGCTACCCTGAAATTTCCTCTGCCAGATTACTTATTCAGAACCTTTAAGCTTTGCCACACACACACACACACACACACACACACACACACAAGTACTGGGCATTTCAGTACTTGATTTTCAATAATGGATAAAACAAGTAGAGGATCAACAAGGAAATAGTATATGAATATTAATTCAAAATGGATAAAGCATCTAAATATAAGAGAAAAATATATAAAGGTCTTAGAAGAAGATATAAATATAAACCTTTGTGACCTTGAATTAGGCAAAAGTTTCTTAAACATGACCCCTAGAGCAAAGTAAACAACAAAAAACAGATTAATTAGACTTTTTAAAAGTTAAAGTGTTTGTGCATCTAAGGACACTTTCCAGAAATGGTAAAGACAGCATTTAGAATAAGAGAACATATTTCAAATCATGAATTCAATAAAGGTCTAGATCCAGAACACACACAGAATTCTTAAGTTTCAATAATGAAAAGTTAAGTAATTCAGTGGAAAACCTGGCCACATATTTGACTAAACATTTCTTCAAAGAAGATATAAAAGACACAGAGCATATGAAAAGATTCTCAATGTCATTTGTCATTATTGGAATGCAGTACAAAAAACACAGTGAGATATCACTTTATATCTACTACAATAGCAATCATAAAAAAGACAGTGCTAGGAGAGATGCGGAGAAATTTGTACCTTAATACACTGTTGTTGCAAATATAAAGACAGGAAATTCTTCAAATGTGTAAGCGTAGATTTATCACCTGACCTAGCTATTCCATGCCTAGGTATATGTGAGAATTAAAAATATATTCAATACAAATATATATGTTCAACTCAAACAGAAATATTCCAAAGAGAATGTTTTATAGTAGCTAAAAAGTGGATTACAACCTAAGTGTTCATCAACTAATGAGGAGATACACAAAAGTAGTATAATTACATGGAAAATCATTCAGATATTAGAAAGAATTGAAGTACAGATACATGTTACATGTACTAACTTTGAAAAATGATGCCAAGTGAAAAAAGACAGACATAAAAGTCTACATACTAGCCAACCACGTGAACCCACGCCTATAATCCCAGCAGCTGGGGAGACTTCAAAGCCAGCCTCAGCAATGGTGAGCGACTAAGCAACTCAGTGAGACCCTGTCTTTAAATAAAATATAAAATAGGGCTGAGATGTGTCTCAGTGGTCAGGTGCCCCTGAGTTCAATCCCTAGTACCCCCCCCAAAAAAAGTCCACATATTGTATGATTCTATTTTTATGAAAGATACAGAACAGGCAAATCCACAGACAGAAAGTAAATTAGTGGTGAAGAGCAGTGCTGGATCGGTGGGTTCAGGGCTGCTTTTTGGAGTAATGAAAGTGTCCTAGAAGTGGACAGTAGTGCAGATACTGCCCAGTGTTTTGAATATACTAAAACACACCAAATTCACACTTCAAAATGGTGAAGTTCATTGTATTTATTAATAAAATAAGGGGGCGCGGAACCCTTTTTTAAAAAGTAGCATTTCTATAGAAATTTGAAGAGAGCAATCAATCTATTAGCTATTTAGAGGAGAAGAACGGCAAGCAATGTAAACAGCAGAATTTATTCTGGAGTTCACGACTCATTACTTCTAATTTTCAAGACTTTGCTATTGAATGATGCTTCTTAATGTAGTCACATTTTGTGGAGGTCATGAGGAAACTAAATAACAGGTTAAGAGATTAGAAAGGAGAAATTTAATTGTTGAATGATGAAAAAAGAAAAGTGGAAATTTGAAAAAAAAAATGTGAGAACAGATAGAATTAAAAGAGCTTCAAAGTAGAAGAAAAGATATTAGAAACACTGATAGAATAGTAAAGAAACTAAGCACTAGCATCAGACGTGGAGCACAGATGTGGGTTCATGTCACCTCTGTGTCAGCCAATAGTTTCCTTTGGAAAATTCTTTAACTGTCCATTTGTCCTATATAGGAAACTGAGAAATGATGATATGGGAATAACATGGCAATAATAAAGCTTACCTTACTGTGAGAATGAGTAACAGGAAATCTGTAAACATTGAATTCACATGCACTTAATATTTCTGTAACTTGATAGATTCTCAATACATAATAATTATTTACAATCATATTCACAATAGACACCGCATGAATTCTGAAGTTTTCAAAAGTAAAATCATATGTTCAAATAATATTTTAGAAATGAATGGTAGGTATGGAATAGACACAGAGACTTTGCATTTTAAGTATTTAAATATTAAATATCAGATGTTTTTATTATAACAGCATAGAAGACTAATACAAAGGGGGATTGCCCAGAGTTTAAGGTATTAACTAGTTAGAAATTGATCTTTGTTAGAGAGATAAGAAAGTATTTCGAGAATAAATTGAAGGCTGTTTCCCACATGCTCTCAACATTTTTAGAAAAACAAACTTGTTATTCTTAAAACTATTTTGAGAATAACACTATGATGAAAAACAAAAGAGTACAAAAATCACTTTGTAAATTAGAGCACATAAAACCAAACAACCTTTTTTAGGCAGATCGTGCTGGTTTACATGCTAAAGAAAAGTACTTCTCATTTTGCCTTCAAGTGAGATAGTTAGTGAAAAATCTGGCTAGGTGAGGATGAGCAGAAGTTGACATATTTGAACATTTCTGTTGGCATATGTCAGAATCTTTAAAAAAAAAAGTGCTATGGAGGCTGATGTCTTCTGGGAATTAAAGGAAATTCTAAAACATGGAAAGAATACTGGATTAGGGACCAAGGAACAGGAATGACTTGCCTGGGCCTAAACACCTTCTAGCCAAAAGATTGTGGAAGTGAACTTCTCTGATTCTGTTTTCCTGCTTCTCTAAAACCTAAGGGCTTGACCTACTGGAATATGTAAAATCTTTTTTCAATTCTAATATTACATGGTTCTGTGCAATATTTCCTTTTCTGGAAAAAAATGCCAACACTCAATGGAAGGTTTTCCTCTTCAAGAGTTATTAAACTTTAAATTCTAGAGCCTGGATCCTTAGTGGATTAGTTGGCATTAGTTGTGGTGTTTCTTTCTCAAATTTCCTTGTCTTCCTTGCTCTTACAATTCTTTCTGCCTTTAAGAAAATGCACCTTGCCGAGCACGGTGGTGCACTCCTGTAATCCCAGCAGCCCAGGAGGGGAGGCTGAGGCAGGAGATCACAAGTTCAAAGCCAGCTTCAGCAACTTAGTGAGACCCTAAGCAACTCAGTGAGACCCTGTCTCTAAATAAAATACAAAAAGGGCTGGGAATGTGACTCAATGGTTGAGTGCCCCTGTATTTGATCCCTGGTACAAAAAAAAAAAATGCACCTAAAATTAAAAACATAGCAGCAGCCAATACATCACAAGCATAAAACAATTAACAAAACAGATGATACACTCATATCTGCCCAGCTTGTAGCTAGAGGGAAAAATCTAATCTGTTTAGGTGAACTTCAGAAACATTAATGTTCTTTAATGTATACGTTGTTGTGCAGACATACATTTACTGAAGTAGAGTTATGTTAATTTCAAAACACACTTATTTTATAAACTAAATTACCAAATTTTGTTTTGGATGCTCAAAGAGATAAATGGAGGAATACTATTCATAAAACATATTTATCAGAAAAGTTGAGAGATTAAATTAAAAAGAAGTAAATATTTAAAAACAGAAAATTTGAATTTAAAAATAGTCGATAAAAAATCGAAATATTTATAACATAAAATAAACTGTAAATTATACACACAAAAAAACGTAAACCAGTGAATTGGAAGAAATGATGAATAAGTTAAAACTGAGAAAAGCTAAGAGTCATGATGAAATGACAAAAAGTTCTAAAAAGAAATTCAATGGCAAGTCCAGAAGAGAATGGAGGGAGTAGGATAAAAAGCAATATTTAAAAAGAGTTTTTAAAAAAGAGTAAGACATGAGTCTTTAAATTAAAAAAAAAACAGTAGAAATATAGAACAGGAGAAATTAAAACAAAAGAAAACTCAATCCATCTTACTGAAACTAGATGGCATCAAAGATATAGGAGAGGCAGAGTAGGGGTAATTTTAAAAGTCACTAGTGGGAAAAGAGAGATTAGAGCTGCAAAGAAATAACCATCAAATTAGCAATAGACATTTCATCAGCAAAAACAGATGCCAGAAGGTAAAGGAAATGATTTTCAATGTGTTGGGAAAAATAATTTCCAACCTTGAAGTTTATGTCCAACCTAATATCCAACAGCAAGTAAAATAAGAACATATTTAGACATGCAAAGAGAATTTACCTGCCAAGCTTCTTTATTAAGGGAATAATGAAAGATAAAGTTTATCAAGAAGAAAAACAATTAAGAATGAGAAGAAAATGAAACCAGGTAACACTTGAAGTAAGTAAAATAAGTTGGTAAATTTAATTTTAAATCAACATTTTGGGTCTGGGTTGTGGCTCAGTGTTAAAGTGCTTGCCCAATATGTGTGATGCACTGGGTTTGATTCTTAGTGCCACATATAAATAAGTGAATAAAATCAACAACTAAAAATACTTTTAAAAAATCAACATTTTGTTATCAAAGGAGAAAAAAATAAAACATTAGAAAACAATAACAACATATAGCAGGTGTTGAATAAACAGTTGAATTATGCAAAGTCATTAACTTTCTAGTAGTCATACAAAAAATATAAAAGTATGATTCATATGCATTTGAAAATATAAGGGCAATAAACAAAAAGAAGAAAATATAATTGATGCCTTACAAATCATACGAGGAAGGAAAAAGAAATCTAAGATTATTTAACATCCAACAGAAAACCATAACAGAGAAAAAAAAAAGAGGTTAAGAGAAGTGATGGCAAGCAGAAAATTTTAAATAAAATAGTAGAAAAAAGCCCAGTAGAAACCTCTCTCTTAAAGTCAATATCTAGTCATTAAAATTAGATATTCTATGTAAAAAGCTAACCAGGAGACTGTGTTTCTTTTAATAGAAAAAAAAGATGAAGTATGTAGTTAAATAAAAACATTCTCGATTTTTAATTTTCCTAAAACAAAATTAAGACTCAATAAAATGTCTGTATGGAAAAGTAACAAATTTTGATGAAAAATATGAAATGTTGGAAGTATTCTTCCTGATCATCAATTAATATGGTTGCTAACAAAGAGTTGCTTTATATCAAGTGACATCATCTCCATTGCAACCAGTAATATCTGAGTCACATTTCCCCTGTGTTGACACTGGCGCACTTTGCAAAATGTCCACTGGTGATTCGGAAGTTCAAGTAATTGCATTTAGAATATAATACATAATTACTCTCATACATCAACTTATTAAAAAGTTTTATATGAGACTGGATGTACTTATAAATTTTTCATATGTGAACATCAGCCAAAAATCATAGTCTTGAGTTCTAAGAAGGCATATGATTTTAAAATAATATGAATAGGAAAGATTTTTTGTGGATATAATTTAAACAAATTGTAATAATTAAACATCAATTAAATGATAGGGATTATCAGGTTGGATAAATAAAACCAGATCTGACTAAATGTTGTAGAAGAAAGACATTCCTAAAAGAACCGTTATGATAGTTAAAAGTAAGAGAATAGAAATGATAGATACATCCTCTGAATTAAGAAAGGATTAGGTTCTGCAGCAAGGGAAAGAAAAGCCAAAATGATAGTACTTAGCCAAGATGGAAGTTCATTTCTCTCTCCTATTAAGGTAGTATTTCCAGCTGACACTGCAGCTTTAATACCTGGAATCCAAGTGACCAAAGTTTCCTCCTTTCAGAGCTTTGCCATCCTTGCTCTCAAGGGCTAACATGGAGGAACATGCATTTAAGGCGGCAGGATTGAGATGAGGAATGGTGAAGTGAGAAAAGCAAAGTGCCAGCCTTCTTAAGGAATGCACCTTCTTAAGGAATGCTTTATAGGTATTTCCTCATTTAATCCTCAAATAGCCCTCCGAGATGAAAATTACTGTCATCATCATGGTACAGCAGAGGTAAAGTTTCCTGGGTCCATGACTAGTAAGTGGTACAGGCAGAACAGAACCTGGGGATTCAGACTCCAGGGCCTGTGTTCTTAAGCCTATGCAATACTGACAAGTACCCTAACTTTCCTATGCCTGTGATAGTCTAAATCAAGGGCCACAAACTGATGTCAAGTGGGCCAAAGAATGTTTATAAATGGGTTTGTTTTCACACATTGTGTTTTTAATATTTTTAAAATTCAAATGCAGTTAGGTAGGTTACTGTATATTCTGTTTTATTCAGCTCTTATAGAATACCAGACTAGGTAATTTATAATGAACAGAAATGTATTGACCTGAAGAGCTAGAAGACAACAATTCCAAGATCCACTGAGAACCTTCCTGCTGCTTTATCCCATGACAAAAAGAAAAGAGAGGATAGAAGAAGTGGGAGGCATAGGAATAAGGGAAGAGGAGTACAGTCCCAAGGGGAGAGAGGGAGAGAGAGGAAGAGAGAAAGCAACAGAGGGGCTGAACTTTTCTTTTAATAAGGAATTTGTTTCTGTGATAAGTCCATTCCTGTGATAACTGCATCAATCCATCACTATTCCTCATGGCCAAATTTTTCACCTTTCATTAGGCTCCATACACAACACTGTTACATTGGGTATGAAGTTTCCAAACATGTTTTTTGAGGGACTCATTCAAATCATAGTATTCAGCTCCAGTCCCCCAAAGTTGTATTCTTCTTCCATGCAAAATACATTCATTCCATCACAATAGTCCCAAAGTCTTATTCCAGCCCCAACTCAAAAGTCCAATCAGATATGGCTGAGATTTAAGGTATGATTTATCCTGAGGCAAATTCCCTTCTAGCTGTGAGCCTATGAAATTAAAAATTATTTCTTTGTAAAATAGACATAATGATGGGACTGGCATAGAATACACATTTCCATCCCCAAAGAGAGAAACAGGAGAGAAGAAAGAAGCAACAGGTCCTAAGTCTAAAACCCAATAAGGCAAACAATGACAAATCTAAAGCTGGAAAATCATTTTTGACTGCATATGTCATCTTCTAAACACACTGGGACAGGTGTTGGGCTCCCAAGACCTCAGTCAGTCTCAGCCCCATGACTCTCCTGGGCTCAGCCCATGCTGCAGTTCTCACAGGTTGAAGTCTTACGCATGAGCTCTCCAGGATGGGGCTACATGGTGGTCACTCGAGGATTGGGATAATGGTGACCTCAGCCCCATCCCTGTGATCCAACTGCACCAGTGGGAACTCTTACAGTGACATCATCTCTACCACAGATTTCCTCCTGGACCCCCATGCTGTTCAATACATCCCTTGAATTTTAGGTCAAGGGTGCCATGGATCTTCAGCCCATGTACTCAGTGTTACTTGCAGAATTAGTACCATGTGGATACTGCCAAGTCTTGCTATTTGCATCCTCCAGAGCAGTGGCATGAGCTGCACCTGGAATAGTTGAGCCACATCTGGAGTAGCCCAGAGGTTCTGTATTGCAAATAAAGGAATACTCCTGGGCAGGGAAACCTCTGCCCTCAAGGATCTAACAGTGAGTCTACCTGGAGCTGGGCAGCCCTTAATCTCTAAAGACTTTAGGGCCATCTCCCATTGCTTTGATGAATAGCACTTGGTTTCCTTCTATGCATGATAATCCCTTCATCAAGAGGTCA
The DNA here is from genome assembly GCF_045843805.1 of Urocitellus parryii. Classification (NCBI taxonomy): domain Eukaryota; kingdom Metazoa; phylum Chordata; class Mammalia; order Rodentia; family Sciuridae; genus Urocitellus; species Urocitellus parryii. Next base: position 116,768,574 of record NC_135540.1, on the reverse strand, counting down.
CTTGGACACACTCTTGCACAATTTGTCAGTCTTAGTCAAGCTGTGAGTTCTTCACATTCCTAAATTCTGTTTCCATTTTAATTATACTTTTCTTCTTTAAGTCATTTCTCTCTTCTTTCAATTTACCGTATGCATTTAAAGGAGCCATGTAGCACCTTCAATATTTTCCTTAGAAATTTTTGTAACACTCAGTCAGCTTTTTGTCACTGTGACCAAAATATGTGATTTAAACAACTCGAAAAGAGGAAAGATTGATTTTGGCTGACAGTTTTTAAGGTTTTGTCCAGGGCAAGCCAGCTACATTGCTGGGGCCTGAGGCTATCATGGCATAACATCATGGCAGAAGGGTATGGCAGAGGAAATCTACCCACCTCTTGGCAGTTAGGAAACATAGAGAAAGAGAAACAGTGTGTAAGGGACTTGGGGACAAGAAATATCCCTCCAGTGACCCACCTCCTACAATTTCTACCACCTCCCAATAATGCCATATGCTATGAATCTCTCAGAGGATGAATTCACTGATGATGTCAGAGCCTTCAACATTCAACCACTTTCCCAAATCCCCACCTCCGAACTTTTTTTTGCATTTGGGAATTAGCCTTCAATACATGAGCCTTTGGGAGAAATCCCAAATCCAAACCATGATAACCATAGACACGTATTTATTGCTCTTAAATTATGCCTTCAATAAAAATCTAGGACATTGACAGAATTCAACTGAATTCCTTGCCACTTTGTAATAAGAATGTCCTTTACTCAAGTTTCTAATAAGATATTTGTCATTTCCACCTGAAATCCCATCATAATGGCCTTTACTACCCACATGTCTACCAACATTCAGGCTATGACCACTTAGGTAATGTCTAAGAAGTTCTATACTTTCCCTATAAATTTTCTCTTCCTCTTCTTAGGTATGAGTTCAGGGACACCAAGATGGCAGATATCATGGACAATGTATCATTTACCAGATAAGGTGGGCAGTATTCTAATTAGGTTTTCTAAAGCAACCAAGAAGGGAGGAAATTGGAGAATATTCCAATCAGGTATTATAAGGTACCAATGAAGGCAAATGGAGTAAGGCCTTCAATCCAGTCCATATAGGGAAAAGAACATCTTGCTGTTCAGCAGATAGTTTCCAGATATTGGGACCTCAAGCCTCTTTTTCCCTCAGGCCACTTTGCTCTACCTTACGAAATGCTACACCCATCTTCAATAAATCTATATTTTCCCTGTTACTGCTGTGTGACTTTCTCAGTTCTTTGTTCAGGACACTAGGTACCTGGACCCCAACTGGACATATCAATGATAATATTCTGAGTTCTCATCAGAATGAAACTTGACACTCATTTCACAGCAATCTGGGCTTTTTCTGGCTTGTTCTGATAAATTAATCCATATTTTCAAAAATTTGTTATAGCAACATCCCACTGTTCCTATTAACTATCTCTCTTAATCCATTTTGTGTTGCTATAACAGAAAAACAAAAACTGAGTAATCTATAATGAGCATAAATTTATTGACTGTGATGGCTTTGATGTGAGGTAGTCCCCAAAAGCTCCTGTTAATGCAGGAATATTCATAGGTAAAATGATTATACAACTGTAACCTAATCAGTCTCTCCTATTTTGAATGGATTGACTTGATGGCAATTGTAAGCAGGTAGAAAGGGAGTGATTGGAGGAGGTAGTTCCCTGGGAGCATGCCTTGAAAGGTAATTTTGAAAAATTTAGAGATGCAAGCTGGAAGTGCTTTAGAACGTAGAACTGTAAAGCTTAATGAGTGATTCTAGTCAGAGATCAGAAGATCAGAATGGAAATAGGAAAGCAGACTATGTTTATTAGGTTTCAGGAAGTGAGGGCTCTATTGGGAATTAGACTAGAGGCCAGTCATATTATATTCTGGACATGAACTTGTCTACCTTTTGCCCATGTCCTGAGACTTTGTGTGAGGCTTAATTTAAAAGTGAAGGACTAATGAATCTCATAGAGGAAATTTCAAGTCAACACAGCATTCAGTTGGTGTCACAGATATTGCTGGCGGATTGTGGTCAGGTTCACTGTGAGAATCAGAAGCAGAAAGAAGAGCTAAGGATTTTAAAAATTGCAATTTGGCCAGAAAAAGTGCATGTAAAGCTGGAGCCAAAGAAGAAGTACTTGTTGAAGAGATTAAAGCTCCTAAGGAAATGCTCAGTACTTTGCACAGAGACAATAGGAAAAATGCCTCCAGGATATCTCAAGAATTTTCAAAAGCACATGCATTATGGCCTCTAGGATGTAGGAGGGAAAATACCTTTGAGAAGAAATCATGGGTGTACCCTGCTCTCACATGGGGGAATGCCAGAAGTTGTTTTCCATCCTGAGCCATGCAGGCACTTAGAGGCTGCTACAGTGATGATTTCACAGGGCCCAGGTATTATGCAAACTGGCAGCAGACCTTGACATCATCATGTGGTGCTAGTTCTGCAGGAACACAGAATGCTAAAGTTAAGGAGTCATAGATGCTTCCACTGAGATTTCAAAGGAAGGCTTGGGAGGTCAGGCAAAGGATAGCAGAATTGGAGTCCCTGCAGTCTGTCACTTAGAGAGTGACATGTGAAGCTGTAAAGCTGAAGCTGGAATGGAGAAGCCAGGAATTAAGAGATGCAATAACATGGACCATCATCTTCTGAGAAAAGTTGCTGGCTGTGGAGAAAACCAGTCTTTAAAAGAGCCCACATGCATGGCAAATGGCAGAGCCAAAGCGGGCAGAGCCTCCCAAGCCCTTTGGAGAACACATCAAGTAAACATATGGTCCTAGATAGTGTACTGAAGTTAATGGCAGAGTTATGAGACCTGTTAGCCTGACTATTTTAATCTTGTTTTGGTCCATCCTTTTTTTCTATCTCCTTATTCCTCATTTTGGAGAAATGTTTATTCTTTGCCACTGTGTATTAGATATATGTAACTTGATATTGATTTTTACAGATTTATAGTCAAGAATTTGCCTTGAGTCTCAGAAAATACATTGAACTTGGACATTTGGGCAATGCTGGAACTGTTAAGAGTATATAACCCTTGGATATGAACTAAGTACATTTTGCATTGTGAGATAGACATAAGATTTGCGGGACCAGGAGTGGAATATTATGGTTTGAAAATGAAGTATCCCCCCAAATCCTCCTGTTAATGCATGAATATTTAGACTGTGAGAGTTGTAACCTAATCAGTCCATCCTAATTTGAATGGACTGACCTTGTAGTAACTGTAGGTGGGGGATGGCTGAAGGAGGTAGGCTCCTGGGGATGTGCTGCCTCACTTTGGGTCCAGTGCAGTGGAGTTGTCCATCTGTGCACTGAAACCATGAACCCCAAATAAATCTTCCCTTCTCTAAGTTCTTCTTGTCAGATATTTTGATCATAGTGACACAAAAGCTGACTAAAATATTGACTCACAGTTCTGGAAGATAAGAAGTCCAAATTGAGTGTTTGAAATCTGGTAAGACTTTCTTGTTGTGTCATTCCATGGCAGAAGGACAAAGAGGTAAAGAAAGAGAGAACACAAGACTGGGCCAAACATCTTTCCATAAAAGACCCACACCCATGATCACAAACCCACTCTGGTAATAATGACATTAATCCATTCATCCCACCCTCAGGCTTAATCATCTCTCAGTGTGTCTCACTACCCAACTTTTGCATTGGGGATCAAGTTTCCAGCGTGTTTTCCCAAGGGGCACATTTGAACCATAGCAGGCACAAGTTCAACAGTCTGCCAAGGCCTTACCACTTCTTCTCACTTTATCAGTTTTTTGTATCATTACCTTTCTTACACCAGAGACATTTGGTTAGAACATTTTCACTTCTAGTTCTACAATTTTATCATCAAGAGTTGTTATGACTTGGATGTGAGGTATCCCTCAAAAGCTCACATGTGAGGCAATGCAAGAAGGTTCAGAGAAGAAATGATTAGGTTGTGAGAGCCTTAACCCAATCAGTGAATTAATCCCCTGAGAGGCATTAACTGAATGGTAATTGAAGGCTGGTAGGGTATGGCTGGAGGAGTTGGGACATTGGGAGCATGACTTGGGATATATATTTTGTATCTGCAAAGTGGAATCTCTCTATCTCTCTCTCTCTCTGCTTCCTGATCATGGTGTGGGCTGCTTCCCTCTGCCACACTCTTCTGCTATGATGTTCAGTCTTACCATAAGCCATGAGGAATGGAGGTTGCTGTCTGTGCATTGATACCTCTGAGAGCCCCCAAATAAACCTTTCCTCCTAACACTGTTCTGGTCAGATCTTTTTACTTGCAGCAGCAAAAAAAAAAAAAAAAAAAAAAAAAAACAACTGACTAAAACAAGGGAGGAAACAGTTTCCTGAGGAATACTCACCAAAACTATCACAGGGTGCACATGGTGCAGGAATAACTAGAAACCTTAAATTGGAACAGACTAAACAAGGTGTAAGCAGCTTGAACATCCTGTGCTAGATGTTATGTATACCAAATGCATATGGAAAGCTTTGAACTCCAGAGATCTGGAGTTCTTACATTGGTTTTCATTCTACACTCATTAGAATATGGTGAACCCCAGGGACAGAACCAATTAATAAATCATCTATTTAGTTTTAAATATACTCCTGTCTTATTACATTAGTTTCATGTCTCTGACCTAAGCTATCTGAATCTGTTCCTAATTAAGTTAATGTTGGCCTAGCTGCTTCCTTGTTTGGACCAATAGGTGAGCTGGGGTTAATTCTCAACATCTCTGTATATAATTGCTTGGGGTTGAGTGGCATGTTAAGATCCAAACTCTCTGTTTTACATTGGGGATGGGCTCATTGCCCATGTTCATTATTCTGAAGCTTGTTGTTTCTTTTCCTAATCATTATTGTACTCCATCTTGAGAGCTGTTTCCATGTAAGCAAAGAGAAAGACCATCATCTACTTTGTCTATGGTGTTGTTTAGCTGCAATCAAAGGACAAAGGAGCAAGGCAGCATTTCAAGAGCATCTTTATGGTGACAAACATTGTCTATATTGTTGAAGGGCGATGTGGAGATAGAAGGTTGACAGGAATGAATTGAGAACACAGATTCTGAGAAAGAGTAGAATAAGTTGAATTTGTAAAAACAATTCAGATTTGTTTCTGTGTCTTGAAATTAGGGTTAGGTGAGGGCACTGGAAGGTAAGCGCCTGTTGAATTGGAAAATTCCTCTAAAAGCTAGGGACGGGACAGAGGTTGGTGAAGGAAAACCAGTTTATTCAAAGCTAGTCTTGATGGAAACAGAAATGAACATTCTATCTCAAATCTCCACTCTCAGATGCTCAAAGCACAACCATATTTTTGAGAGGGAAAAGGAGTACAGTGAGAGAAAAGGCAGGAGATTTGTGGGCCTCCCTTCCAAAAGCTTTGCCACTTCCATCTGCTTCTATCTCTGGGTCTCCTGATCACATCATAGGGAACCTTGACCCCCTGGGCTCAACCTCTGCATGCTATTTACAGATGGCCATCTCATCTTTTGAACTGAGGAGAGGAGAGACATTGCAGACGGCTTCCTTTAGAATTTAGAATGTCATGAGAAAGAAATGGGTTGTTAAAGATGGGGGGGGGAATTAGGAAAAGGTTGAGAAGGGAGGAGAAGAAAGTAACTATAAGACAAACATTCCCCCAGGGAATTGGAGGAAATAATTTTGTTTAAAAATGCTTTCCCGACTTGCTCCTGAATTACTTTTCCCCACTCTCAAAACTTTCACTACATTCCTATAGGGAGGTGGGGCATAGCCTCTGGCTGTTTCAACCTGAGTGGGTTTTGGCATCTGCCCGGCTGCTAGCTGAGGGATCTGTTACATTCCCGCAAGGAGAAATTATTTTAACTGATGCTACTTTTTCCTTCAGTAGCAATGTTGCAGTCAATTAATCCATGAATCAACAAATTGATAATAAGGATGAGAATTGCATTGGAAATAATTAGCAGACTTTAGATATCTAAAAACTGAATAGTGATGAGGAGGCCTGTTGTCACTTCTCACTAAGCCTTGACACAAAAAAATAGCAACAAAACAACAACAATAATAATAAGTGCCTCTGTGTTTTGGAGTCAAAAATGTGCAATTAGAATTGAATGCTTCCTCTCGAAATGGGGGCATGAAAGAGAGCAGATGAAAACAAATGGAAAGAAATGAATATTTTCCCTCTTTTAACCTACCTTCTCTAACTTAAAAGGAGTCTTGCAATGATTGATGACTCAATTTATTTAGCATTGTCCAAACAGCAGAAAGCTGGTTGATTTTTTTGACTATTTGCATGCTTAGAAATCTGTAATCCATTACTTGACTTAAAGAAATAACCCATCATCAAATATTTATTTCTATAAGGTAATATGACTTTTGAGTTGTGTCATATATAAAAGGAGAGAAATAGGCATAGAAAGAAGTGTAACATGTTTTAAAACTTTTCATGATGCCTACCTCTGAGTATAAGGCACTCAAGTATTGACATAATAGTTAAGAATATCAAAAATGAGGATGCTACACGCACTCTCAATCTCTTCCTCGGGCACTTTCTTGAACCACCAGGCATTTCACCATTCAAACTAAATTGGTGTCTCCATTGCCAGAGGATGGCTTGTAACAGTTGAGCATGAGCCACAAGGGTGTCATCTCCATGAAGTTTGAATACCCAAAGTCTCTTGAAATTTATAGCACAGGCACTAGTTTGAAAGAAAAGATGTTCTGAGAATCAAAGCAAAGCCCTAAAGGATTCAAGACATAAATTTTATGCCATTAAAAAAATGCATTTGGGAGATTCGATGAATGCCAGGATGACCTTGTCCCCTGAATCGTGATTGCATAGACTGGCAGAGGAGCAGGAGTTGCCAAGGGGGAAGAGAAGCGAACACCTAATGTGAGAGCCACAAGCAATTGAGGAGTGTTATCACTTGGATTTGAAACTTCCCCTAAAGGCCCATGAGTTGAAGGCTTGGTCCCCAGCTGGCCATGCTATTGTGAGGTGGTGGAAACTTCAGGAGGTGGGGCCTAGTTAAAGGAAGCAGGTCACTGAAGCCATCGCTTTAAAACCTTTAAAAGCTATCTTTTGTTCCTAGCCCCTTGTGCACATCCCATCCCCTCTCCTCCTCTCTCTTTCCTCCTCCTCCTCCTCCTCCTCCTCCTCCTCCTCCTCTTCCTCTTCCTTCTCCTCCTCCTCTTCCTCCTCTTCCTCCTCTTTCTTCTTCTTCCTCTCTCTCTCTCTCTCTCTCTCTCTCTCTCTCTCTCTCTCTCCCTCCCTCTCTCTCTCTCTCTCCCTCTCTCTCTCTCTCTCTCTCTCTCCCCCCCATGCTGAGATGAGCAATTTGCTCTGCCACCGGCTTACCTCACATCAGGCCCCAAATCAATAAAGCAAAGTAGTCATAGACTGAAATCTCTGAAACAGCAAGCCCTCATAAAACTTTCTTCCTCTAAGTTAATTTTTTTTTCAATTTTTTTTGTCATTGATGGAAAGCTAACACAAGGATTTTCTCTAAAGTGTTTATAAATTGCATGTCATTATATGCTACATGCACTAGAAGTGTTAGTGATTTGAAAACCCTTATACAGGTTGGGAGATGGTGATCATAGGTTCTGAGTCTGTATTTTATGCACAAAGGTAAGCTCCCTCTCTTCCCTGTGATTGAAGAGCAGCCAAGAGAAAATGGGCCTGAGACGTACTTAGGCAGGCATACCTGCAGCAGCTGCTCTGAGCTTTCACGCTTCTCAAGAGGCACAGAAAGAAGCAGAAATTTTCTTCATGGGGACAAGAGTGGCTATCGCCACCCCTTAGGGTATGGTCCTAAGAGCTGGGATCCTGGAGAGGTCTGTGGTGGGATGGAAAGACCACTAAAGTAATCTAAGTGACCAGTGAGTATAGAATGGAGGGTGTTGAGAACATCCCTGGGATGTCAGCACAAAATGTTACTTACTTCCACCATGCCAAATCCTCATCCACATACCTAGGCTCTAGATCAGACCCTTTAGATTTTAAGCAAAGTATTGACCTTCTTGGAGGTAAAGTAATAATTGAGAAAATCAGAAATTGACTATAAGTACCCAGAACCAACTTCATCAAGAGGAATGGAGGAGCATGAGATAAAAATTACATTCATCCCCAACAAAAATTAAAACTGAATTTTTTTTTTCTAATCTGAAGTATTTACCTAAGAAATTAAGGGCAGCTCAAATTACACACAAAATCCAGATCGACAACAAAGATGAATTATGGGGTGATTATTGATTGTAAAAAGAATTCTTCACTCTAAAATTATGACAGAAAATGTTTTTGAAAGTTCAGTATTCTTTGTCATTAGAATTATTAAAAAAATGTATTTTACATAAAAAATTAAATGTCTAAAACAAGCCCACTTGAGACCTTCTATTCTTTGGAATATTATCAAAACTCAAACATCATTTCTGGAGCTAGAATGGTTTATCAGAGCTGTCCTACATGGTCACAGAAGAGCCATGTGGTTAGACCCACTCCTTAGATGCAGGTGGTCCCTCAAAAAACACTGTGACTTTGGGAGTGGTGACTCTCTTCAGCCACCAGCAGATGGCAAGTCCCAAATAGGACCCAGCTGTGTGTGATCATCATTTGGGGCAATAAATGTTACATCATGGGAAACGAATGTGGGCAGAGCACCCCAGCACACCTACATCGTATCATGTCAAGCACAAGAGAGCATTTCTAGTTGTGGACACTCTCGATGATGGATATCAAAAAGGTAGCACAACCTACAGTAGCTATTAATTGCTACCCACAGATGTTAGTACCATAATCCCTAGAACCCATGAATGTTACTTTTCATGGCAAAAGTTCTTTGAGGATGTGATGAAGGCTAAAGATCTTGAAATGAGATGACAATCTTGAATTACAGAGGTTGGTCCAATGTAATCATATGAATCCTTAAAGTCAGAGAAACTTTATAGACTTCAAAGAACAACAGGGCAGACGGAGAAGACCTCAACCTGGCTGTGCACTGTCAAGATGGAGGAAGGGGGCCATGAGCCAACACATGTAGGCAGCCTCTAGAAGCAGAAAAAGATAAAGAACCAGATTCTCCCCTAGGAATGCAGTCCTGGATTTTGGCCCAATGAGACACACATCGGACTTTGACTTCTGGAATCATAAGGTGATACATATATACTATTAAAGCCAACAAGTTTGTGGTAATTTGTTGCAGCAGTGATAGAAAACTAATCACTTCTTATCAAAGTAGTAAACTTAGATTATTGGGCTGGGAGAGAAAGGAGCATCTGGGTGTTTCCTTCCAGGAATTTCCCAGCTAGTTGTGGAAATCAGGATGGCAGCTTCAACTCCTTCTTGGTCAGCTTCCAGGTGATTTCACTCTTTCTCTTCTCCCTTCCTCCCTCCCTCTCCCCCTGCCCCTTCCCTTCTCTTTCCCCTTTCCCTCACCCCTCCTCCTCCTCCTCCTCTTCTTCTTCTTCTTCTTCTTCTTCTTCTCCTTCTCTCTCTCTCTCTCTCTCTCTCTCAGCATTGCATCTTAGCCATTTATTTATTTTTATACTTCCTAGATTACCCGTGATTGCACAGCTAATATCAATTAATACAGTAGCAGCAAAAGTCCATGTGACTCACAATTGTCAGGCTGACCTGGCCTAAGAGCTGTCTTTAGTAAGACAGGAGAACAGTGGTTCTTCATGCTTCTGATCTTCCCTGTAAGGGAACACGTCCCAAAGCCCACTGCTAAATACTCAAGTGCAATTCTGTTACCTGCCCAGGAACATATCCACCTATTCTGCTCTGTGCTGAAGACTAAAGAGTGACTTAGAAAGACACAGTCCTTACCTCTAATGAGCTTAGAGATTAGTAGTGAATAGTTACAAGAAGTAATTTTTATAGAGTACTTGTTCATTGATAGTGAAAATCAGGCTTCTATGACCACAATGTACAAGCACCAAACACAGTTTAGGCTTCCCTGAGGAAATGGTATAGAAACTGAGATGTGAACAATACACAGAAATTAGCTAGACAAGCTGGGTGGGATGGCACACACCTTTCATCCCAGCAGCTTGGGTGGCGGAGGAAGGAGGATTGCAAGTTCAAAGCCAGCTTCAGCCACTTAGTGATACTCTAAACAACTTAGCAAGACCATGTCTCAAAATTTAAAACATTTTAAAAGGTCTAGGTATGTGGCTCAGTAGTTAAGCACCCCTGGGTTCAATCCCTAGTACAAAAAAAAAAAAAAAACTAGACAGAAGCGGTAATGGCAAAGAATGTCCCTTACAAATAGAACATGGGCAATCATAGAGGCAATGGTAATAATCATCAGACTCTGCCCTGAACGATTTACATACATGGTCTTAGTTTGTCCTCACAACAGCCCAGTGAAGTATGCACTGTTACTGATTCCATTTTCCAAATAGGACAACCGAGGAATAATGAATTTATTTATCTTGGCCAAATTGACAGCTCAAAAGGAGTTGAATAGAGTTGATTCCAAGCAGTTTGGCTATAAAATCCACATGCTTAGACACTACTCTGCATAGCCTATTGCTGAGTCTCAGGCAAGAGTTCCAGTGGCTCATCCCAGTAACTGAAGTAAGCTCCATATGCTTAGAACTAGAGAAGCGTGAGGTCCATGGACTTGGATCCCACAATAATAATAAATGAAACAGAAGTGAGTACTTATAATCAGATCACAATTATACCTGTCTAGTACTCAAGATTTCATCAATCCTTCACAAGGACCTGGAATCTGTGGGATTCAGTAGGAAGGGCATGGGCTTAGTGTCAGACAGACTTCAGTTCCAATCTTCCCACTTCTGCCTAGAAGCTAAGCAATTTAACTTCGGCAAGTTCTTTAAATTCCCCGTGCATTTCTCTCTCTGTTCCCATCTGTGCCTAGGAGATTATAATAGCTACATCAAAGAGTTGTTGTGAGAATCGCAGGGTGTAAAGTACCCAAGTGTCTGGCAGATAGTGAGTAGGCACTCAAATGTTCAGTTTTTTGCCCTGCTTTGCCTCATTGGAAGGAGCAGAGCAGACTGTCTTAAATATCGTTGCATAGTTCAATCCACCAGAACAAGAACTTGGAAAAAAAAAAGGTGAATATTAACCCCCAATTTGGGTAGCAATGGACTTAATTTTTCCAAACCTCAAGTGCTGTTAACCCAAATATTAGCATCAAGGAAAGTGCAGTGGGGAAGAAGGGTATTAGAGTAAGAATAGGGAAATGTGAGTTCCATGTCAGCTCAACACAAACCACTGTGATGCTTTCTTTGAGCTTTGGCATCCTCAACTGCAACAAGCAGGCTAAACTTGATGACCTCTGGGTACCACTCAGATATAACTTTGGCTTGCTTCATTCCTCAAATGTCCAAGCAGAAACAGGATTAAAAATGCACTTGATAACTGACTTCAGTCAAGATTCTCAGGTTAAACAGGCCAAAAGGACAAATAGTCTTCTTTGGAATTGCAGAGAAGCTAGATAAGCAGATGATAAGAATGTAGGGACCATCAAGCAACATAGCTGCACATTCTAATTTGCTCTCTATTGCTTCATAGGTTTGTCAACCAAATTAACACATTGCCTCTTTACATTTATTTCCTTATCTATAAAGTAAAAATTGCAATTTTCTTTCATAGAGTTGTATCAAATGAAAGAATATTTACAACTTTCAGTTTACTCTTTAAACCCTGAAAGAAAAACAAAAAAAGATCTATTATTTTCACACTTCCTCCTTCTTTCTCCTGTCACTCAGGGTCTACACTGTGCATCATCATAACAATAAACTCTACCTCTTACATAAACGAATCCTCCATTTTGAGCTTCTTGAGGGAAATATTTGCATTTCTGTCAAAATACAGCCTAGAATAGTACCATGTGTTAGTATTTTTTCAATAAATTTTGGTTACTAAAAGTAATAAAGGAAAATTAAATGATGTGATGTGCTTTTTAGCTAATGAAGATTTTTTTAAGATAAACTCTGAATGCAGGCAAGTACCTATGAGCATGAAGCTTAATCATAGTACTATGCTTCAAGATTTTTTACAATGGCCATTCCTTTCTGTCTAGTACTTTTACTCCATGGACTCCATCCAATGGAGATAATAGGCCATTTGACAGGTAGAAAAATATTGTATGGAGGAATATAGACTGTAAATAAATACAACAAAATATTAATAGTGGCCAAGTAGAGAGATTAAGGTGATTTTAAATTTCCATTTTACACTTTTCTATGCTTCCCAAATTTATTTAATTTTCATGTAAAATTTTTAGTGTGAGATTATATAGAACTTTTATAGTTACATGGGAGATTTTCAGAGTTTTAAATATATATCCTAAATACATTTAAAGCATATTAATGATTGCCAACTGCCTTCTTTTATTTATCTCATTACCCAACCCAGAGCCTTCCATGTTATAGGCAAACTGTAAATCTCATATATACATGTGTAAACTGTACTTGAGCATATCTACTTGGGTCCTTAATTTATCTCTCGTCACTCTATAAATTTAGGAATTCCATTTGTGTTTTTCATGTAGTCACTTCTTTTCTAGAGACATGCAAGTGTCAGCAGATTTATTTTTCTCCAAAACAGGTTAATGCTCCACTTAACTGCTGTCCAGATAATTTTTATGAAAAAGTAGCACAGTTCTCCCTGTGAGATTTCAGCATCACATGCTAGGAGGGACTGGAAAGTTAACTAGGTTACAAGGATTTGCTGGAGTGTCTAATTATTGCTGAGGATTGCTGAGGTAGGCACTATTGAAGTTCTTCAGTAAAAAAAAAAAAAAATCATTATTGTGGTTCTTTTTTGTAAATGGAGCCCTTTTGGAAGAAAAAAAATTATGTGGTCATTCTATTCTGTTAGAAAGGCTAGTATTTGCTTGGCTAAATTTATTTATACTGAGAGACGATTTTAGCCTTCAGTAGAATTTGCAATCATTACTTCTTTGTAAGTAGGCATATTTTAAAAGTTTCCCCCTGTTACCCCAAGGCCTCCTTGTGGAATTTGTTACATCAAATACCCAATTTCTTGTATTTCCATGAGATTTCTACTACACTATTATACCCTTCAGGACCCAATACGGTAAAAAATTCTTCCCTACTACAATAAAAGTTTTTTCTATTATTCCTTTTAGCTATGTATCTGCTTCTCTTACTCACCAGACTATTCATATTTTGAAAAAGTAGTTCTCACTGAGCTGAATAAATTTAAATTTCTTTATCCTCCTGTCCATTCCAACTTTTGATTTCTGCTCTTGCCGAAATGTTTTCTTGAAAGTCACCCATCAAACCAACGGCTCTTTTTTCACTCTTCAGCTTTCCCAGCTGGTCTGTTTAACGTCACTTACTCTTCTATCTTGCTGAAAACTTACCTCTTCACTTTGATCCTTTAAAGGGTACAAATGACAATGCCCACGGAGTTAGGATGTCACCCTGGCTGCAAAATTCTATACAGGTAGCAAGTGATGGTTAAAAATTGCCTATAATTTTGTAAAGTGTTTACACAAGTTAAGAATAGGTGTGTTTTCATTGTAATGTGAAAAATAAACTAGGTACATGAAATTCTTCATACCCTGCCATCTACCCAAGTCCAGCCTCACTCCTTATAAGCAGTAATTGTTAAGAACTTGGTAAGGACTCTTCCAGCCTTTTTCCTGTGTACCCACATGAATATATCACTACATAGACCAAAATAGATTTTACTAACATAAATAACGCACACATATCTTTGGGTAACAAATGAACTTATATCTATATTTTTTCTTAAACCTTTTTATTGCTTTAAAATCAAAAGAGAGAAGTAAGAATAGGAAGAAGAATAGCATGAAGAATGAAAAGACAAAAAAGATGGGCAGATGGTTTGCCTTTATACCTAAAATATCTTATGAATACATAGCCATATATCATGTCTATGCCATATAAAGCTTCTTAAATTTAGCAGTGGAGGATGAAGTGCAGAATTTTGGATGTTGATTTCTTCTTTATAGTGTTTTTTTTTTTTTGCTAACATTAAAAACAAAACAGAGAGCTTAATTCAAGAGGTATCAATTAAATTCTTTCAGTTTTTATTAGGCACTTCAAAAAGAGGTCTTATTTCTTTATGGCTTTATTTTCGTAGTAGGCTTTGATTTTCAAAAGATGTGAATTTGAAAGTAGCTACAGTCAAAGAATAGAAAGAGGGCACCTTAATTTTAGTATTCTTTTTTTCACATTCTGGCTGCGATGTCCAAGGTGATTGGATTTCACAGCCCACTCACATGCTGTAAATATCTTTACATGTAAACCTTACCCTAGCACTTCAGTAACATGCCTTAAACAAAGTATTAAAAGCTTTGAACAAGATGACATCTGAGTATAATGAGGTTTACTAGTTTTTTGAAAAATAAAAAAAAAATGAAACACCTTTTGAAGTGACTTTCCGAAGATGAAGAATGATTTGTACTACACAGGAGAGAATTTCAATGATCAGGTTAAAAGGGAAATTCAGGTTTAAAAGATTTTAGAGGATTTTTCTATGAAATAAATGATTAGAGATTGATATCTTGTCAAGCACTTTGTTGAAAAAAGAAAAGGTTATAGAAGGTCAGATAATAGGATGGGCCAGGGGATTTAAAGACAAGAGGAAGCAACATTCTATTATAACAGATGCAGGAGTTGCCAAGGAGTTACTATTAATTATCTTATATTGAAAGAAATTCACATTTAATTTGAAGATGATCATTACCTATTACCTGTAGGATTGAAAAGGAGGGATTTAAATAAAACTAAAAATCCAAAAGTAAAATAAAAATACATTGACATTTAAGGACCAATAAAAAAGAGATAAAGAATGCATTTATACATATTTAATGAAAGGCTGAGGAAATTGGTATCTTTTCCTAAGGGCTACATGATTTATGATGGTCCAACCCTCAGATGCACTCAGTGAAAAGATTACTTAAGAAAGAAAGCATTGATTGGCATTTTTTCCCCATTCATTGCCATAAATATAGCTAGAAAGACTTTAGTAACTGGTACCTTCAAGGTTGATAATTCTTACTTTAGTCATTAATGTTGAACAACATGCATGCCAGGATCATTAAAGAAATGTGGCAAGCAATTGATTTGATTATTAGTTCTGTGTTGCAAGATTTTGCAAGGCAAATGTTTAGGGGCTATTTTTCCTCAGATAAGGCCCTGCCTGCTGTCTGCTATAATAACAAGAATTCTTAATCTGAACAGATGGGCTTTCCACAGGTGTGATTACCTAAAAAAAAAAAAAGGAATGACACACATTTATTTTCTTTAAAATAAAAAGGCATCATTATTAAAACAAAGAAACTTTACAATTGGCTGATCATGTATTACTATCCACTTGAGACCCAATTTATAGTATTTTGCATAAATTTCAATTCCTGAGTAAAGATAGGTATCTCTTGAAACCTGGATTCTACCCTTATATTGTCTCATGGAGCCTGTCCAAGATTTTTACTCTATCAGTTTAGGGTATATTTATATACTCTTCTGTATATTTATATACTCTTCTGGGGGATCAATATGAATGCTTCCCAGCACGCCAACCAAATGAAAACTACTGCATCTCTATTTCAGTAAAATGTAAGTAAAAAGAGAAATCAATACATCTGGGTTCATGACCTTGACTTAGTTCAAACAATTTTTTAAGCCAGATCCTTTTTTCCAGAAGCAGTCTCTTCATTGTGTTTTGTGGGGTCTGACTTCTGTCCTTTCTCTAATCTCACCTTGGCCACATGAGTGATCATATGATCCAATCAGCCAAAACCAGCAAGTGGAATTTTATCACTGGAAAATGAAAAGGCCCAGAATATTAGTGATTGCTGAACTTTTTTTTCTTTACCTATAAAATTTGAATAATGGCATCAATCATGCCTAAGCATCAGAGAAATAGTGATGAGATCTAACATGTTAGATGTGACTGACATATGACTGGGTAATAGATCCTCCAAATGATAAACATCATCAACATACCTACAAGATTAATATCTAATTCAGACAATAATAGTAATATAAATGGATTATTTAGTATTATATAAAAAACCCTTTGTTCAGGATTAGTGTTGTGGCTCAGCGGTAGAGCACTCGCCTAGCACATGTAAGGCCCTGGGTTCTATCCTCAGCACTACATAAAAGTAAATAAATAAAATGAAGGTATTGCGTCCACCTACAACTAAAAAATAAATATTAAAAAAAAAGCCCTGTACTGCATTTCTTAATCCTTAACTAACTTTTTGTTTACATATAAACCTTATTTGGGGCAGACAAATTCAAAGCTTCACTCAATTTATACAACGATAATTGTTTTTGTTTTTTGGGATACCCGGGATTGAACTCAGGAGCACTCAACCACTGAGTTTCTTAGTGCCTCACCATTGCTGAGGCTGGTTTTGAACTCTCGGATCCTCCTGTCTTAGTCCCCTGAGCTGTGGGCACAGAGTCAGGCTTTTTGTTGTTGTTGTTTTTGTTTTTGTATAACAATAATTGAAAGTGATGAAAACTTCTTTCTTGATTTAGTTAATAGTTTAATCGCTTAATGGTTACAATAATTAATAGCTCTTTCCTCCAACATTGAAATTATACCTTAAATTCCTGATTTCCTGGTACAGTATGTATGGGTGCTTCTCAAACTTACCACACACCCAAGATCACCTTAAAATGCAGATTCTGATTCAGTAGATTTGGTGTGGATCCTGAGATATGATATTTCTTTTAAAAAAATTTTGTAGTTATAGATGGACAGCATGACTTTATTTTATTTGTTTATTTTTGTATGTGGTACTAAGGCTTGAACCCAGTGCCTTACCCATGCTAGGCATGCACTCTGCCACTGAGTCACAGCCCCAGCCCCTGAGATATGTTATTTCTAACGTGCTTCTGGTAACCCGATGCATCTGGACTACACTTGATTTTAGCCAAAAGGCCAAGAAGCATCAAAGAGCTAAAAAAAAAAAAAAAAAAAAAACAAAACCCAAAATATTATAGAAACAGGACAAATGAGTGGAGAGTTGAAAGTTCTACTTTCCTCATTAAAACAAAATAAATAAAAACTATGAGACTATGTAAAATAAATGGTTGTCTGGGCTTTGGTTTCCTCATCTAAAATGAAAATATTGAAAGGTATTATATAATAAGCATGCACACAGTTGGTATTTAATAAATCATTGACTATCTAACATTGGAAAATACCACAGAATCAACGTCTTAGGATTTTGAGGGGTCTACTCTTATAATGGGGAAAGATGGGCACTTACTACTAGGTAACTCTGGTAGAGATTTCAGGTTTGTATTCACTCTTCATTTTCACAAAATGATTCACTTGACAAATACATGTATAAGATCCTGTCATTTTCAGTAAAGAACTAAGCTTATACTGAAATGCCATTCAAGGTTGAGTGGTCTAAAGTTCATATTGAAAAGACAAGTTGAAATGGTAGAAGACTGATAAGATGCATTTCTGACCAAGTGACTCCATAAAAATATATAGTGCAATGTGACTGTCAGTCAAGGTAACTTCTTAAAGGCAGCCTGCATTAGGATGGTGTGTGAATTTCCTTCTATCCTTTGGAGTGCTCCTGTAGGATGGTAAACATATCATTTTAAAGAAAGTAAACACCATATGGTTCAGAAGTTGTAGGATGTAAGTAACCTTATAAGCCGGAGACATTTATGCATACAGGAAGACAATTATTATTTTACCCAGAATACAGAAAAACCATCAAATTTCAGCCATGAAGTAGTACTCCTTCTTAACCTAAAAGATTTCTTATATTCTTTGAGAGATCGTTACAGTGAGAGTAATTCAGTGCATCTCAGATAATGTGGGAGTGGGAATGAATGGGTTTCCTTGTCCCAAGGTAGAATATTAAGTGTTTGATTGACTTGTTGGATCTATTTGACTAGTCTTAATGAAATGCCTGAAAACCCAAAATAATATCAATGTCTTTCAGGAGGTTTTGTTGATGTTGTTGTTCTATAATCAACCAAGTCTATTTTGGCATTTAGTCACTAATCAATATTCCACTAATGCCTGTACAAACATTCAAAAAGACTTAATATAGTCTCATAAGAATTGATTTGGTTAATTTCACTCCTCATGTAAGTAATATGATCAAATATGATCAATATACTTTCATACAATGAGACCTGAGGTGGGTTAGGATTTTTTAAGTTTATGGGCTGATTTTTATGAACCTAAGTGAGAATTTAAAGCTAATAGCAACATTTCCATGAACAAAAGGAAAAATCTGAATTTTTTAAGATCAGTATATCATACTAAATATAGCACAGATTCCATCACAAAGTTATATGCACTTTGAAAAATAAACATGGCCAATGTGGAAATAATTACCCACACGGTACTAGAGTCAGCCTTGGAAGGCCTTGAGTTACCACAGAAGTTATTTATAGTTTACTGGTAGTTTTGAAGACTGAGGGGAAATTTGCTGTTTTCAAAATGTGAGATGCAATTTCCCAAAAGATTATTCATTATTATACAGCACAATTACTTGTGATATTTTCAAGAGTCCTCTGGTGTGTAACATATTGGTTTTTAATCATGGTTTTGAGATTCAACAGTCCATATATCAGAAAAAAGCCATTTTATGAACTTTTCTATATACTTTTGCTATATATTATTGTTGTTTGAAGATTGGAGGCAGATTTCTGAAATGTTCAGAAATTTCTCAGTTGACATAATCACATTTGGATTTTTGCCACTTTATCATTATCTTGTTTGGGAAATAAACACAAGACAGATGACATGTGCATTTAGCACAGTACCTGACACACAGCTTCCACTGAATATTTGCAAAATTATTATTATGCTATATCATTTCTACACTCAATATTACAAAAATTAGAGCCATTTTGCACATACAATAAATTGTCTTTAAGAGATAACTTAGAAAGTAGATCTCCAGGCCAAACTTCAACATGGTTGCTAAATATTTAGATTTTTTAAAAACACTGATGAAGAAGCTCAATCTTTTTCCCCTTCTAGCAGATGTGAGTAATTTTCAAAACAGCTCTAGTGGTAAGACACTGGGGCTCACTCCTTCAGTGCACATGTGCTGAAATGTTCTGTTTCCCAGCTTTATAATTAGAGATTATTTCGCAGTGATTTTTCAGCACAGATAAAATTTAGCACACTTAAGATATGACAGCCATCATCCCTTATTTTCATTAAACATGCTCTGGAGCGGGTGGTTAGAGAAATAAGATAAGAATTAGCATCTGAAAGTTTAAAGATGATTGCAAAATCTCCTCCTTTGAAAATGATGGGTTTCCCTTGGCTTAGTTTTCCAAAAATAAATCAGCATTGCTCCAAGTGGCAGCCTCCAGCACCTCATGTATCACATTTTTTAGCATTCATCTATGTCCACAAAAAAAAAAAAAAGAGAAGTCTGATTTCAGTTGTTTCAAAATGTTAAGATAGGTCTCACTCTGGAGATGTGAGGACAAATGACCAAGTGTGCTACCAGCGTCCATATGTCCTCATGTAATTTGCCCACTTCTCCTTCTCTGTGCCTTGGCATATACGCATCTGCTCCACCATCCACGCTTTTCAAGGTCAACAACTTCCTGTGTCTGGTAGCAATCTTTCAGTGAAATAAAAAATAATTTAAAAAACAAATTAAATTAAACTTTGTCTATATGAGACTATCAAACAAACCAAGTCTGTTTTTTGTTTGTTTGTTTGTTTTGTTTTGTTTTTCTGGTGATCATTACATATGGTGCCCATTTACAAGAAAAAGGATCAGGCCAAGCCACCTGGCTTCCATTTTCCATAGTGGCCCTGTTGGCATTCTGATACCATGACAGTTCCTGATTTAGCTTCTAAGGAACCCAGTGCTGATGCTCTTGTAATGAAGGTCCAGGAAGCACATGAGTTGCTCAGGGAAGAAAAATTCTTTCCAGCTTAACTCCCCCAGTTTTCATCTGAACTGTTTCCATCTTCTCCTTGCTGTATTATTCAAGGCTATTTTAAGGATTTTCCCACCAGGCATATTTCTAAAGCAAGTGATCCTTAAAGGAGTTAAAACCCAGAAATGATTATGTATCCCATTTGAGTGTCATACCTCTTTTACTGTCCTCTGGAAACCCCCAAGATGTGGGTATAGAAATGAGGGGACGCGTTTCACAGTTCTTCCTCGCTAATTTCAAGATAAAGGGTCACTGAATTGTCCACTAATATTTCTTTCTTGCTAGAGCACACTTGTGACTTAATAGCACTGCTGCTTGATAATAGCCAAGACGATGTGGAGGTCACATGGTGGCAAGGCTGATTTGACACAAGAAGGAAGGGGTGGTGAAGTCCAGAGAGAACATACAGAGCAAATGAGCAAGAAGGACAGAGATAAGAGAACACGGGGCCCCTGAAAGTGGAAAATATATACCTGAGCTCTGGGTTTCTAGTTCCTACTTCTGATAGTGAATGAGACTCCCCTGCATTTTCTGTTCTGATAGTCTATAAGATGCTGCTGCTTCCTTACCAAAGATTCTTCAAATTTTCACTCAACAAATATTTTTGATTCTGTAGTATGTGCTTGTGGTAGATACTAAGCATAGGATAGAGCATGCAATAGATATGGTAGCTGTCTTCACAGAGCTTACCGTTTGGCAGGAAAGAAACTTATTGAATAGGTAATTAGACCAAAGGAAAAAAAAAACTTGTGAGAAGGGAAGTCTAACATTCCAAGTAATGTGTATCTTGGGTAGCACAGGTCATTGTCCTTGTCTTTTAGAAGAGTAGATTGCTGCTGGGTTTGACAAGGTTCTCCTAGAGAAAACAACATGTCAGTTGAGACCTGAAGGATGACAGGCATTTAACTAGATGAAAGGATAGGGCACAGGAGCACATTCTAAGAAAAATAAGTGTTATCTGAAGCCTGTGATACCAAATTGGCACTTTGTGGAAGTAAAAACACGAGGAAATTTGATATAGTCCAAAAAGGAACCGAAAAAGTAAGCAAACTTTCCAAATTCGAAAGTGTTTTTAAGAACTTTGAATTTTGTTCTAAAGCACAGGAAAGTTAAATAAGCTTTTTTAAAAGAACGGTGACATAATTAGATTTACGTCTTGCATCATTAGGGATGAATTGAGTCTACTGCATTAACTTGTAAAAGGGATAATTTGGACTAGGATTGAAGCAGTGGTTCTCAATTGGGAGGTTTATAGTGCCCCAGTGGATGTTTGCTAATGTCTAGAGATAGTTCTGTTTGTCATAACCCTAGGGAAAGGAAGTAGTGTTGATATTGGTATCAATTGGATAGGGAACAGGAATGCTACTAAACATCCCACAATGCAGAGGAAAGTTTACTACAACAAAAAAAATTATCTGGTCAAAAATGCCAGTGTTGTTGAAGTTGAGAAAGCATAAAGTAGATTGCAGCCAATGGAAATGAAGAGAAGTGGCATATTAGAAAGATATTTAGAAGGTAAAATTAGTAGATTTTAGTGATGAGACAGAGTGGTTCAGGCATAAGGATCCAAAGCATTTGATTCTCCAGTTTCTAGCACTAGCAACTGTGGTTGGTTATGCCATGTACTGATTTAGGAAGCACTATTGTAAGAGATAGAATGGAGTGTGGAAAAAGAAGAGTGTCACTTAGAACATCTTGCCTTTGATATGACTTTAAGAATATCAGGCCAGGTGAAGTGGCGCATACCTATAATCACAGTGCCTCTAGGGGCAAGAGAGGAGGATCGCAAATTCAAAGCCAGCCTCAGCAAAAGCAAGGCACTAAGCAACTCAGTGAGACCTTGTTTCTAAATAAAATACAAAACAGGACTGGGGATGTGACTCAGTGGTCGAGTGCCCCTGAGTTCAATCCCTGGTACCAGGAAAAAAGAAAAAAAGAACATCAGGGGAATTTTCTACCATACATGTATGTGAGCAGTTCTGGGACTTAGCAGAAAGCACATATTACATTGAAACATTTAAGGATTGTTTTGAGGAATAAATTAGACACTTCACAAGTAGAGCTTTATGCAGTGCCTGGCACATTATAATCATTCAATAAATGTCATTATTATTAATAGTTTTGGCATGTAGATTGTAACTGAAGCCAGGAGATTGAATAAGATTGTTTCAGAGAAGATAGAAAGGGAAAGGAAAAGGATGAAGGATGGAGCTCTAAGCAATAAAATAAGTGGCAGGCAGGAGAGGAGCTGGTAACTGTGATGGTGCAGTCAGAGACCCAAGTGGAGGAGCAGGCACATGTGTGTCATGAAACAAAGGGAGGAAGGGCCTGAGGAGGTGAGAATGATGCACCATGGGAAACATTGCTGAGTTCAAGTAGACTGAGAATTCATGGATTTTCCAAGTATATTTGGAAATGAGGAAGTCATTGGTGATCTTTGGAAATGCTGGTTTGGTAAAGCAGTGGAGATTGGAGAGGGTTGGGAGCATAAACAAAGGGGAAGAAATGGGATGGAATCAAACTAAAAAGCTTTTTCTCGGCAAAAAAAAAAAATCTGTGAGGTGAACAGAGAGCCTACCTCCTGGAGCAAATCTTTACCCCTCACACATCAGATAGAGCACTAATCTCTAGGGTATATAAAGAACTCAAAAAGCTAAATAAATAACTCAATCAACAAATGGGCCAAAGACCTGAACAGACCCTTCTCAGAAGAGGATATACAATCAATCAATAAATATATGAAAAAATGCTCATCATCTCTAGCCATCAGAGAAATGCAAATCAAAACTACTCTAAGATATCATCTCACTCCAGTCAGAATGGCAGCTATTATGAAGACAAACAATAATAAGTGTTGGCGAGGATGTGGGGGAAAAAGTACACTCATACATTGTTGGTGGGACTGCAAACTGGTGCAGCCAATTTGGAAAGCAGTATGGAAATTCCTTGGAAATCGGGGAATGGAACCACCATTTGACCCAGCTATCCCTCTCCTTGGACTATATCCAAAGGACTTAAAAACAGCATTCTACAGGGACACAGCCACATCAATGTTTACAGCAGCACAATTCACAATAGCTAAACTGTAGAGCCAACCTAGACGTCCTTCAGTGGATGAATGGATAAAAAAATATGGCATATATACACCATGTAATTTTACACAGCAAAAAGAGAATAAAATAATGGCATTTGCAGGTAAATGGATGGCATTGGAGAAGATAATGCTAAGTGAAGTTAGCCAATCCCCCCCCAAAAAAATGCCAATGTTTTCTCTGATATAAGGAGGCTGACATATAGTGGGGTAGGGAGGGGGAACATGGGATGAATAGATAAATTCTAGATAGGGAAGAGGGGAGGGAGGGATATGGAGGAGGAAGGGGATTAGCAAGGGTGGTGGAATGTGATGGATATCATTATCCAAAGTACATGTATAAAGACTCAAATTGGGTATCAACCTACTTTATATACAAACAGAGATATTACAAATTGTGGTGTATATGTGTAATAAGAATTATAATGCAAAAAAACAAGTACATGTATAAATATATGAATTGGCATGAACGTACTTTATAAAAAGATATGAAAAATTGTGCTCTATATGTGTAATAAGAATTGTAATACATTCTGCTGTAATGTATTTTAAAAAATAAAATCAATATTAAAAAAATAAAGGTATTGTGTCCAACTACAACCAAAAAATAAATATTAAAAACATTTTTAAAAAATTATAATTCTTCCACAACTCTTTTGAAAATCCTGGTTACAAAGAGGAAGAGAGTGGAGTTGTAGCTGAAGTGATAGGTGGGTGGTTTACTATCATCACCATCACTATTTAGGAAATATTTGGCATATTTAGATGGTAATCCCACATGCCATGGTTAAAAATCAATAGAGGAAAGTATGGAATAAAAGAAAATAATTGGGGGTAAGCTCTCCAAGAAGAAGAAAGGGAATAAAACAAATAAATAAGATGATGGGCAGAGCCACATAACAAACAGTTCATTGGTTTATTTAGTCATTTACTTTCTGAAGTTGCAGATAGTTGATGCACATGAGAGAGTGAGGTTAGAAGTGAGGACATTGTCAAAGGGAGTCCTTTTGTATTCATTGGTACATGTGTATTAAGAGACATTTAAAAATCTCTCTTTGCAGCCATTTTTTTTCTTAATCTACTTACTTTTTGAACTTAGGAGTAATAATATACTCTAATCAATTTCTCATCAGAGGCCAAGAGACAAAATGATTTCTGCTGATCCTTATAACAATATTTATTAATTTATTTGGCACATGGGAGGAACATGACTGAAACCTTTCTTAATGTAGCAAATGACTTTATGATATGTAGGGAAATTTAAGTGGAAAGAATGGAGAAATCATGGGTAAAAATCTTCATGTTTTGTTGTAACCTGTAGATTAGCTTCAAGGAGGGGGATGGGTACTGGAGTGAAGCCCAGCTATTCCACTAACAAGCTACATGACTCAAGCAAGTTGTATAATGACTCTTGGTCTATTTCTTGGTCTCAATAAGGGGAATTAGTCTGATGCAATGGTGCATGCCTGTAATCCCAGCAGCGTGAAAGATTGAGGCAAGAGGATTTCGAGTTCAAAGCCAGTTCAAAGCCAGCAAAAGCAAGGCACTAAGCAACCCAGTGAGACCCTGTCTCTAAATAAAATACAAAACAGGGCTGGGGATGTGGCTCAGTGGTCTGGTGCCCCTGGAGTTCAATCCTTGGTACCAAATAAACAAATAAAGGGAATTATAATAATAATATGTTCCTAGGGGGTGCTGTACATGCAACAGTTCTCAAGAAATGTCCCTATTTAGAATGGAGTATTTGTCTTTTCCAAGTCAGTGAGATGACTATCCTATGTATTTGCACACTTACAAGTGCTCCTAGATTTAATACCTCTTGAATACCTAACATCAATTGAAAATCATAGCAACCAATTTTAACACATAGGATAATGGAGCAATATAGAATTCTGCCTTTTACTCCATAGGGTATTATCTATCTACTCAGATCCTAAAGAGGAGAGGGAAATTGTGCAAAAAAAAAAAAAAAAGGTGGAAACTGTCTCCACTTGTCTATTTGGAGGCCTCCTATTGTCGGTCCTGGTACTCTAACCTCTGGGTTATTGTATTTTCCTAAGGAAATTCACAAGAGAAAGACATGAAAGTGCTCTCAATAGAAATATTAGATGAGGAGAAAAACTCAGTGTGGTTGTCTTTGCCACACAGTGAATAGTCACTGTTCTCCTACCACTCACCTTGACATTTTATGCTTTTGAAAAAGAAACATGTAAAAAGAGAAACTCAAGAATAATAATTGGGCTGATCTGTGTTTAGAAGGGCATGGGCAGGGCAAATGCCATGCTCCCTCATTGCTCCCGGACCAAAAATTAATGAGTCAGATTCACCTCCTTCGCCTTAGCTATGCCTTGGCAGAAGGTTAATCACATCCATTCCTGAGGGTCAGCACTCTTCCATGTCCTAAGGAAACCTATCGACCATTCCAACAGTTAAGACCCCACAGAATGACTTTCAATCCAGAGCCATCAGAATCCTGCCAGTTTTCCAGGTGTCTTTGGGGTGGATTCCACATAGCAAATATCTGGCTGCCGAGAATCTAGAAAGCATTGCTTTTGCAAATCAGGACTTTAAATTAAGAAGCACAGGAAATCTCAGAGAAAAAGAAGTAAGCCAGATTATGACTATAAAGTGTCATTATGCCAGTAAATGGAGGATCTGGAGACTCATGCTAAGTGAAATAAGCCAATTCCAAAAAACCAAAGACGGGAATATTTTTTCTGATATCTTGAAGCTAACCCTCAATAAGGGAGACCCCCCTGCCCCTGCTTAAGGGGAAGAACAGAAGTTTAGTAGATTAGTCAAAGGGGAATGAAGGGAAGGGAGAGGGGGGATAGGAAAAGGAAAGACAGTGGAGTGAATTTGACATAATTTTCCTATGTACTTATATGAATATTCAACAGTGAATCTCAACAGTTCACAAGAACGGGGTCCTAATTAGAATAAGATATAATCCATACTTGTATCACTATATCAAAATGGATTCCACTGTCATGCATAACTAAAAAGAACCAAAAAAAGAAAGAAAACTGTAGAAGATGGAGTTCAGAATTGTGAATGGATTTTTTGTCAGTCAGACATCTAGACACTCGTGTCTAAAATGAAATGAAACTCTAGGTCTTTCTTCCCACTTTCTTCTCAAATTAGCTTTTTACCTAAAATATATATATATGGGCTTAAATGTGATCAGCCTCATTGCTAGACCCAAAATTTGAAAACCAATAGGTGTTTTGTATGACTTGGAATTTCCAGTCGTCACAATACAGGTTGAGCTTCCCTAATATGAAAAATTCAAAATTCAAAACTTTTCAAGTGCTGAAATGATGCCACAAGAGGAAAACTAATGAAGCCCAAGATATTGATTTCTAACAACTAAATCTATTGCATTTGGATTCAAGGTAGATACATTGTATTAATAGGTCCAAAGTAGAATCATTTCTATTGACCTATCTCATTCAGCATTCAATCCAATATGTCAGTCCCTCAGAATCATTATAAAAGTAAATGTTTCACAGTATACTGATAATCAGTTAATATTCAATCAATCATGAATATTATTTAGAGCTTTCCAGTTACCAATTTTCAGTTCCTAATTACTAAAAGTTTGCTGGAGTGGGTCATTACAATACACATAGAATTTTTTTTCATAGAATTTACATTTTATTGATTTTTTATTAATTTTTAAAAAAATAAATGACAAAGGAATGCATTACAATTCTTATTACATGTATGTAGGGCGTGGCTGCCTGCTTCCTGGTCTTGAGGCTGCACATGTGGCTGGGATGGCTCCTGGTGATCAGCCAGGAGGTGGTGCTGTGGGAGGTGATGGAGGAGGCGGACCACCTCCAGGATAGGTCCAGGACTCTTCCTCCTGGACAGCTTGTGCCTTCCCTTACAGACTATGGGATGGGTGTACACATGAACTTGCTCCGCCCCTCTGACCTTTATTCTGATTGGCTCCTGTGTAGTATATAAGCTGTGTGTACTTCCTTATTAAATGAGATCCTGCTTTGACTGTTCTCCCTGGCACTTCTGATTGTCCTCCCAGGAGGGAGGGCTGGGTGTGGGCGGCCAATCGACCTTTATCTTTCTTGACTCATCTTGGTCAGGGCGTGCTTTTCCTGCTTCTCCCTCTGGTCAGGATGAGACGGGGGCTAAAATCCCCAACACATGTATACAGCACAATTTTTCATATCTCTGGTTGTATATAAAGTATGTTGACACCAATTAGTGTCTCCATACATGTACTTTGGATAATGATGTCTATCACATTCCACTATTCTTGCTAACCCCCGCCCCCTCCCTTTTCCTCTCACCCCTCTGACCTATATAGAGTTCATCTATTTCTCCAATGCTCCCCCTGCCTACTCCACTATGAGTCAGCCTCCTTATATCAGAGAAAACATTCAGCATTTGTTTTGGGGGATTTGCTAACTTCAATTAGCATTATCATATTTGACATTTTGCTTTTGATCTTCCTAAGATGAGAATTAAAATGGTTAAAAGTATAAAATAGGGCTGAGGTTGTGGCTCAGCAGTACAGTATTCCCCTAGCATGGGCAAGGACCTAGGTTTGATCCTCAGCACCACATAAAAAGAAATTAATTAATTAAAAGTATAAAATAAAATTTGGGGTGCAAATTTATATTTTATATTAGTATTCATATTAATATTTTTAATATAAAGCAACATAAAGGAAACCTGAAAATAATCATTAATATGCCCTTCTACTGTGATGGCATAAACAGGCAGGTCAGAGAGAACAGTGAGAGAAAAAACCCTGTCACAGTAGAAAGAACTTTTGAATAAGTGGGATATAATATCAGAAGACTCTTTACTCTCTAGACTATCACAGCCCTCCTGGCTCTCCATTGTCTGCTTGTTCTGCCCCACCTGATAAATCCTAGTCTTAGATGAACCCTACAGTCAGTCTTGTTGGTGTCCATGCTCAAGTATTAAGCTCTTGGGGCAGTAAATCACATCATTAGTTTGGCTGGTAGCACCTTCAATTAGCTTTCTAAACTGAGGCCCTAACATTCATTCGGATCTTACCACAGTGTACAATCACTCTTCCTTTCTCACCTGTTAGACGATGGATCCCTCCGAGTTCCTGCTCCCCTAAGTGGATGGCCTTAATTGATCATGGCTATAGATAGGACTAGAGGCTCTAGAGGCAAATTGTCTAAATTTGCATTTAGGCTTGTTAGGGTTCAGATGTGAGGTGTCCCCCAGAAGCTCATACGTGAGACAATGCAAGAAGGTTTCGATTGGGTTATGACAGTCTTAACCCAATCAGTGGATTAATCCCCAGATGGTATTAACCAAGTTGTAACTGTAGGGTGTAGCTGGAGGAGGTGGGTCCCTGGGGCTGTGCCTTGGAGTGTCTTTCTCTACATCCTGATCTTCATGTGAGTACTTCCCACACTCTTCCACCATGATGTTCTGCCTCACCTGGAGCCCTGGGGAATGAAGCAGGCTGTCTATGGACTGAGATCTCTGAAACCTTGAGCACCCAAATAAAATTGTCCTCCTCTAAAGTTGTTCTTATCAGGTCTTTTAGCCACAGCAGCAAAAAAAAAAAAAAAAAAAAAAGCTGACTAAAACAAGGCTTCAGCAATTTGTTATAAATGTAAAACTCAGATATATATATATTTCTTAACATTTGTTTACCTCTGTTATTTATTGGTAAAATAGAGACAACAATATTTCCTGTTTCAAAAGGTTATTTGAAAATTATAAAGATTCATAACATGTACATCTTCTAAAATAGTGCCTGCCATCAATAGACCAGTGATAAAAGTTTACTGTTATCATAATTATATATTCACAGGAAAATAGAAGCCACTAAATCAAATTATTCCCTCCCTGCCTCCCTTCACCAGTTCCTATTCCTCTATTCCAAGAGTCTTCCTCCTACTATTATTGTATTTTTTCTTTTATTAGTGCATTATACTTATACATAATAGTTGCATTTATTTTGAAAAAAATCCCTACATGCATTAAATTTAATTCACTCCATTTCAGTCCCTGGCGTCCCACCTTTCCTTCCCCAACTTTCTACCCCATTCTCATCTCTCTATTCTACTGATCTTTCCTTTCACTGTTTTATTATTATTTATTTATTTATTTTATAGTATAATTTGAGATCAGGTATTGTGATGCTATTCTTGTTCAGGAATTCTTTGGCTATTCTGCTTCTCTTATTGTTCTACATGAATTTTGGAACAGTTTTTTTTCTAGTTCTTTGAAGAATGTCACTGTTATTTTTATGAGGATTGCATTAAATTTATATAGTGCTTTTGGTAACATGGCTATTTTGACAATATTAATTTTGCCCATCCAAGAACATAGGAGATCTTTCCATCTTCTAAAGTCTTCTTTAATTTCTTTCCTCACTATTCTATAATTTTCACTGTAGAGATCTGTCACCTTCTTGGTTAGGTTAATTTCAGGTTTTTGTTGTTTTTTTTTGGTTTTAGGTTTTTGTAAGTGGATGGTTTGGGGTGATTTATTTCTTAGCAGAATTATTGGTGGAATGTAGAAAAGCTATTGATTTATGAATGTTGATCTTATATTCTGCTTAGTTGCTGATTCATTTATCAGCTCTAGAAGTCTTCTGGTGGAATTTTAGGGGTCTTCTAGATATAGGAGCACATCATCAGCAAACAGGGATAATTTGACTTCTTCATTTCCTATTTGTATCCCTTTAATTTCCTTCACTTGCCTAATTGCTCTGGATAAGGTTTCAAGAATATATTGAATAAAAGTGGTGAGAGTACACATCCTTTTTTGTTCCTGATTTTAAAGGAAATTTTTTCAGTATTTCTCCATTCAATGTGATGTTGGCTTTGAGTTTTTCATATGTTTAGGCAAGTTTCTTCTATTCCTAGTTTCTCCAGTGTTTTAAACATGAATGGGTGCTAGATTTTATCAAAGGCCTGTTCTGTATCTATTGACATGGTCATTGACTCTTGTTTTTTGTTGTATGTAAGTGATTTATTACATTTATTGATTTACATATGTTGAACCAACCTTGCATCCCTGGGACGAATCTCACTGTGGCATATTATCTTTTTGATGTGTTTTTTAATACAGCTTGCTAATATTTTATTAAGGATTTTTGAACTTATGTTCATCATGGATATTGATCTGAAGTTTTCTCTCCTTGATATATCTTTGTCTTGTTTTGATATCAGTTATACTGGTTTCATAGAATGTATTTAAGAGTGTTCCCTCCCTTTCAATTTCATGGAATTATTTGAGAAAGATTGGTGTTAGTTCATCTTTAAAGTTCTGGAAAACTCAGCTAAGAATCAATCTAGTCCTTAGCTTTTCTTTATTGGAAGACTTTTACTTGCTATTTCAATTTTATTACATTATATTGGTTTGTTTAGGCTTTCTGTATCTTCCTGGTTCAATTTGGGCAAGTTATATGCATCTAAAAATTTGTCAATGACTTCTAGATTTTCCAATTTGTTGGAATATAAATTTTCAAGATATGTTTTAATGATCTCCTGTGGTTTAGAAGCATCTGTGTTGATAGTTCCTTTTTCAGCTCTAATTTTGTTTATTTGGGTCTTCTTTCACTTTCTTTTGTTTAGTTTCTGTCTTTTTTGGCTGGGGTGGGGGCGGTACTGGGAATTGAATTCAGGGACACTCAACCACTGAGCCACATCCCCATCTGTATTTTGTATTTTATTTAAAGACAGGGTCTCACTGAGTTGCTTAGTGCCTCGCTTTTGCTGAGAGTGGCTTTGAACCCGTGATCCTCCTGTCTCAGCCTCCAGAGCCACAGGGATTATACAGGTGTGCACCATCTCACCCTGCCTAGTTTCAGTCATATTTTTTAATTGACAAGCTGATTCTAAATTCATGTGAAATGCATAGGACCTAAAATAGCTAACATTACTTTGAAAAACAAGAACAAATTTGAATTACTCTTACTATACAATTTCAAGGCTTAATGTAAAGATATGGTAATCAAGGTGCTAGTGAATGTATAGACACACAGTCAAGGAAACATGGACTCATGCATGTATGGACAACTAATCTTTGAAAAATAGGTAAAGGAAATTCACATATATTTTCAAGCAAATGACGTGGAATTTATTGGTTTCATTTGTTTCAGGAGATTACACTCTTTTGCCTATGAAAGTAGAGTGTTTTAGCAGAGTAAAAATAATCTACCAAAATGACTAATAATACTGTTTAGTTGACTTCAAGGTACCAGAATTCGCTCTTTATATCCAAATATAAAACTGAAGGCTCTGACTCACTAAGAAAACATAAAAGAAAAGGAATAAATAATAAATCTGCAAATGTTCATCAGGGAAGCAATATAGGCTCATTTCTGTGCTTTGAAATTTGAAGGATAAAATATTTGCATTAAATATACTCCCTTCCCTCTATGAATTTGCAATGTAGCCAGAAAGAATCAACACACATGAGATGGTAGATATGGGTATGCATCAATAAGTGATTACAGTAAAGCTCTGTATTGAAGTCATGTCAATATTTTCTTATATTATTTATTACTAGCATTATTTATTTAGCCTATTTCTAATTTAGTTACTTTAAATGAGTACTTATTATGTGCTAGGCACTATGACAATTGCTGCATTAATCTTCCCTTAATTCCCACAGAGACATAAGGTCATATTAGGTTTTCTGTATCTTCCTGTTCAAACCACATCAGAGGCATAAGGAGTGAGGAACATTGATAATTCCCAAGATCACACAATTTGCATGTGACCCAACTGTGTCTTGATATCAAATATCATGGCCTTGCTAAATTTTTGAGGAAATCCTTACTCCATATAATTATTTTTTAAATGCTTCATAGGTAAGTTTGAGATTGAATTAGAATTTAATGAGGACAGGGTTTGGATAAGTGATGTTGAGAGGAGAAGGACAATTGCAAAGTGTTTTGAGGGGTGGGGGAATGGACTGACAGATTTGCATTTATTTGACTTCTCTTCACTCAGTGCTTTCTGTATATTTTATCATTACATGCCCCCATAGAGATTCTACAAAATGATTACTAGTATTTCCCTTTTATAAATAAGTAAGCTGAAGAACAAAGGACATATAAACTTGTCTAAGAACACAGTAAAGATAGGCGAAGTGGTGCATGCATGTAATCCCAGCAGCTCAGAAGGCTGAGGCAGGAGGATCACAAGTTCAAAGCCAGCCTCGGTAACTTTTTAGCAAGGACCTAAGTTTTTTAGGGAGCCCTGTCTCAAAATTAAAAAATAAAAAAGCAGGCTGGGAACACAGCACAGTGATTAAGCACCTCTGGGTCTAATCTTTGGTCCAAAAAAAAGAAAGAAAAGAAAAGAAAGAAACAAAAAACAAACAAAAAAAGGAAGCACAGTAGAGTTCAGTCACAACCCAAAATACAAATTTTTATTATTCCATGCTGCTTTTTAAATTCAACTAGAAATCTCTCTCTCTCTCTCTCTCTCTCTCTCTCTCTCTCTCTCTCTCTCTCTCTCTCTCTCTCCAGGTTTCTGAATATCATTGTGTGGGACGAAGGATGGTCACAAAGAACATGCAGACAGTGGGCTCTAGAAATGTGGCTAGTCCAAACTGAGAATGGGCTGTTAGTGTAAAGTAGGTGTCAGATTTCAAAAATTTGAAAAAAAAAAGAATATAAAGTATCTCATTAATAATTTTATATTGATTATGCATCTAAAATGATTATACTTTGAATATATTGGGTTAAATATCTTATTAAAGTTTATATCTCCTACTTATTATTTTCCCAAGTAACTAATAGAATATTTTAAATTATATATGCAGATTAAATGTATAACTCATTCTGTACATCATATAGTTTTGATGAGTAATATAAAAATTTTTGTCCTTTTACATATTGCACCTGAAATTCTTGGGATTTGCACTCTGTTACACCCAGGATTAGAATTTATCCTTTAAAATTCAAATTCTCTTAAATGTCTAACACATAATACAATTATCTCCTTGGATTTAATAGAAATTAACTCCATTACCTGGAATAGCCCTGAATGAATGCCACTGAAGCAGGAAAGAAAATTGGATTCAAGTAGAATCAAGCTAAGTTAGAGAAAGTGGGGGAGATAGATGGGTCTTGGTTTGCCAATGTGGGAGAACGCACTGTTTGGCAGACTGCCAAATGGGAATGAGGAGTCCAAGAAAGTCAGAAAGAAACTGCAACAAAAAAACAATTGCCAATCTGACAGTATATCCAAAATGGCCCTAAATGTCCTCTTTCCTGACTTTTTTTTCCAAGGACCAAATTTTGTTCTATAAAATTTATGATCTTAATGCCAAAGGTAGTTTCTAATCTCATAACTCTGAGTTTGGCTTCGGTGCTACAGTTTGACCTGGAATTTCTGGCAGCCCTCAGAATCATCCAATGCCATTGATTTTTGCATTTGTTTTTCTTGAGGGAGAGCTACAGTTGGCAAATAATTATTCAGGCTCAGAGAAGTTCCCGGCTTCAATATTTCAGCACTTAGAAGGGAAAGAATAATAGCGGGTAGTACATATTCTTACATCACTTATTTTGAAGAAATTATCACTTTTCCTTGTATCAGGGCCTTCTTTGTGTCAGTTTTCAATGAGTTGCTTCATTATACCTGTAAATGTATTCACAATGTGGAAACATTTTTCTGAAAATGGCATTAGAAAGATGACAACCATATATCTAAAGCAATATGCATACTCTTGTGACTGATGTTGAGACACTCTAAGTTTTAATGGCTCTTTTAAAAGCCAAAACAGGTACTAGATAGAAAAAAATATGGCATTATTTTAGAGCAGTTTGTTTTTTGAAGTTTATCATTTGAACGTCATCATATGTGACTTCTCAAACAAGAGACAAAATGTTATTTTTAAAGGGGAGCCAAAATCTTAGCTTTTGAAATATTGTGTTTTCATAAACGATAGTATGTTTTCTGTGCTATAAAAATGAAGTGATATAATTCCATTAAGTACTAGGGAAATACAGGGAGAAATGTCTCAGACACACAATTATTAAATGTAGAATCAATTACTTCATAAACTTTATTTCCCTTCTGTAAGATGGGAACAATTAAATCTCCCGCTTGGGGGTGGAGTGAGCAAAACAAAAATGATGAACTATAAAACCACAAAGCCTAATACCATTAGCAATAGAGTGGAAGACAACCATCTCAGTGTCCTTCATTCCTGAACTAAAGGGCACCTGTTGGAAGTCTACTCCATCTCTTCTGCAGAGGCTTGAATTCTGCCTCCCTTGCCTACACAGTAAAAAAACAAGCAACATTTTCTATCTCAGGTGAGCTTTACTCTTTCACGATTTGCATTTCTATCTCTACATAGCAGTCATTTCTTAAGAAAGCCTTATTTTGCATTGAACTCAGAGAATCTTTCCAACTGTGATATGAAATGGGGACCAGAAATATTGCATCTACCACTAAGACTGTAGCATTTGCTCTTCTGGGAAGTTAAAGGACCATTGATTTCAGTTCAGTAATCAGAAAGAGCTTTCAAACATGCAGAACCTTCCAGAAATGGATCCGGAAGCCTCAGGGGTAATAAGGTTCCCATCATTGGAGGTGCTCAAGCAGGCACTGCAAGATAACTTCCATATTTAGTGAGCTTTGTATTGGTCATAGTATGGTAGGTAGAGAAAATGAATAAGACAGGAAAATTCCCTGAGTCAAGCTGCTACTGATTTAGCCAAGGAGACAAACTCAAAAGTGAATAATTTTGCTAAATGTTTTGTTATCAATAATTATTGGGTTATAAAACACATAGAAGGGCAACTAATACCCAATTACTGAAGAATTCTCATGGAATTCAAGTGAGACATAAAAGAGGCATGAAAGTTGAATGGGTGAATAAAACATGTTTAGACAAACAAATAGCATGAAAAAATGTCTAAGAGAAAGGAAATCTATGAAGAAAGTAACAGAGAAAAGAGAAGAACATGGGAGAAGAAGCTGAAACGGTCATGGGATCTGGAAAAACCTTGACCACATGTGAAATTTTATCCCCACTGCCCAGCAGCTCCTGTGATGTGGTCTGGCCCCATACTTCAGGGGTTAAATGGAAACCAGCCGTGCTTTTACTCCTCCAGGCCAGGTGAGGGCTCACTCTGATATCTATGACCTGGAAGAGTGTAAAGGGAAAGAAGATTGTTCTAGATTTTCTGAACTTCTGCTGTTTCCATGTCTCTTATAAAGGCAGGTTGGTGAGAGATATTTCCCAAGCATTCTTTTTTAAAAATTTTTGATTTGTTATATATGACAACAGAATGCATTGCAATTCATATTACACATATAGAGCACAATTTTTCATCTCTCTGGTTGTACACAAAGTAGAATCACATCCTCTGTGTCTTCTTACATGAACTTAGGGTAATGATGACCATTTCATTCCACCATCTTTTACCCCTATGTCCTGTCCTTTCCCCTCCCTCCCCTTTTCCCCTTTGCCCTATCTAGAGTTCATTTAATCCTCCCATCTACCTCTCCCCCACCCCACCCCACCCCCAGCATATTATGGACCAGCATCCTTAAATCAGAGAAATCATTCGGCATTTGTTTTTTGGGGATTGGGACCACAAATTGGTGCAGCTAGTATGGAAAGCAGTATGGAAAATTGGAAAACTGGGAATGGAACCACCTTTTGATTCAGCTATCCCACTCCTCCGTCTATACCCAAAGGATTTAAAAACAGCATACTACAGGAACATAGCCACATCAATGTTTACAGCAGCCCAATTCACAATAGCTAAACTGTGGAACCAACCTAGATGCCCTTCAGTAGATGAATGGATAAAGAAAATGTGGTATACATATACAATGGAATATTATTTAGCATTAAAAGAGAATAAAATCATTAAATTTGCAAGTAAATGGATGAAGCTGAAGAATATAATGCCAAGTGAAATTAGCCAAACCCAAAAATCAAGCATTCTTTATAGGACCCTACAAGAAATAGTACTCAAACAATCAGAGGTATTTGATGATTATCAAGGGGTGTGAAATTCCTTTCCAAAGGATATTTTGGCACCTTACAGACAAATTTACACCACTATTAAAAGTGGGTAGAGGGTAGAAAAAATATCTATTAATGACCTGCCCTGGAACAGGTTAATTCCCTACCTCCACCCATATTAGCCACAAAGTAAAAATGGTAGTCCATAACCACAAAGACACAAAACATTTCTGGTACAGAAAATGACTCAATCTTTTCTGCCTTAAATAACTTTTTTTAACCTAGAAAACAATCGCTACATGAATTAGCATTTTCTGTAAGTCAGAAGTAATAAATACCTTCTTTAATTATCACATGCCTGAGAGATAGACTTCATCATCATTCCCATTTTATAGACAGGAAAATCCAGGTCAATAAGCTAAGTCACTCTTCTAGCATAGAGCTGATAATGATGGAATTAGGGATCCAGAATCAGTTCAGGCAATTAATTACCAAGGGTATCAATAGGCAGGCCTCAGACTACCTGCATCAGGAACATCTTTAGTACTTTTTAAAGATGCAGATTGTTCAGATCCACCCAGGCTTAGAGTCAGAAATTATGGGAGTTCAGGAAACTCATTTTAATCAGGTAACTCATGAATGTTTGCTAACCACTCTATTCCCAAAAGCTATGAATGTGTTAAAGTAACTGTGCTAGTTCTCCAGGAAGACAATGATATGAAGAAAGAGTATTAGCTTTTGTTCCTTCTGAGTTAAATTTCTCAGAGTATCAAAATTTTTAAATTGGTACAAGTGAAATCTAGTGTCTGCCTTCCCTGGAGCTATTCTTAAGATTGGGCTGCTCCCTACTATTGGCACCCTGCAGCACCCTACTTTTATACCTAGAGCACACTTTCTGAGCTCACACATCGATAGCACTTTGATTAAATGCAAGGAATAATATCCATGGAGCTGGACTCCCAATTCTTCCCTTTACTGACTATGCAAAATAACTGTTATGAAAGCGTCATTTAAATTCTCTAACCCTCAGTTTGATAATTTGTAAAATGAAAATAATTCTTCAAAAACAGCTTCATTAAAAAGTATATTTTTTATTTTATGCTAATTTGTGTAAAAGAATTTAACACAATGCCTGATGCATTAGAGGTGCTCAACTAATGATGATGAGAGCTTTAATAAATAGCCCAACATCCTAAGCTATTCCTTCTATTTTATGCCCAATTTCAGAATGTTGGGCAAAGAACCAAGGATTCATAGTTGAACAGACCTGGGTCCAAGTCCTGTCAATTACTAACAGTATGACTTTGAGCAAGATACTCAACTCTCTGACTTCTATCTTCTCATTTATGTGACAAGAGCAAATACCGGTCTTTTTAGGTGTTTTGAGAATTAGAAGAAATAAAGTATGCCAAGTTAACTGTATACAGTAAGCACTCAACATTACTATTTTTACAAATAACCTTGGTTTATCAGCAACGTAAGAAAGCAGTTTGTTATAGTCTTAGCATTGGGTGCATTTAAATGAATTCTAATTCCTCTCATATCAGCAATATAGTAATTTTATATTAATTTATTGACTGGAACTCAAATATCCTCCAAAGGAACACAGAGCATTTCTTGCACACCAATTTCTAGCCCTTAAGAACCAAAGGTTATTTGGCCAGAATCTGTCCCCTTAGAGACTTCCAGCTCAAGCTGCTTCTTTTCCAGTCAGGATTTTGACAGCCCAGAAAGATGAAGTGACAAAAAATCCCCGTCAGCTGCAAAGAAAAGTAAATAGTTGGAAAATGAAATTTGTGAACAAAGTAATTTTAAAAAATAGAAATTGTTCTTTCTAGAGATATCCGAGGGCAATGTAATTAGGATTGTCAAGCACAGTATGTGAGCTTTTTGTTGCTGTGACTACCTGACAAGAACAACTTAGAAAAGGAAAGATTTACTTTTGCCTCACAAAATCAGAGGTCTCTGTTTGTGGTCAGCTGGCTCCATTTCATTTGGACATCATGGCAGAAGGGCATGATGTAGGAAAGCTGCTCATCTCATGAAAGTTAGGAATCATGGAGGGGGTGGGGATGAGGAGAAGATAAACCCTTCCAGGGCATACCCTTAGTGACCTACCTCCTAAACTAGGTCCTACCTCCCAGTAGTTTGTTCAGCTATTAATGAATTAGTTCACTGATGAGGTCAAAGCTCTCATGATCCAATCATTGCTTAAGAGCTTCACCTCTGAACCTGGCTACAGAAGGAACCGTATTTTGAACCAATGAGCTTTGGGGGATACTGGGAGTTGGTTTCCATGAGGAGGGATTTTGAAACGTTTAGAGATGCAAACTGGAAATTCTTTAGAATGTTGTAATAAAGCTTAATGAGAAATTCTACAGGGAGACCAGGAGAGTAGAATGCTAAAAGAACCATGGACAGTAAAGACTGGGCTCATGGGGTTTAGGAGGAGAAGGGAGTCTATGAGAAATTGAACTAAAGGCCATTTATGTTATGTTCTGGCAAAGAAATCAACTACATTTTGCCCATGACTTGAGACTTTCTGTGAGGCTGAATTTAAAGGTGATAAACTAATTAATCTGGTGGAGAAAAATTTAAGACAGTACTACATTCAGGTAGTGATATGAATATTGCTGACAGGTTTTAGCCAAGTTTACTGTGGTAATCAGGAGCAGAAAGCAGAGCAGAAAGATTTGAAAAAAAAATTTCAGGTTGGGCAGAAAAGTGTGAGTTAAACTGTAAGGTGTTGTTATTAAAGAGATTATAACCACAAAAGAGATACTAAGTACTTTACCCAGAAATAATATGAAAGATGACTTCAGAGCATCTCAGGGATTGGCAAGATCACACTCAATTCAGGCTTAACAGTAAAATCATAAAAATTCATAGGGTAATGCATAAAGAAGTGAGGGGAAAGCCAAAGCTACAGTAGAGAGTAGAGACACCCCAACATTAAAATATGTCTGTAACATGGAATGTCTGCCAAAGAAAGCTGCGTTCAAGCATAATAAAGTGGTTCTGTGAGCTACAACCATCAAGACCAAAAGGATGGAGCTACATAGCCCTTTGGAGAGAACATCACCATGCTATGTGTCCCAGATGCTAAACATGAAGCTACAGGACTTGTTTGTCTAGATGATTTTTGATCTTGCTTTGTTCTCATCCCCTCTTTCCATGCCCCTATTTATCCTTTGTGAAAAGGAAACATTTACTCTGTGGCATTATGTATCAGATACATGTAACTTGCTTTTGATCTTTACTCTCACACCAAAGAGTTTGCCTTGAGTCCCAGATGACATTATGGACTTGGACTTTTGGACAATGCTGGAACTATTAAGACTATGGGGACTCTTGGAAATGGACTTAATTCATATTGCATTGTAGGATGATCAAAAGCTTTGGGCAGACAGGGCAGAACATCGGGGTTTAGATGTTAGATGTCCCCTCAAAAGTTCATTTGTTAGATAATACAAGAATTTTCAGAAGTGTAATCTAGTCAGTGGATTTGTTCACTGATATGGATAAGCTGGGATGTAACTGGAGGCAGGTAGGGGATGACTGGAAGAAATAGGTCACCAGAGATTTGTGTTCAGGGTTTACATTTTGTTCTTGGTGGGCAGAGAGCTAGCATTCAATCTCTGCACCACCACCCCCAACTCTCTTTGCTTTCTGGTTGCCATGTTCTGTGCTTCTGTCCTCTGCCCCATCCTTTGGCCACAATGTTCTGCCTCTCCTTGGGCCCAGAGTTACAGAGTTGTCTGACTATGGACTGAAACGCTGAAATTGTGAGCCAATGTAAACTTTTTTCTCCTTAAAGTTATTCTTGTCAGGTCTTTGAGTCACAGCAACACAAAGGCTTACTAAAACAAGCTCCTAGAATCATAATTCAAATATTGTCATTGTCCATTTATTTCTCTAAGCTTCATTCCTTTACTCAATAAAAAAATTGGGAGCACCATCTCTCCTCTACTATGCTAGGACATTTCTCTGGCCCCTAGGGTTTCTACATAGCTGGAGTGGTTGTCAGGTTCAGGGTCCTTCAACAGGTAAGTACTCCCAGAATTAATATTTCTAAAGTGGCCATATTACCAAGAGAACTACACAGTTTCAATGTGATCTCTATCCAAACACCAATGACATTTTTCAAAGAACTAGAAAATACAGTCCTAAAATTCATATGGAAGAACAAAAGATCCAGAATAGTTAAAGCAATTCAGAGCACAAAAAAAAGCAATTATGGAGATTTCAAAACACCTGGTTTCAAATTGTACTACAGAATAATAATAACAAAAATAGGTGGTACTGGCATACAAACAGACACATAGACCAGTGGGAGAGAATAGAAGACCCAGAGATAACCCACAAAGATACAGTCATCTGATTCTTGACAAAGTGCCAAAAACACACATCACAGAAAAGACAACCTCTTTAACAAATGGGGCTGAGAAAACTGGATACTCATATGTAGAAAAGTAAAACTAGATCCCTCTCACCCTGTACACACAAAAAAAAGTCAATCCAAAATGGATGAATAAGACCAGAAAATGTGCAACTGGCAGAAGACAAAGGGGAAACACTCCAATGACAAACACAGGCAATGACTTTCTCTATAGGACTCCTGTAGCCCAGGAAATAAAACCAAAAATAAATGTGATGGCATCAAATTAAAAAGATTCTGCACAGCAATTAACAGTGTCAAGAGAGAGCCTACAAAGAGGAAGAAAAACTTTGCAAATTACTCTTCCAACAGAGGATTAATATCCAGAAAAAAGAACTTATAAAACTCAATATTGGAACAACCAACCTATTCCATAAATGGGCAAATGAACAAAACAGACACTTCTTTTAAAAACTACAAATGGCCAATAATTAAAAAAAACAATGTTAAACATCTTTAGCTCTCAGGGAAATTCAAATCAAAACTACACAAAAATTTTATATTATTCTAGTCAGAATGGCAATTGTCAAAAATACAAATAATGTTAAATGCTGGTAAGAATGTGGGAATACAGAAACCTTTTTTTCTGTTGTTTCAAGGCACCTGGTTTGCCACCATAGTGCTAGGGAACCAGTATGGTTTCTGCATTAACTTTCCTGATGACTGTTGTAGTGGTCACAGATTTGACATCCCACATATCCTCAAATTTCTGTTGCAGGACAAAATTAAAGGGGACCTGTGTGGTCATCCATATGTGGAAAATAAAGAGAAAAAAAGGGAAAGAGGGGATTTCATGAAAACAGAAGAAATATCAGTAGGGAACAGGAAGGGGATCAGGGTGAGAGAAGAGGAAAGGGCAAGGGGGAGGTACTGGGGAGAGAAATTAAAGAAATTGCTGTGTGTATGTATGATATGCTACATTGAAACCAAATATTTAGTATAATTAATCTGCACAAATAAAAATCAAAAACGGTAGGTCTAGAGTATTATGGTCATTTCCCTCTTCAGTAAATTTGGAACTTTTCACAGCAAAAAAATTCCAGATTCCTTATTATATCATTCAAGTTCCTTCAAAGATCTTACCCACCTTTCTATTCTCATCACTCAGTCTTCCCCTCCCATGCCCCAACTACACCCAGTTCCCTACATATACCTGTGAAGAGACACGTTTGTACCTTGGGGTTTTGCTCATGTCATTTCTTCTCATTAGAATGTTCTATTCCCCAGTATTGCTAAGTCTCAAGGAGTAGAGTGGGCTACCTCATTAGGTAATAGGCACATTGGAAGTTTTATACAGCAATATTCCTGGTAGATTTTGAGCCCTGAAAAGATAGCAGTTTGGAACATCTTTTTAGCCAAGTAGTGAGCAAAAGGCCTAGTTCATATAATGTGTTATATATGGGAATGGTCACTCTACAAAGGAGAAGGAAAGGCAGATTTCATGTAATCAAAATATATTTCTCACATCCAAGTACTAGCCAGGACCAACACTGCTGGGTTTATAGACAGGAACAGGGGTGTTCAAGGTGGTACAGTCATAAACTATATTTCTAATTCTTAACTGAGTTTATCTCCTGAAAATCTCCTCCCGCTCTTTGCACCCCCCCACCTCTACCTCCAGCTTGTAACCAACTATAGATGTTGAAACAGAAATAAACTCTTCTGAAGTCAGGAAGATTCAGACACAGCCCACAGCGTGAATTTTTATAATTGCAGATACTAGACAAAAGACCCTGGCTGAGTGTGCTAGTCAGCTTGGGCTGTTGTAGCAAAATACCATATACTGGGTGGATTAAACAACAAAGATTTATTTTCTCCTAGTTCTGGAGGCTGGAAGTGCAAGATCAAGGTGCTGACTGATTCCGCTTCTCTTCCTGGCTTGCATTCAGACAGCTCTCTTCTTGCTGTGTCTTTACATGACAGAGAAAGTTATGGTGTCTCCCCCTCTAATAAGGATATTGGACCTTCTAGATTAGGAACCTACCTTCTGACATCATTTAACCTTAATTACCTCATATAGGACCCTTCTTCCAATATAGTCACATTGGAGGTTAGGATTTTAACGTATGGATTTCGGTGAGACAAAACTAAATCCATAGCCCTGAAAAAAGAAAGAGTATCTCCCAGATCAGAGAGGAAGAGGAGAAAATCCTCAAGGCTAAGGAGACCTGAGAGGGTGAGGGTGGGAGATGAGGACGCATTCTCCTTTCTGGCTTGATGGGATTTACTTGATTCTAGATTATCACTCTTCCTCAGACCTCAGGAGAACTCATTTCCCAGAGTCAGCCTCCTGACCAGATATCATAAGTTCAGAGATAACTGGACTCTCTGGAAATGATGGCCTGGCTTCTGCTCACCTTGAGAATCCTAGACTTTGCAGTCCAAAGATCTTAGATGAGTGACATGGATAATTGTGGCATGGGAATGGTATGAAATGATTCGAAACTATACGTCCTAGATTGAACTCAAAGTACTTAAAAGGAGCAGAATTACCGAGATTATATGGATGACCACACAGGTCCCCTTTAATTTTGTCCTGCAATAGAAATTTGAGGATATGTGGGATGTCAAACCTGTGACCACTACAACAGTCATCAGGAAAGTTAATGCAGAAATCGTACTGGTTCCCTAGCACTATGGTGGCAAACCAGGTGCCTTGAAACAACAGAAATTTATTATCTTACAATTCTAGAGGTTAGATGCTCAAAATCAAGGTGACAGTAGTGTCATGCTCCCTGGAAGGCAAGGGAGAGGTGGCTCTTTTCCCTAGTCATTCATAGTTTCCATCAATCCTTGGTGTTCTTTTGTTTTTTGTCAACAGAGCTCCAGTCTCTGCCTCTTATTCACATGACCAGCCTCCTCCTGTTTGTAGCTTTTTACAAGAACACCAGTAATTAGATTGAGGTTTCACCCTAATCAATATGATTTCATTTTAACTTGCATCAGATTCTATTTTCAAATAAGATATATTCACAGGTACCAGTGTTTAGGGCTTGAACATATCTTTTGTAAAGAAATTATTAGATCCACAAGAAAAACTGTGTTAGTAATCTTTCTGTTACTAGAATAAAATACCTGAGATAGTTAATTTGTAAAAAGGCTTATTTAGGCTCATGGTTTTGGAGCAACTAGTCTAGGATTAGGTAGACCCAAGGCCTCTACTAAGGGTGCCAGATAGTAATGGCCAGGAGCTCATACTGGAGCAAACCTGTTTACAACACAAGTCAGGGAGCAAAAAGAGCAAGGAAGAGGCAGTGGTCCCATAATCCCCTTTAAGGGCATATCCCCAAAGGCCTAAGGACCTTCCATAAACCTACACATCCTGAAGGGTCCACTACCTCCCAATAGCATCACCATGGGAACAAATCATCTAGCCCATGGGCCTCTGAGGAACAGTCAAGATCCAAACTACAGCATAACCCAAATATTCTTTCTCTCTCTCTTTCTTTCTTTCTTTCTTTTCTTTTCTTTTCTTTTCTTTTTTTATACCAGGGATTGAACCCATGGATGCTAAACCACTGAGCCACATCCCCAGTTCTTCTTATAATTTATTTAGAGACAGGGTCTCACTAAATTGCTGAGGGCCTCATTAAGTTGCTGAGGCTGGCTTTTAAAGTCTCAATCCTCCTTTCTCAGCCTCCTAAGCCACTGGGATTACAAGTATGGGCCACTGTGCCTGGTTTATTATTTCTTAATATGGTAAAGTGGCAAATTAGATGGTGCTCTGTGATGACTTACTCTAAACGTGTTTTTGCTCAAGTATTGGGAAAATCTCATCCAAAACATTATTCAACTACATTAGCATTTCCAAATTAATGTTCTACATATTACCACTTCTGAAAACATAATTAGTTGTGCCATATCTCAAGGGTTGGGTATCTATGAAGTCCTCAATCAGAGAAATAGAATCAGTAGGTGTTAAGTATATCATGTTATATATGACTGTCATACATATATCATATATACATTAAACACTACATATTACAAAAGATTTTATCTTGCATAATCGTGAGAAATGTTTTAAGCAATCTCTGTAAGGTTGCTGTCTTCATGCTCATAGTTGGAGCTTGAAGACAAAGGGTAGGCAAGCAGGAAGGAAAGATGGCTATAAACTTGGGGAGAATAAGGATAAACTAAAACCCAGGACCACAGCTAGAACCTATGCTAATTCTTAGTCTTCTGATACTGTTGGCAAGGGCACTCTGTAAGAGAAGCTGGTGCCCTTCCATCTCTTGGACTAGAAACACATCTATTCCAAGAGATGGAGAAACTGAAGGAAGACCAGGGCAAGGTGGAAGAGCTGCTCACATCCACCAGGTAAACCAGCAGGTAAACATCAATGTGCTGCAGTTGCATTTGGCTGCTGCTTTATTTAATTCTTTATTTAATGCCTCATGTGGTCTTCACTAACCAAAAACATAATCCTGACCCAAAACTTACACAATT
The DNA here is from genome assembly GCF_045843805.1 of Urocitellus parryii. NCBI lineage: Eukaryota > Metazoa > Chordata > Mammalia > Rodentia > Sciuridae > Urocitellus > Urocitellus parryii. Next base: position 116,723,718 of record NC_135540.1, on the reverse strand, counting down.
CTGGAACATGTAGTTCAGTCTAGCCAAGATGATATAGAACCGAGCCACCAGAAGTTTCATGGCCAACAAGACCACATCCTGCCAGAGTCTCACATGAACATAAGTCCATCAAAAGTTCATCAAAATCCTTGAATGTAAAAATAACTAAACCATTCAACTTTGATCTAGGATTTTCTGCACTTATTAGAAGCACTGGTTTTGGATACTGTGATTATGAACTTATTGTGGAAGCCCAGTGACTGCTTATAGGAGTGATGTCTGTGTTTTAACATATTTCTGTGAGTAAATCCCAGAGAAACTATAATGAGAGACCATATTTCTTTAAAACATCAGCGTTAGGACTGGGTATTAAGCAGAGAAGTTTTTTCAGTTTACTAACACTATATCCAATCACTTTCAATTCCAAGAAAAGATATCCTGACTTTATGGAAAAGTCTGAAGACATTTGGAACATCTCAAACCATACTAATGCAAGCTATTTTAAATGCCATGGCTCTATTTTATTTCCACTAAAAGCCCAATAATAAGTAAAACTCATTCGATGTCCTACTTGAAGGTGACTATAGTAAAACCTCCTACACAGATATCTTATGACTCACAGTGATTATATTAAACATATAAAACTAGATTATAAAAACAGCTACCATTTGATGTAGTGTAGTAGGTTATGGACTCTGGAACCAGGCTGAATGAACTTGAAACTCATTTCTACGACTTATCAGTTGTACAATATCAAGTAACCTCTCTGAGCCTCATTTTTCTCATATGTAAAATGGGAATAGTAATATTTCCTCCTTCCTAATTTATTTTAAATAATAAGAATTTAACATCCATAAAGTGTTTTATGCAGCACTTGGCACGTCATGAGAAGTTCCTGTGTGTGTGTGTATGTGTGTGTGTGTGTGTGTGTGTGTGTCTTCTACTTTGTGATAAGTACCATAAATTCACTGTGTCCTTTAATCTTCAATCTAATCCCTGCAGGGCCTGAACTATTATCCCAATTTTATAGATGAGGAAAGAAGTCAAATAAAGGTGAAGAGTCTCTCTCAGGTTACGCAGTACGAGGCAGTGCCAAGAGAAAACCCTAGATGGCCTTGGCTCTAAACCACAGTCTCATTCCACAAGGCCATGGCGCCTCCCAGGCAAAGTCTGAGGTCTCTCTGAGACTTTCCTGAAAGTCTCAAAAGAGACGATCAAATTGACTAGGTCCAGAAATGGAATTAGTCCCTCTCCCCAGGGATGCTAAAGTTGTTGCTGTCAATCATTCTTGACCTAGACTAGATATGAATGCAGAAGTTAGAATGGAAGGCTCCATGGGTTTATTTTGCCCTGAGCTTACATGGTCCCTAGAAAGTTCTTTAAATACTTTCAATCAAGGGCTTAGAAAAATTTTTAAAAATAACCTTGCACATACAATTAGAAACTGGCATATGGGGAATTAAATATGAGATGAAATCGTCTATGATTATCATAGACTGTTTGGAGAGAAGGGCTTTGAAGAAAATATCTATAAATCTCAAAACCCATAAAAGGGGTCTGACATGACTCCCTGATGGCCAAACTCACATGGACTCAGAGACCCCAGGCAAAGAGACAATAAACTTTTAACAGATTAGAGAAAGAAAGATCAACAGACAGACCAGATTGGAAGAGTCTGGGGCACATTTCACTGTTATAATGGCTATAATGTTATAATGATTACAGTGGCTATTCCAGAAATATGAATCATGAAACTATTTAAAAGCAAGTATGAAATTATCCTTTTCACATAAATATCATGCATCTATGTGTATATGCATGCATAACAGAATTAGAACTTAAAAATGGACTTAGATATATATTCACTGATATAGTGAGTATATAATTAAGAGGAAAGACGTATTAAGAGGAAAGAAGAAAATCATACTGCTAAGCATATTTCTTTTTAGTTAAAAGTACTTGCAAGAAACTCTCTATGAGTGTTTACGTGTGTGTACATGAGTGTGCATGCACACGTTTGTATGAGCAAGTAGGTAGATATGGAAGGATATGCACCAGTCCTTATCATTGGTTAACTAGGAGGTAGAGGGGTAAGGGTGGAAGAAGATGGTTAGCTATGCTTTCAACAATTTTCCCCTTCTTATAATAATCTCACATTGCATTAATATTTGATAGCTCAAATAAGAAAACACTAAACAGTAAGCTCATGATAAGTTTGAAGAGATTTATGTCTGTATTGGGATGTGGACAGTAAGAGGTCAGAGTGTGATGCGCATTCAGGGAGCAGACAAGCAGAATTTGAACCTTTGTCCAGAAAATTCTAAAGCTGTGCTCCTTCTGCTACATTGATGTTGGTTTGAGGAACTCCAAGTTCACAGCACTAGAGTTAATCATATACCTGCAGTACATTACTATCAGACAGCAAGCCAATTGATAGGGTATCTCAAAATTCACCTGGGACAAGACAGCTGTTTGCAATATTCCATCTGAAGAAGCTGTGGATTTTATGAACACACAACTAGTCATGGGGGTATAAACTGCTTCATTCCATATAGAAAACTTTGTAATCTCAATAGTTGTTCCAGAAAAGAAGTAAAAGGAGAGAATTTCATTCAAAAGCCAGTGACTTGGAGGCCTGAGTCAAGTTTATTTGTTCTAAGTGAGATTTCATTTTCAACCAGGAATCCAAGGAAACGGCTTATCTGTAATTATAAGAGCTAATTTTCTCTTGACCAACAAATGACCCTGTTCCCACTAACTATATCCAGGGCTGTTTCCAGTCTATATGAGCGATGACAACCATGGTTCCTGATGTATACCATAGTCACCTCTCATAATAGAATCATGCGATTGGCCTGTCCTTGCTAGATCCAAACTGAAAGACTGAATGCAATCTGTTAAGTAAAAATAGAAGCCACAGTTTAGAAGTACCCCAAGAACAATCACCTAGAACAACATGGCCAAAACTTAAGTCATCACAATTTCCCTAAAACACAAGCTCTAATCATAAATGAAATACCAAACGTAAGCTTTATGTCCTTGTCAGCATGATTTTGTGAAATTAGAACAATCAGCTGTAAAACTACACAGTTCTTCTTATCTTAAAAAGAATGTTAATGTGCATCAGCCAATCATGGAAAAGGTCAAAATACTTCATGCTGTATAAACTGTGCAGCAATCTCTGTAAAACAAGCTCTTTGCCTCTAACTGTTTGGAACTCCTAGATTGAACTGTTCGAACTGTTCTTTTAAATGGATAACAAAGTTTAAAATTTTTGAATTTTCTAACTCGGTCTGATTTTATTTTTGACAGATCCTTCCACCTCATTTACTGGTATGGTTCTAACAAAGAAGGATGACCGCCAACTTGTTACAAAAGTCACTGTCAACAGGGGATGGTTCCCAGTCACCTGTTTCCTATATAGACTGCCTTGGGTATGGAAGATCCAGACATTGCTGGATCTCCAAGGACACTGTTGTTCAGAGCACATACTTCCTTCTTTGGAGGCTGACTTTCATTTCCATAATGGTTCCTGTTGATGTGCAAAAATTCCTCAAAAAAACAAAGCAAAAATCATGTAAGCCAGACATCAGTCCTGTAACTGTGGTCAGCCTAGCTATAGCCACCAGGTGGTTGTCTTTACTCACCTTCATCTTTCTGCCTTCTGCTATTTGGGAAATAATGACCATAAAGTATTCTTGTCTGTGAAACACTCCACTGAATGTGAGGCCCCTTCAAAGGAATTGCTTAGTAGCAATGTCACGAAACAGGTAGATTAGAGATGATAAGCATCCAGAGCACCAAAACGAGCTCATCTGAGATTCTTGGACTTGACTTCTCAGAAATAGACCCAAGATGCATTACGTAGTGACTCTTGTCCACTGTGAGCCCACTGGAAAGCACAAATAAATATCTAAATTTCCCCCTTAATTCAGTTTTTTCAAATGTCTTCCAAGACAAATCAAAGTTTTCATAACTTTTGAATTAATTCAGTTTTATCTGTACTAATCCTGACCTTTATTGTTATTGAACCATGTTTATAAAATACAAATAAAGTTATTGATGACATTCAGAAATTTCCTAACAAGAGAATGGAGATCATGCTATGGACGTTATCCTTAATGGGAACTCCAAGGATTCAGTTCAATTTGTAATTTCAACCTCCCCTAACAGTTTCAAAGTGGTGATCCTAGTTATGGATTGTAACTTCCTCTCATTCATTCAATAGTTTATTGAGTACTTTTTGTTCTAAATACTGGCAGAGTTAAAAGAACAGCAAGATAAATGAAAGGACTTTTCTTACTGTTTCTTATGAGACACAGATGTTAGGTAAATGATTTCAATATACAGACAGAAGAGCCACATTTATCCACTCATCAACTGGGAGAACTTGGGCAACAGATCTTCTCCTTCTGCTTTCTTGACTGTAAGATTGGGAAGAGTACACAGGCTAACAGCACGCACTTTAGAACTGAGGCTGGGATCAAAGTTTGCCTGTATGCTCACTGGTTGTGTCACCTGGAGCAAGTCACCGAAGAGTTTCTTGATCTGCAAAGTTTGGATATTTCCATGCTCTGAATGTTTGTGCCCCTACCTCATAACTCATATGTTGAAATCATAACCCCTTTGGGAGGTGATTAGGTAATGAGAGAGAACCTTCATGAAGGAGATTATACCCTTACATAACAGATTCCAGAAAGTTCATTTATCATTTTCACCCTGTATGGACATAGCAAAGAGATGACCATCCAAAAAACAGGAAATGGACATCACCAGTCACTAAATCTGCTGGTTCCTTGGCCTTTTACCACCTAACCTACAGAACTCAGAGAAATTAATTTCGGTTATTTAAAAGCAACTCCGTTTATGGTATTTTGTTTTAGCAATCCAAATGGGCTAGGACAAATAGTAACAAAATAATAGTTTGGGGAAAAATATTTTTACTCTCTTTCCTGAATATCATTTCTGAGTGGAAAGTTTGAGAAAGAGATCAAAAATAAATTTTTTGTACATGTCTATTAGGGTTCAAGTAATTTGAAGGATGCCTTCAGGACATCTATCAACCTGTCCAAATGAGAAAACTAACACCAGTCTTGCAGGGTTGTAATAAGAATGAACTTTGATAATTACAAAACCACTTTCCACAGTGCTTGGCACATAATACGTGATCAACAAATCAGAGCAGTTTATGGATTCTCCGCATGTCTTTTTTTTTATCTCCCATAAACCATGGCACTTGCTATGCCCATTGGGAAATATTATAAGATCCATAAGAACTTAGAAATCTCTAATATTTCAGCTGTAAAATTATGACAGTGTAGATCAAATTAGAGATATTCAAAGCCAGCCTAAAGGAATAAACTGAATCTCAGACAGAATAATTTCTGATTCATGGTATTAGCTTTGTAAAATTAAGAGGATATAAACAGCCACAGAACAGCTGGTGGTTTCGTCAGAAATATTTGGATGTGAGTTACAGAAACCAAACTCAAATAATAATTGTATGAAGAATGCATTCGCTCACTGGCAAAGTTGAAATATGTCTGAAATTCAGATGTTGCCAGTGTGATAGCATTAAAAGATGCCACTTTTAAGAGGTGAATAGGTCATGAACATACTTCCTCATTAATAGTATTAAGACCCTCATAAAAGAGACTTTGCACACCATAGGACTATCTTCCTCCTTTGTCCTTCTGCCTCTGCCATGACACAGCAAGAAAGTCATCACCAGACATCAAACACCAGGACCTTGATCTTGGACGCTCGACTTCCAGACCTGTGAGTAATAAATTTCTGTTCTTTCTTTCAAAGTTAGCCAATCTTCAGAATTATGATATAGAAACACAAAACAAAAACCAAGACACTCATGGATGAAACTTTTGGGGGCGGATCTTATTTCAGGAATGAAAGAATCAAGTGCTCAAGTGTTCAGAGGTGGGGTTTGGGGGAAGTGATTGGGTCATGAGGGCATTAACCTCCTCAGTGGATTAACATAGTGATGGACATATTCTTGGACCATTAAGAGATAGCAGAAACTGTAGGAGTTGTAGCCAAGTTGAAGAAAGTGGGTCATTGGTTGTTCCTGGCCCATTCCTCATCCTTCTCTCCCTCTCCTTTCTGGCAGGCATGAGTTGGGCAGCTTTCTTTCTTTTTTCTTTTTTTTTTTTTTGATTCTTTTTTTTAATTATTAGTTGTTCAAAACATTACAAAGCTCTTGACATATCATATTTCATACATTTGATTCAAGCAGATTATGAACTCCCATTTTTACCCCGTATACATATTGCAGATTCACATCGGTTCCACATCCACTTTTTTACATACTGCCATACTAGTGTCTGTTGCATTCTGCTGCCCTTCCTATCCTCTACTATCCCCCCTCCCCTCCCCTCCCCTCCCCTCCCCTCCCCTCCCATCTTCTCTCTCTACCCCATCTACTGTAATTCATTTCTCTCTCTTGTTTTTTTCCCCTTTCCCCTCACTTCCTCTTGTATGTAATTTTGTATAACAATGAGGGTCTCCTTCCATTTCCATGCAATTTGCCTTCTCTCTCCCTTTCCCTCCCCCCTCTCGACCCTGTTTAATGGTGATCTTCTTCTCATGCTCTTCCTCCCTGCTCTGTTCTTAGTTTCTCTCCTTATATCAAAGATACATTTGGCATTTATTTTTTAGGGATTGGCTAGCTTCACTTAGCATAATCTGCTCTAGTGCCATCCATTTCCCTGCAAATTCCATGATTTTGTCATTTTTTAGTGGGCAGCCTTCTTATGTCATGCCTTGCCGCCATGACCTCATCTGGGACCCAAAGCAATGCAGTCAGCCAACCATGGACCGAAACCTCAGAAACCATGTGCCAAAATAAATATTTCTTCTTTTAAGTTGTTTTTCTCAGATATTTGGTCACAGTGATGAAAATCTAACACATCACCCTATTTACCTTCTTCTTGTATGTTTCCTAAGGAAAATAAATTTCCCAGAATCCTCAAAGTACTAATCCCAGATGAGATAAACTTTCTCTGTGAAGCAAGTATATGTGAGCTTTTCACCTCTGTGACCAAAATACCTGACAAGAACGACTTAACAGGCAGAAAGATTTCTGTGGGCTCACAATTTCATAGATCTTAGTCCATGGTCAGTCAATTCCATTGTGGAAACGTCAGGATGGAAAACATGGCAGAAGAAAGCTATTAGGCTCATGGCAGCTAGAAAGCAGAGAGAGCAAGACAGGGAGAAAGAGAAAGAGAGAGAGAGAGAGAGAGAGAGAGAGAGAGAAAGTACAAAGCCACACTACATATGATGACTGTGATATTTTCTATTTCATTTGCATGTTTTTAAGCTGATGTCTACCCATGATAGATTTTATACCAAATGGTTATGAATAGTCTGAAAATCATTGTTCAATGCCAAGTCTCTTCTTATGTATTACTAATTTAGTACCGTAACCACTCTCCCAAAATCTTACTATGATGATTATCGTCTCATTTTTTTCTTCTGTGACAAATGTTTTAACACCTATCCTGAGCTTCTACAGCTCATAAATTACAAAACTGGAATTAAAACAGATAAAACTATTGAATTGCTTTATGTGTTTTAACTTCTTGATTAGAGTGTGAAATGCTTAAAAAGAAGATAAGAAACCGGGAAATGGGATGAAGAAATATTGACATCTCCTCCACCCTTTTTCTCTTTTGCCTCTTATTCCAGCTTCACTGTGGGGTCTAGAAAATGAGTTAGGACTAGAAAATTCCTCTAACTCCATGCAGATGCTGATAAGTGAAGGCCAATTGTGACCATCTTGTACCTTTTGATAATTTGTGGAACTCAGCACACAGCTCAAAAAAACCTGTCTTCTTATCTAGCTAATGTGTTTTCTAATCTCTGCACAGCAGGGCATAGATGTAAGGATAGTGTATTTTTTTTTTATCATTCTAGTTTTAAGCACTATTTCTTTTGCTCCTACAGAAGTAAAAGAACTGTCAAGTCAATCAATACACCTATTGACTTTTTTCTGGAAATCAATAAAGTGAGAACATTTGTCCTAATGTAAGTAACTTAAGCATTTTATTCACTCTTGAATCTTACAGATAAATTCAAGTGTACTGTGATATAATCTCTGGATATGCACAGGTTTTTGTGTTTGTTAGCATTTATGGGAAAGATGAATTTGAGGCCCAAAATTTTCTTAATCAGTTGCCATTTTCTTCAGCAACACAATTCTTACAACCAACACATTTATGCAAATCTGCCTACAAAGAATCTTCCTCGTCATGCAATTTTTTTTCCTCCATCCTTCCTCAAATATGTGTTTTCCGATGAAAGTATATACCATCATGTTTAACAAAAGCTAAGAATTTATGTCTTCTCCACTGAAACTCTGAGGCAGAAGCTGATTTGCATGATACTGTATAAGGAAGAAGTAAAAGAAATTTTGACTAAATTTTTACTAGATTTAATAGTATCCCTATTTAAGCCCCAACAAAAAATAATGGAAAATTGATATATTTTTATTAAAATAATTAAAAGAGCAAAGGGCAAGACTATCCAAGTCATTTCTAAAGAAGAACTGTCTCTGTGTGGACACTTGCCTCGAGAGAGTGGTTCTCAAACATTGGCATGCTTCAGAATCAACTGAAGATCTAATACGGAACAGAGAGGCTTGTTTGTTGATGTACCTGGACTCATGCCTTTGTATTTTTGCCAAGATCCCAGGTGATTATGAATCCCATCCAAGGTTGAGAATCACTGCCCATGATAAATTCTATAACTAAAGAAATTAGATCAGGGTGTCACTGGCAAAAAAAAAAAAAATGATTATGAGAAAGACCAAAGAAACTTTAGGAAAAATAGGAAGTCTAGAAATGTACTGGCCTAAATACATTCTTCATATATAAATATGACAAATTGCAAATCAGTGGGAAGGTAGTTCCGACTGATTGATGCTAGGACTATAGTATCTCTTACAATAAAATTAGAGTCCAAATACAGAGAAAACCAAATGAAGTGAATGAGATACATGAAAAAGTGAAACTTTAGAACTTTTTTTTTTTGTACTGGGGATTGAACTCAGGAGCACTTAACCACAGAACCATACCCCCAGCCTTTTTTAATATTTTATTTAGAGATAAGGTCTCACTGAGTTGCTTTGAACTCATGATCCTCCTTCTGCCTCAGCCTGCCAAGCCACTAACTTTAGAACTCTTAAAAGAAAATAACTCATGACCTATAAAACCTTAGAGCAAAGAAGAATTTCTTAAAAATGTACAAAGCACAACTTATAAATAAAATGTTGATATATTTTTGCCTTAAAATTAAAGTTTCTTTCAACCAAATATATCACACAAATGAAAAAAAAAAGTAGTCACAAAAAGGAAATAGATGTCTGTCATATCTAAGACTAGTATTTTGAAAGTATTGAGAAGTCCTGCAAATCACTAGGATGCAAACAATCCAGTAAAAAATAATAAGAAAAAAAAACATGCACACATTTTAAGCACAAAGGAGTATGAATGAATAATAAACATGAAAAAATGCTGAACTTTGTAAATAATCATAAAAATAAAATTAAATCAAATTTAAAATATAATTTAAATTCATTAGATTGACCCAAGCTATAAACCCAAATAATATGGAATATGGCAAAGGGTATAAAGTCACAGAGTCACAGGAATTCTTGTACACTGTACATGGAAGTATAAATAGATTGAATTTTTGGAATATCATTTGGCATTACTAGTAGATTTTTAAGATGTACAATCCTTTTGACTACTGTTAAATGCATGTTCTAGAAAATTTCTCACAGCAGAGATTCTCAGAGGACAGAACATGACAACAGAAAAAGACTCTCCAGCAAACTATCCACATAAGAAAGTAAAGTAAATTCTCGAGTGCTAAGAAGATTCATAGCAACTTGCAGCCTGGCAATGAGAGAATGTGTATGGAAGGAGGTAGAAAGGACAGTTGGACAATACATACCCCAACCCCAGATATCAAGAATTCCCCAGAAAAGTCCAACCATGAAGACTGGAATAAGTACCCACTTCTTCAATGTGCAGAAATCAATGCATGACCAGAAGGATAAAGAAAAATCAGGGAGACCTGGTATTATCAAATTGACAAAATAAGAAGTGTCTGATGCTAAAGAAATAAAGACAAATGAACGCTCTGATAAAGAATTCAAAACATTTGCTTTAAGGAAGCTCAGTGAATTTCAAGAAAATACAAAGAAATTCAAAAATTTATCAGAAGAATTTAACAGAGAGATTGAAATTCTTAAAAAATCAAACAGAAACCCAGGTGCAGTGGTGCACGCTATAATCCCAGTGACTCGGGAGGATGAGGCAGGAGGATCATAAGTTGGAGACCAGCCTCAAGAGCTTAGTGAGGCCCTAAGCAACTCAGTGAGATCCTGTCTCAAAATAAATAAATAAATAAATAAATAAATAAATAAATAAATAAATAAAAGGCTGAGGATGTGGCTCAGTAGTAAAGCCTCTCTGGGTTCAATCCCTGGTACAAAAAAAAAAAAATCAAACAAGTACCGGATATGAAACAATGAAGTAAATGAAAAATGCAATAGAGAATATCGACAGAAAAATCAATCAAGCAGAATAAAAACATCTGAACCCAAGCACAGACTATTTGAAAATACACAATCAGTGGATAAAAAAAAATGGAAAGCAATGAAGAAAGCTTAGGGGATTTTAGGTACAATATGTCAAGAGTAAACATGAATCCTTGGTATTAGAGAGAAAGTAAAGAAAGATAAAGGGGTAAAAAAGTTATTTAAAGAAATAATAGAAAACTTTGCAAACCTAGAGAAAGATAAAAATATCAGACATAAGAAAAGTCCAAGTCAACAGATTCAATCAAAATAAGACCACTCCAAAACATATTATAATCAAATTATCAAAGATCAAAGGCAAAAGAGACTTAAAACAGCAAGAGAAACGAAGCAAATATAAATGAGGTAGTTTCCATATACCTGGGAGCAGACTGCTTAGCAGTCTTACAGGCTATAGTGAGTGGGGTGATGACTTCAGAGTGCCCAAAACCCCAAACTGCAAAGCAACAGTACTGTCTTCAGAAAAAGCAGTCTTTCAGAAACAAAGAGGAGAAGGCTTTTCTCAGATACACAAAAGCCCAGGGAATTTGTCACCATCAGATCTATCTCACCACCAGATCTATCTTACCAGAAATACTAAAAGGGGTTCTTCAACTGAAAGAAAAGGATCTTATTGAGAAAAAAAAAAAAACACACTGTAAAATTAAGGACCTGGCTTCAGAATACACTAATAACTGTAATGGTAGCAAAAAGTGAGACATTACAACTGATTCTACAGAAATACAAGATCTTAAGAGACTATTATGAAAAATTATATGTCAACAAATTGGATAAAATAGAAGAAAGGGAAACATTCCTGGACACATACCAAGATTGAATTGTGAAGAAAAGAGAAAATTTGAACAGAACATTAATTAATAAGGGGATGGAATGAGGAGTAAAGTCTCCAATCAAAGAAAACCAAGGACCTGATGGCCTCATGTTTGCAATCCATTAAACAAAGAAAACAACCAAAACCAATATTTTTCAACCTCTTTCCCCAAAATGAAGAGGACAAAATACTTTCAAATTCAGTCTATGAAGACAGCAAAGCCTTAATATCAAAACCAGACAAGGACACAACAAAGGCAGGACACCAGAGGCCAATATCCCATCTTCAACACAATATAGCAAACTAAATTCAATAGCACATTAAAAAAAATCATTTGCCATAGTCAAGAGAGATTCATACCAGGAAAGGCTGTGACTTTGACCATTATTTTTTAAGGTTTAAAAGAAGTAGTCTGAGTGCAGAGAATGATGAAAATGATCTCCCACCATCCAAACTAAGTAAATGTTAATATGAACTGTAGCATTTCAGATAAAATTGAAGTGCAAAACCCAGAAACATTCTGTATTACTTTTTGTATTTTGCAATTTACACACTGTCATGCTGTGCCATTTTAAATGTGTATTTTTTTCTTACATTATATTTCCAAGAAATATATGCATTGCTAATATTATTCTGTTATTCACTTTAATGTCTCCATAAAAAAGAGCATTTTCTTCCCCTTTTATGGCATTTAGGTTATACTCAAATTTGTAACTGTCAAAATCTATTCTGATGTGAACATTCTTGAATATTTCTCCTGGTACCCATGTACAATAATTTCTCAAGAATATTTATGTAAAAACAGAATTCTAAGTCGTTAGTGTTTAGTGTCTTAATTTTACCATCTCCACGATTTGTTTTAATTTTACCATCTCCATGATTTACCATCATGTTTTCACGTGTTTTTACTGGTCATGGTGAATTCCTTAATTGCTAGCTTTCCATTTTTCTATTTGTTTATGTAATGCTGTCTTACTGAATTATAGAAGTTCTTCCTAAAACAACACTGAAACAAAGTGAGACCTCAGGCTGGAAAATTTCTTTTTAAGATTTACTGAGGTATAATTAACAAAAAAACTGTATATATCCAAGGTTATACATGTATACATTGTGAAATTATTCCCTTGATCAAGCTACTTAACATACCTATACTCCATATAGTTGCTGTGTGTGGAGGGGTTAAGGATAAGATCTACTCTCTTAGCAAACTTCAATTGTGCCACAACTTATTATTAGTTATAGTTATCATCTGTACATTAACTCTTCAGAGCTCATTAATCTTAATACTGCATCTTTGTATTATTTAACCAACATCTCCCCACCTTCTCAAACCCTAAACACTAATAACCCCCATTCTACTTTCTGCTTCTGTGTGTTCAACTTTTTTATATTCCACATGTAATTGAGATCACGCCAGCATTATTCACAATAGGCAAGATATGGAAACAACCTAACTGTTGATGGATGAATGAATAAGAAAATTGTGTGTGTGTGTGTGTGTGTGTGTGTGTGTGTGTGTGTGTAGGGAGAGACATGCAATATTATTCATCCTTAAAAAATGAGATCTTGCCATTTGCGACAACATGGATGAAACTGGAGAGCATCACACTAAGTGAAATAATCTAGTCTTGAATTTAAACAATTGATAGTCATTATTTATAACATGATTTTGAATCAAAAAGTATCTTGCTACTCTCAAGTTTTTGGATTTCAACTAAAAAATATGAGAATATTTTTAAAAGTTTTTTTTCCATTTGAAATTTGTTTCTCTGTAAGAAATCAGATTTTTCTAGATATTTTTCAACCAAAACAAAAATATTAAAACAAACTCTGAGACCAAATTATGTCTCTAATTATTCCTAACAAAGGCTAAAATTATTTATTTTCTAATTGCACAAACCAATGTCCCAAATTTCAAAATGTGAGATTCACTTAGAGTAACATAATCCTGGTTGTATCTCTCTTACATATATAGGATTAATGCTGGATTTTATTTCAATAAAACATGTTCCACTAATTTAAACCTATGGCTTAAGAGACAAGCAAACCCAGGCCCAAGGAGGTTACTTGGATTTCTCAAGATTACAGAGGTAATTAGGCAAATCAGCCTGTCAGACAGAATGAAAGCATTCAATAACTTTGTAGTATATCGGTATACCTAAAACTCTTCTCCTCCCTTGTCTTAATGTTATTAATACCCACAACATTAAAAGTGTGCAACTGAAATAACAAGGTCTAAAGTAATGAATTTGGCTTGTGATCCTGGATAAGTACAGCTACTTATTAGCCTGCAAAATAGGTTTTTGGAAGACATTTAGGTTTTGTGGAAAGAAATAAATGTAATGTCTCCTTAATTCCTTTCTTATATAAAACTACTCTTATTGAAGTTTTGAAAAAAATCAATCATCTCCCCCCACTAGATTCTGAATATATTGAACATTATACACAGAAAACAGAAATCATCTTATCAACTTGATGGGCTAGATGACATGGCTTTGATGTGTGACCCACACCATATCTACTATAATTTACCCCGACTCAGTCACAGGCAATAGTGGGAGGCAGAAGCCCTGCTCCAGGGAGCTTCCCTGTAGCTGTAAGAGAAGGCCATGCAGACTCCTGGTGGGCAGGTTAGTCCAGAGCAAGAGCAATGTCAGTCCAGATGCCAGGCAATGTGTATGCACTCACACTTTCCCCACTCTTCCTCCAGTAGGAAGATGGAGAGCCTGTAGGAAGATCCAACATTTGTCTTCTCTTCTGAGAAAGAGAATGAAGGACCTCTCTTGGAAGCACAAGTCTTGTGACTCCCATTTATCAGTTGGAGTCCTATCAAGAAGCCAGTGGCATGCTTCCAACAGGGGGCAGACAGCATCAGAAAGAAGGGCTGTGCACAAGACTATGGGCAGTGCTACAGGAGAGCAGCAGGGGGTGAAGGTGCAGCCCAAAGCTCAAGAGAGCTGCTTGTGTGGCTAACATCTGTCTAACACCTGAAGAGCAGGAGGAAGAAGGTGGGATGGTGGTTACCAGAATGTAGCAAAAGCTGTGTCTGAATGAAAGAAGAATGAGGCAAAGCCAGACTAGAGCAACTGAGGGAAGGAAGCAGGGGAACAAATACTCACATCTTTCTCTGCTCACCCGTGGCTCTCCTGTCAGTGCCAACCACTGACCACCATCATTACCACCAATAGAGCACAACTGGTACCTGCAGATAAATTATTCCCCCAGGACACAGGACAGAGTGGAGAGTTGTTACATCCAACCCACCCACCAGCGTGTATGAACACATTAACTCACACATGATAATTTATGCAACAACGGCTCAAGTCATTATAGCTACCCATTTTCAGTGCTCAGTCTGCAAGGGAAAAGCTTTGGCTCTAAATCTCCATGAGATGACCATGGAAATAGACTCATTATTTCTGTGTGTGTGCGTGTGTGTGTGTGTGTGCGCGTGCGTGCGCATAAAGAAGAAAATTGAGAGGGGAAGGGAGGGGGGATAGTAGAGAATTGGACAGACAGCAGAATACATCAGACACTAGAAAGGCCATATGTCAATCAATGGAAGGGAAACTGATGTGATACAGCAATTTGTATACGGGGTAAAAGCGGGAGTTCATAATCCACGTGAATCAACCGTGTAATATGATGTATTAAGAACTATGTAATGTTATGAACGTCCAATAAAAAAAAATTTAAAAAAAAAAAAAAAAAAGAAAATTGAGTGAAATATTAACTTTGGTACCGTGTAGAAAGGGAAGATGATGGAGGTGGCAATAGGAGACATTTACTAAACTCCTGAAGTTGTCTTCCAAATTTGATGTCTCTTGAACCCAGTTTAGTTTTCCTTCCCAGAAACGTCCATTCTGCTTAGAAATACTACTTCTAAGGCTTAGATTCTACACTGTCATTTTACCACTTCAGAGTTGTTTAACTAAAAACTAGACTTCTGCTGACATTCTGTCACCATTTTAAATTTTCCTCTTCAGGTGATTCACCTTCTCAAAAACATCAACAGAAGAAAAATCAATTTTCTCCTAACAGATTAAGACTAATGGGAAATCTAACCATTCTTTCCTATAGGTTAAAAAAAAAAATCTTCACAAACCTAACTCCCAGGAAAGCATGAACCATTCCCATGCTATAGTCTAGCAACCATGTTTTACTTCATGAATCACAAAAGCCCCAACCAAGATATTTGCTTGATGGTTTGCTATAGCTCTTTCTACAGTCTCCTAATAGTTTCAGCCTGAAAACCATTTGCTTCATTTGTTATCCTTCCTAAAAGAGAATAGAGTGCATTCGTTTTGAAGCAATGCCTGAATTGTGCTTCTGACAGCTCTAATTCAGTGGTTATATAATTTTTTTTTCAGGCATCGTATATTTTTTCAAAGTCTGAAAGGACATTCAATACTACATAAATGATTCACAATGAAATTTGAGTTGAGAATTTCAAAACCCAGCTTCAGATAAAACAACAACAAATGCCTGTAGTCTTAAAGCCCAAGTCATGAACCACTGTCATTCATTCAATAAACTGTTATTGTTTCTGCCATATGCTAGGCATAGCTCTGGTCCCAGAGTGTGGATAGATATGACACAGACTTAGTCTAAAGAGAGATAGACTGGAATAAATAATTAGAATGCACTAGTGTCAGATTTGTACGCTTCCATGTGCCCACATATTTCAATATGCTTTGTCTTTCTTAATAAACTTTTAAATTTAATTACAGTAACAATAGATCAGCTTTAAAAATGTTTGATTTACCACACTCCTGTACCCACAGGTGGATGCAACAGATAAATGAAATAAGGGCAGAAGTTCATAGAGATCACTGCATTCTGAACAGACTCAAAATCTCTATAGGATATATCCCCAGGCTTTGCCCCTTTGTCCTTTCCCAATCTTCCCAAGAATGTAGATAAGAGTCAGGAAGTACAGTAGCCATTGTGTAAGTGTAAGACTAGCATGATGATAAAATCCTGCCTTTAAGAACAGTGGAAGGGCAGTATGGGGGAAATAGCATTCTTAATAATATCACTGAATGACACTTATGGACTCTTCCAGAATTTTTGTTACATTAGATGAATACACCGCAATCAGTTTAAGGCATTACTCACCAACACAGATTACAATAGATGACGTTCTCACAAAAGACACTGGCATTTCAATTTTGAGCACCGCTAGGTGGAAGAAAGGAGGACATAGTAGAGTTTAGAGACCAAAGGTAGTAAAAATCAGTGTGTTTGCCCCCATGAGTTTCTGTAATGTGCCTGTACTTGAGTAGGTGGGGGCAAGTTTAATCTCTCTATACTTTATTTTCCTGCTCTACATAAGAAGGGGCAGAAAATTCTTGCATTTGTGTGTTAGTCAGATTTCCATTTCTGTGACAAAATATACCTCAGAAAAATCAACAAAAAGGATCAAAGTTTTATTTTAGCTGAAGATTTCAGAGGTTTCATTCTATAGTCATTTTGCCTGGTTCATGGTTACATGATGGTGGTTGAGGAGCATAGAGAGAGCTCACTTTTATAATAAAACCCTTTCCCCAAAACTCATAAAGCTGTGAATACATAAATGGATTGATATATTGATAAGGTCAGAGCCCTCATAATCCAATGACCTCACAAAGACCCCAACTCTCAACACTGCTGAATTAGGAACAAAGCCTTCAACACATGAGCTTCTGTAGGACATTTCAGATCCAAACTATAACATTCCTCATCTGCTTCCAAAGGCACATGCCCATCTTACAACACAAAAAGTCCAGCCCTAAGACCTCCCATAGTCCTAACAGTTCCAACATTGATCAAAAGTTCAAAAAACAAACATTTAGTTGTGAATCCCAAAGCAAGAACAAACCCATCAGGGCAAACATAATACCTCTTAGCTCCATATCTGGCATCTAACCAATACAAATTGTAGACCACTTCTCACATTGATGGTGAGAATTAAACTCCAAAGGGCTTAGATAGTCCTGGCCCTATGACCTCATAGAGAGGTTGTAGCCTCTCTCTTGGTCTCTGCTCATTGCCTGCAGCTTTCCTTAGGAGATGTTCCACATTTCTGGCATCTCTAACTTCCTGAGGTTTCCCTTGCAGTTTGGGTCTCACCCTCATATCCTCCTGTATCACTCTTTCATGGGCTGTTCACAGGGATTCAGTGCCCCATGCTCCCTTCCCTTCAAGACCTTCCTTTACATCTTGATAGAAGCCTCTGCAACCCTGTAACTCTTGCATTCCTCTTGTCGGTAACCCCAACACCTTATGGATGACATCAAGGTCTGCCACCAGTAGGAGTAGTAGGCAGGCTATCTTGTGATACATAGTGGGTAGAGATGCGTAATAGGAGCAAGATTAAGGGAATACTGTGCTTCTCCCTCCACATATGCTTTACATTAAAATGATTTACCTAAGACCACTCTGGTGTGACCTTGGCTTAAGTTAATAGGATATATTACTTTCCTCAGTGAACAACTGGTCATCTGCACAGCTGTTGTCAGAGACTTCCTGTCGACTTAAAATAAAAAGAGACCAAGTTACCCTGGGAGGGACTTTTATGACCTTTATACAAACCAAACATTCCAGGACTCAGGAAGACAGGATAATTAAAAGCAAAGGTCACTGATGAGTAAATCTATAAGAACAAGCTTCCATTAGACTTGGCATGGATAAACATAGCCCCGAGTTACCTTTATATCTTTAGCATGTCATTATAATAGTAAAATTCCTTCCCTGTAGGTTTTGTTTGGTATCTGTGGGTAAGACTATGCCAGTAGGTATTTATGAACTTTATGCAATCTACTGTCAGTCAAAAGTTGAGGACTGGTACCTGTGCATACTACCTAGAAAATTCCTTAAGATTCCCAATAAAACTGGGAAACAAAGGGGGCATGTCATCATTCTCCTCTCATAAAGAACCACTTTCTCCTTTGAGAGTATCTTTTTTCTCTTCCCCTTTGCCTTCTAACAAACTTTGCATACTTTTATTATGTTTCTAGATCTTTTTTCTATACTCTATGTTTCTATAGTATAATTTTACTATTTTCTCGTACAAAAGCTTAAGAGCTTCGATGACAATACAATATCTGTTATCACTTAGACCATGGTTTCAGTGGTCTCTGGGTACCTAAAAGACTGAAAGAGGGACTACAATTTCAGAAGAAGCACTATAGGAGCAAGACACCCCAAGGATCTCTTCCAAAAGCAGTTTTTGTGAACAAGTTTACACTTTTACCCCCACGAGCCTATGATAGATGGGATTTGGTCAATGTATGAGATGCCCTCCAATCATCTTTTCTATTGTCCCAGTGTAAACTTCTTGGCTTCTTTTTAATGATACCATCTCTTCAACAGCCTTAACTTCCATGGCACCATCTTTAAACACACTCCTTTGCTGGCCAAGCTGCAAGTTTATCTACTCTTTCTACTCTGCTCTCTACTCCTGATACTCACCGTAAATCTAGCTAAAAGCTGCTAGCAACACTAATGCCACTGCTCTAATGCTGTGCTACCTTCGAATTTCCTCCACCAAATTAATTAATTCAGCAACTTTAAACTCAGTCTCTCACTAAGATTCAGGGTTGTAGCCAAGTTCTTTGCCAGAATGTAATGTGAACAGCCCCTAGTCCAATTCCCAGCAAATTCCTCATTCTCTACTGAAACCTCATGAGCACAGTCTTCACTGTCCACATTCCCTTCAGCATTTTTGTCCTCTACTCTCTCACCAGAATTTCCCATCAAGCTCACCTTAAAGTATTGTAGGCATTCTCCAATCCATTTCTCCAAGCTTCTCCAAACTCCTCCTTCAAATCAATTCCAAAGGCTTCCGAACCACATCAATTCTTGATTTTTCTGTTAGCTCTCCATCATTATTTTTAAAAATAATTTATTTATTCTAATTTGTTGTAGATGACAGCAGAGTGCATTTCAATTCATTGTACAAATATAGAGTATAATTTTTTATTTCTCTGTACACAAAGTAGAGTAACATCATTCATGTCTTCATACATGTACCTAGGGTAATAATGTCCATCTCATTCCACCATCTTTGCTACCCCATACCCATCCTTCCTCATCCTCCCCTTTGCCCTATCCAAAGTTCCTTCATTCCTCCCATGCTCCCCTCCCCCACCCCCATTATGGATTACCATCCACTTATCAAAGAAAACATTTTTTGAGATTGGCTTATTTCACTTAGCATGATATTCCCAAATTCCAGCTATTTACCTGCAAATGCCATGATTTTATTCTCTTTTAATGCTAATGCTCTTTTAATGTAAAATTCCATTGTGTATATACCACAATTTATTAATTCTAATTTGTGTATATATACCACAGTTTCTTTATCCATTCATCTATTGAAGGGCATCTAGGTTGGTTCCACAATTTAGCTATTGTAAATTGTGCTGCTATAAACATTTATGTGGCTGTGTCACTGTAGTATGATGATTTTAAGTTCTTGAGTATAGATGGAGGAGTGAGATAGCTGGGGCAAATGGTGGTTCCATTCCAAGTTTTCCAAGGACTCTCTAGATTGGTTACACCAATTTGCAGTCCCACCAGCAATTTATGAGTGTGCCTTTTCCCCCACATTCTCACCAACATTTATTGTTGCTTGTATTCTTAATATCTGCCATTCTGACTGAAGCAAGATGAATCTTAGAGTAGTTTGGATTTGTTTTTCTCTAATTGCTAGAGATGCTGAGCATTTTTTTCATAAATTTGTTGATTGATTGTATATCATCTTCTGAGAAGTGTCTGTTTAGTTTCTTGGCCCATATTTTGGTTGCATTATTAGTTTTTTTTTTTTGGTGTTTTTTGAGTTCTTTATATATCCTGAAGATTAGTGCTCTATCTGATGTGCGTGTGGTAAAAGTTTGCTCCCATTTTGTAGGCTCTCTCTTCTCTTCACTGATTGTTTCTTTTGCTCAGAAGAATATTTTTGGTTTGAATGTATCCTATTTATTGATTCTTGATTTTATTTCTTATGCTACAGGAGTCTTGTTAAGGAAGCCGGGGCCTAATCCAATATGATAAAGATTTGGGCCTACTTTTTTCTCTGTTAGATACAGCTTCTCTGTTCTAATTCGTAGGTTCTTGGTCTACTTTTAGTTTTGTGCATAGTAAGAGATAAAAACTTAAATTCATTTTATTGCATATGGATTTCCAGTTTTACCAGCACCATTTGTTAAAGAGCCTACCTTTTCTCCAATGTATGTTTTTGACTCCTTTGTCTAGTATGAGATAACTCTATTTATGTGGGTTTGTCTCTGTGTGCTCTATTCTGTACCACTGGTCTATAAGTCTATTTTGGTGCAAATACCATACAATTTTTGTTACTAATGCTTTGTTGTGTAGTTTAAGATCTGGTATAGTGATGCCACTTACTTCACTCTTCTTGCTAAGGATTGTATTGGCTCTTCTGAGTTTCTTATTTTTCCAGATAAATTTCATGATTACTTTTTCTATTTATATGAGAAATATTGGGATTTTGATTGGAATTGCATTAAACCTGTACAGTACTTTTGGTAGTATGGTCCTTTTGACAATATTAATTCTGCCTATCTAAGAACAAGGTAGATCTTTTCACCTTCTAAGGGGTTTCTTTAATTTCTTTCTTTAGTGCACTGTAGTTTTCATTGTAGAGGTCTTTCACCTATTTCATTGATTCTCAAGTTTGTTTGCTTGTTTTTTGTTTTTTGGGTTTTTTTTTTTTTTTGAGATTGTTGTAAATGGGGTAAATTTCCTAGCTTCTCTTTCGAGGATTTGTCACTGATGTACAGAAATGCATTTGATTTATGGGTTTTGATTTTATATTCTGCTACTTTGCTAAATTCATTTATTAGTTCTAGACTTTTTCTGGTGGGGTTTCTTTGGGTTCTTTAAGCATAGAATTATGTCATTAGTGAATAGTGATAGTTTGAGTTCTTCTTTTATGATCTGTATCCCTTTAATTTCTTTTGTCTGTCTAATTGCTCTGGCTAGAACTTCAAGGGCTATGTTAAATAGAAGTGGTGAAAGAGGGCAACCCTATCTTGTTTGAGTTTTTAGAGGGAATGGTTTCAATTTTTCTCCATTTAGAATGATGTTAGCCTTGGGCTTAGCACAGATAGCTTTTACAATGTTTAGATATGTTCCTATTATCCCTAGTTTTTCTAGTGTTTTAACATGAAGTAGTGCTATATTTGCTGAATGCTTTTTCTGCATCAATTGATATGGTCATATGATTCTTATCTTTAAGCCTATTGATGTGATGAATTGTATTTATTGATTTCCATATGTTGAAACAACCTTGCATCCCTGGGATGAACCCCACTTGATCATGGTGCAGTATCTTTTTAATATGTTTTTGTATTTGATTTTCCAGAATTTTATTGAGAATTTTTGCACTTATGTTCATTACAGATATTGGTCTGAAGTTTTATTTCTTTGATGTGTCTTTGGTTTTGGAATCAGATGATATTAGCCTCTTAGAATAAATTTGGAAGTATTCCCTCTTTATCTATTTCATGGAATAATTTGAGGAGTATTGGCATTAGTTCTTCTTTGAAGGTCTTTTAGAACTCATCTGTGAATGCATCTAGTTCTGGCCTGTTCTTGGTTGGTAGGCTTTTGATGGCATCTTCTATTTCATTGATTGAAATTGATCTGTTTAACTTGTGTATGTTGTCCTGATTCAGTTTTTGTAAATCATATGATTCTAGAAATTTTTTGATGCCTTCAATATTTTCTACTTTATTAGAGTACAGATTTTCAAAATAATTTCTAATTATCTTCTGTATTTCTGTAATGTCTGTTTGATATTTTCTTTTTCATTATGGATTTTATTAATTTGAGTTTTCTTTCTCCTCTGTGTTAACATGGCTAAGAGTTTATCAATTTATTTATTTTTTTCAAAGAACCAATTTTTTTAATTGTCAATTTTTTAATTATTTCCTTTGTTTCAATTTCATTGATTTCAGCTCTGATTTTAATTATTTCCTGTCTTCTACTACTTTTGTTGTTGATTTGTTCTTTTTCTAGGGCTTTGAGATGTAATGCTAGGTCATTTATTTGTTGACTTTTTTTTTCTTTTAAGGAATGAACTCCATGCAATGAACTTATATCTTATTTACTGCCTTCATAGTGTCCCAGAGGCTTTTGATATGTTGTATCAGTGTTCTCATTTACCTCTAAAAGAATTTTTTAATCTCCTCTTTGATGTCTTCTGCAATCCATTGTTCATTCAATAGCATATTAGTCTCCAGGTGTGGAGTAGCTTCTATTTTTTTATTTTATCACTGGATTCTAATTTCATCTCATTATGATCTGATAAAATGCAGTATAGAATCTTTACTTTTTGTATTTGCTAAGAGTTGCTCTGTGGTACAATATATGGTCTATTTTGAAAAAGAATCCATGTGCTGTTGAGAAGAAAGTGTATTCACTCATTGATGGATGAAATATTCTATATATGTCTGATAAGTCTAAGTTATTGATTGTATTATTGAGTTCTATAGTTTCTTTATTTAGCTTGTGTTTGGAAGATCAACCCAGTGGTGAAAGAGGTATGTTAAGGTCACTGAGAATTATTGTGTTGTGATCTATTTAACTCTTGAAATTCAGAAGAGTTTGATGGATGAACGTAGATGCTCCATTGTGTGGGGCATATATATTTATAATTGTTATCTCTTATTGATATATGGTTCCCTTTAGCAGTATGACACATCCTTCTTTTTCTCTTTTAATTAACTTCAGCTTAAAGTCTACTTTACTTGATATGAGGATGGAAACCCCTGCTTGTTTCTGCAGTCCATGTGAGTGGTATGTTTTTTAACAACCTTTTGCCTTCAGTCTGTGGATGTCTTTTCTTATGAGATGAGTTTCTTGAAGGCAGCATATTGTTTGGTCTTTTTTAATCCAATCTGCCAGTCTATGTCTTTTCATTGATGAGTTTAGGCCATTAACACCCAGGGTTATTATTGAGACATGATTTGTATTCCTGGTCATTTTTGTTTATTTTTGGTTTTTAGCTTGACTTGGTTTCTCCTTTGATTGGTTTTTCCTTTAGTGTAGTACTTCCCTTTGCTGATTTTCACTGTTGTTTTTTATTTCCTCCTCATGGAATATTTTGCAGAGGGTGTTCTGTAGTGCAGGCTTTCTAGTTATAAATTCTTTTAACTTTTGTTTATAATGGAATGTTTATTTTTCATCATCAAATCTAAAGATTAATTTTAATGAATATAAGTCTTGGTTAGCATCCATTTTCTTTCAGAGCTTGATATAAATTGTTCCAGCACCTTCAAGCTTTGAGGGTCTGGGCTGAGAAATATGCAGCAATTCAAATTGGTTTTCCCCATATGTGATCTGATTCCTTTCTCTATGGTTTCTAAAATTCTTTTCTTATTCTGTGTGCTAGACACTTTCATTATAATGTGTCTTGGTGTAGATATGTTTTGATTTTGTACATTGGGTGTCCTGTAAGCCTCTTGCATTTGATTTTCCAATTTATTCTTGATGTTTGGAAAAATTTGGGATATTATTTCATTGACTAGATTGTTCATTCCTTTGGTTTATAACTCTATGCCTTCCTCTAGCCCAATAATTATTAATTTTTTTTTTCATGTTATCCCATAAACTTGAATGTTATGCTCACGGTTTCTTACCATCTTCACTGTGTGGTCAACTTTGTTTTTAAAATTATATATATAGTCTTAATTATCTTAGTTTTTGTCTTCCAAATGATCTAATCTCTCAGTTGATGCTTTCTTTTGAGTTTTTAATTTGGTTTATTGTATCCTTCATTTCAAGGATTTCTGTTTGGCTTTTTTTTTTCAGAATCTCCATCTTCTTATGAAGTAATCCTTTGCTTCCTATATTTACTTATGTAGCTCTTTATGGAAATGATCTTTTGATACTTGCATTTGTTCTCTTGTATCATCTTTAATTCACAGAACACTTTAATTATGTATATCCTAAACTCCTTCTCTGTAATTTCTTCTGCTGTGCTGGCCATAGATTCTAATAATGTAGTATCTTGGTTTGTTTGGGGCACTTCCTTCCCTTGTTTTTTCATGTTGTTCATGTGTCTTCCCTTCTAGCACTGTGGATCCAAGGTGTTACAGTTTTTACCCTGAAGCCTTGTAGTATGTCTTCAGGGTTCCAATACCTCTCCTTTAAGAGAGATCCCAATACAAAAAATATACAGCCTTAAACCAAATAGCTCCTATTAAGATGTTTATGGATTAGTCACAATATATAGAAGAGGTGAGTTCAATTATTATCTACAATATAATATAAACAATAGGTTTGCAAAAGGGCCTACAGTTTCTGATGGTGGACAAAGACAGAACCAGGGATGGAGTGTAGGATGAGATGTTAAGATGGTTGTAGGTCAGGATATAGAATTATCAGATCTTAGGGAGCATAGAGAGTAATCAAAAGAAGTTGGCTGGTAGCAGGAGAAAACAGAGAGAGTGATTTTTGGGAAGACAATAGAGTACAAAAAAAGCATAAAAATTACAAAAAGTAAACAATGTAAAAATAGGAGATAAAAGAATATACAACACAACTGTAATATACTATTCAGACATCCCAGTCCTCAGTAGCCTAATCCATGAAAAATACTTGGTTTCACAAATGTTGGGGATGTGGGGGTAGAAAAAGAGAGAAAGAGAGAGGGAAAAAAAGGGAGAAAAGAAAAAAATCTCAAAGGGCAATTCAAGCATTGTTTCTGTTGGAGTTCAGTATCTTTCCTGGTTCTCGTCTCATCCCATAGGTGGGGTTGTCTGTTGTTTGCTGGTATCTCCACCCTCAGGATGGCAAAGGTTATTAGGGTGGGAGGGTTGGTGTTGGGGGTGGAAATCCTGGAGATGTGCTATAGCACTTGCTGTCCCATTGGGAAAGTACACCCTATGGATCTCCTTTGGGGCCTGTTGATGTGCTGTGGATGCCTGGTCTCATCTCCTTAAATTGCCTATAGACCTCACAATTCCTGGTCTCTAAACTGTATCTCACTCACCCTCTCCCTTTCTACTTCCCAATCAGGAACTTTGATCTCTGAAGGACTTGTGGGCTGCACTCTGGGGCTGGGCACCTGTCACAGAGAGGTGTTTTGTGTTGGGCAGTTCAGAAACAGGCTTTGTGAGCTATGGACCCACCACACAGCTTCAAGCACTGTGCTGGGTTAGTGGCTGCACCTGCACAGGAGAGTGGAGATTTGGAGACTATAGGTCTTGAAATTGCTTCTAGGCCCCAGCCAGTATCCCAGACTGGGAGTTGCTCCAACTAAAGATGGCAAAAAAGATATCCCAAGATGGAAGCAGCTGTTTTTGGAGACGGGGTGCTGGGTAGCATGTTCAGAGATACAGCTCTGTGGCATACAGTGTTGTGGCTGGTGGCTGTCTCCAAACCTGTCTGGTTTCCCCAGGTGCAGGCAACTATGGCAGCAATTGCAGCATCCCAAGATAGAGGTGACCAGGGAAGCCCCATGCTGGTAGATGAGGGTCCATCCAGGAGTGGTGGCTGGGGGACCTGTGCAGACTCAGCGGCTGGGATTCCTGCATGGAAGCAGCTATTGGGTGTCCTCTAATAACTAGCAATAGAAACATTATTCCCACTGCTTGAATCCCAGGTCACAGAGCAACAAGGAATGCATCCTCCCTCTAATCTACCATCTTGGATCCCTCTATCATTATTAATAAAAATATCTCAGCAAAGTAAACTTAAAGGAAAAAATGTTTAATTTGGCCAATGACCTCACAAGTTTTAGTCCATGATTGCTTGGCACTATTTTTTGGACCTGAGTCAAAGCAGCATATCACATGGCAGAGTATGTGGCAGAGGAAACTGCTTACCTCATGGTAGCTAAAGAGCAGAAAGAGAGCTCACTTTTACAACAATGCCCTCACAAATCCCATTAAGCTATGAATTAATAAATGGATTAATCTTTTCATGAAGTTTGAGCCCTCATGTTCCAATCACCTCCCAAAGGCCCAATCTCTGAACACTGCTGTTTTGAAGAAGCTTTGGGGAAACATTTGAGATCCAAACCTGCCGCAGTCCGGCTGGGCAAAATAACCGGGAGGTGACAAGCAACTTGAAGGTTGAAGCGGGAACTGCTTTATTGTGAAGGAACTCATCAGGAACTGAGCGGGAACTCAAGGTAGCGGGCACCCAAGGTAGCGGGAGCCGCTTTATTGTGGGACAGCAGAGGTTTATATACCTAACTGATTACACACAGCTTGACTCAATTAGCATCATCTAGATACAGCAGTCAGCCAATAAGGAATCCCCACCATCTTAATGGCTCAGTGGTGTTGCTTCACAAACCACTCCTCCTGGCAAACTGCCAGGCGCCATCTTGACTTGATTTGCGGTCCCCAACACAAACCAAAGCAGTCTACTTCATATATATAAATATAAAAATTTATTATTGGTAATACTAAGAAAACAACACTAGGCACATCCTATAACAAGTGCACATGAGAACACAGGGGATAGGTTTGCCATACTAATAGCTACTCCCAAAGAAATCTGTACATTGTGTAGACTGTCTCTTATCAATTGTGCATACTTACTGTCTCTTATCAATTCTTCTAGATGGATATGCATTGTCAGTTAAGTCATACAGGATTAAGAAGAGCTGATGAAAATTAAATGTCTTTTCCTTAGGATAACTGAATAATATATAGTTGAGGATTGTTGCAGCTATAAGCTATGGCCACAAATGAATGACGGAATAGACCTGATTCTCATTTTGATAATTATCATTGCATTTCCTCTATCACCTCTATCCTGTTATCAGACAATTCTTGTTAGAGCAATCACTTCCTCTTCAGGTATTTGTTCTATTTGATCAAAGGTGTTCCTATCCCGTTCAGACATCTTACTTCCTCCTGAGATGATCCATTCATTTTTAACTTTGTTTTCAAATGTACCCAGAGTTTTGTTCTTATTTGGGTGTGGTGAGACCAACAGATCCGGAAATAATTGCATTGAAAAGATAGTTCATCACCCAGTGTTCTGAAAGGAGAGATCACCATGTGCAAAGGTTGCTTTTATATGTCAATGTGATTGGGTTGAAGTGTACTTAGCTGATTATCATCATTTCTAAGGTGTCTGTGAGGGTGTTTCTGGAAGAGATTACCATTTAAATTGGTGAACTAAGTTAAGCAGATGGTCCTTCCCAATGTACAAGGGTATTATCCAATCTCTTGAGCACCTGAATAAAACAAAAAGAAGGAAGAAAGTTGAATTTGTGTTACCTTTGCCTGACTGCTTCAGCCAGGACATGCGTGATCACCTGTTCTGAGACCTCCTTCAGACTCAGATTGTAATCTACACCATTGATCTCCAACTCTGAGACCTTTAAACTACACCATCATTTTGTTTGTTTGTTTGTTTTGTTTTGTTTTTGAGTCCCTGGCTTGCAGATAGCAGATTATGGAACTTCTCAGTCTCCATAATTGCATGAGCCAATAATGTATGTGTGTGTGTGTGTGTGTGTGTGTGTGTGTGTGTCCTATTGTTTGTGATTCTCTGGAAAACCCTGACTAATATACCATACCCACTAGCACACTATGCCATGCAAGGCTGCATGGAGAAGCACCAGGCTCAGTAAGGAGACAGAAGGGGCAAGGGGAAGCCTGGATAAAAACCAAGCTTTTTGTTTATTTGTTTGTTTGTTTGTTTGAAGGAATGAAAAGGCAAAGTAGTTGAGGCTTAGCTAGTTTGAATAATTTCATGGGGCTCTGGTCTATAAAGGTGGTCCCTAATTGTCTGGTACATGGCCAAGGGAGGATCAGGGCAGAGGAATACTGTCTCCTGGTATTTAAAAGGCAGATACAGAGAAGGAAGTTTCAAGGATTGGCTCTGCATTGACTGGTTGGCACAACAAAGGTGTGTTCTAAGGCAAGTCACTTCCTTTCTCCAGGAACTGCCTACCCTGGGAAGGATGGTCCCTCCACAAATCAGCAAGGCACCAAAATGTCAAAGTAACAGAACAGAAACTTGGGCCCCAGTTTTGTGTTTTTGATTATGGTATTTCAATTGTGTCTATTTTAAATTTTCTTCTGTGCCATGTATATGTTCATCTAATAATCTTACATATGAATAGGCTATAGTCTGTTAAAGATATGTTATTTGAAATAAAATTATTCAAGTGTTCAGGTGATTTTGGTTAGACTCTTTTTTTAAAAAAAATTTTCCAGGTAATTGTTGTGATTTCCCCCTTTCCCCAACACATGAAGAAAACGACTTAGTCAAGGTTTTGAATAAAGAAATACTTTCTAGTTTACATTTAAATAAAATTAATTGTAGGGCCTACAAATTTTCTATAATTCCTCTAATATGCTTATAATTGTTTTGGATCATACTATTACAAACCTAAGTAGTGATTTTCTCATCATCTTTTTCCAAGTAACAACACCTTTTAAAGAAAGCATCATCAGGTGCAGAGGGTGTGGAATGGGTATAGATAATTATAAGAGACAATTTACTAAGTTTATTTCTAATAAAATTCTATAGTATTTAGATTCAGTCTTCACTTTCTCTAGACATGGATACTCCCTGCAAACGGAAATATTTCTACCCTATTCATTCCCAATTCGTGCACATATGTTAAGGCTATCAAATAGTAGAAACTCCACAAATATTAATTTAAGAATAAATAATACAAACACTAATGTAGGTAGTCAATATGAGCATATATTCTCTGAAGAAGAAACTTCCGTCGAATTTTTCTGCTAAATTAAGTCAATATAACTTACTTTCCCATTTCTTACAAGCATAGAAAGATATACCAAGAGCAGTCACATTAACCAATAGAGTACGATATAAACCACTCTATGATCTCAAGATTTGTCAGATGGCTTAGAAGAGAAAAATAACATATGATCATTAACAAACTCCCCAGGCAGAAGCTCTGACATATTGCCTTTGATTAAATCTAATGCATCACATGTATTTTGTAACTAGATGTGACAGATAGTTCCCATGGTACATCAACTCAAAACTATTCAAATGCTCCATACAACATTCCTTTCTGAATTTAGGGCACTGTTTTTCTTTTCAAATGAGAAAGATAAAATGGTTTTGATTCTTCCTAGGAATTCCTGAAAAAGAACCATAGCATCCCTGAAATAGAAGGGTGTCCATAAAGTTTGTTTGCGAATTTTAAACAGAATTCCATCTATGCTATACCAAACCAGGTGTCCACAGTCTTTGTTTGCACACTTCCTATGGTATATATATATACAAAATGTTGAATGCAATGTTAGGGGATTCACAGATGTCTTGAAAACTTTTTTTCCCATTAGAAGTAAGAAGAAAATGGAGGAGAGAACTTAGGTAAGTACCAAGGAGTAAATGAGAAAGATAAGTCCAAAAAGGATACTGCACAGGTTTGAGCAGCAACAAGGGTGAGAATCAGCGAACCTCTACTGCATCCCCAGTAAATTGTCACCAGGCTCTGCCTACACACTTCCTATGTCTTGGCAGGATCCCACTGAGAGCAACACGAAGTTATTGACTTGCTCACAAATTATATATCAGAAGCTTGAACTCCACTTTCAGAATCTTTTATGTCTTTTCTTCTTCTGAATTAAAAACACCCTAGATATTCCTCAATTAGCTTTTTAATACCTCTTTAATATCAATAAAGCAACATCAATATTTTTATTTGCCAATTCTCACCCATACCTCTGGTTAACATAGCGCAATATTCTTTTTGGACTAATCTTGCTTGTTCACTCCTTGATACTTAACTCAAGTTTCTCACCTTCATTTTCTTCTTGCTTCTAAGAAGAAGAAAAAAAAACTTTTGGAAGTCTGTGGACCTCCTAAAATTGTATTCAAAATTTCATTTTTATATGCATGTATATATGCATATTCCTAGAACTTAGTACTCAAGTCTCCTTGAACTATTCAACAAAGCTCTACCTTGCTCCCTGTGTAAGTTCCTTCCCTTCTATGATATAGAACTCCTAGGGCATGTCATCACAAGGCAGCTCCAACAGGAGCTGTTTCAGTTTCTCTGAACTTTTTCAAACACAATATTAAGGCCTCACAGTTTTACCCCTTTAACATCTTCAGAATTTGTCTCCTCTTCATCCGTACACAATAACCTTAGTTCAGGATGCCATTATATCACAAACCAATTAGTCTTAAAGACTCCTAACTGGTCTCGCTGTCCCCAAGATTATTCTTCTTTATCCATTCTCTACATCTGCTGAGCGTTTTATACTAAAGCAAAAATCTTATTCGGACACTTAGTTCTTTCTTTAATACATAGTTTCCGCTGAGCACAGGGGTGCACACCTATAATCCTAGCAGCTCAGGAGGCCAATGAAGGAGGACTGGGGGTCCAAAGCAGCCTCAGCAACTTAGTGAGACCCTGTCTCAAAAATTAAAAATTAAGAAAAAGGACTGAAGATGTGGCTCAGTGATTAAGCACCCCTGGGTTAAATAACCAGTATCATAAATAAATAAATAGTCTTCAGGGTAAAGTCCAAAAGTCCATACCTCTCAGGACAGTATGTAATGCTTTCTTTTTGCTCATCTCTTGCTACTCTCACTTCCCTATCTTCTGCATGCTTCCATCTGCCACCCCTTACTCTCAGTATTCTCAAATAGCTAACTCCTACACATTTCTCCTCATTCAGCTTAGACCTCACATTTCCATTCCTTCATTAATCCATTCAATATAAGACCTGGTATGAATAAGCCATGTGATCCTTGCCCTCCTAAAACTTACCCGATAGTTGCAAAAGCATTCATATCAATAACATTAAACCAATAAGTACATAATTGTTATATTAAAACTACAAGTGATCTTAGAAGTAAATATAAGGTATGTTGAGAATACGAATACTATCTTCATGTATATGAGACACAATGGAAGACTTTCCTGTGGAAATCACATTTAAGCTGAGATGTGAAAGATTTATGGATATTCCTGGGTGAAGAATGGGAGGAGGGATTCCCAATGAGAGAACAGCAGGTGCACTGAGAAGAGGTCATGAAGCAAAACATTCACATTGTTGTAGAGGTGGGTTAGTGTGACTATAGCCTAGAGTGAAAGATATATGGGGACAAAAGTTGAACTGAGAGATATAGGAAGGGTCCAGATCATACTAATATTTCATATCCTTATTGTTATAAGTTAGCTTTATGTCACTATAGCAAAGTATTTAGGCAGCAAACTTATAAAGAATAAAGGTTTGGGGCTGGGATTCTGGCTCAGTGGTAGAGTGCTCATCTAGCACGTGCAAGGCCCTGGGTTCGATCCTCAGCACCACATAAAAATGAATAAATACAATAAAGGTTTAAAAAATAAAAAAAGAATAAAGGTTTATTAACTCACATTTTGGAAATGTCAAATATATGGCATCTGTATTAGCTCAGTTGTAGCAAAGGCCCCAACAGCTGCACTCACCTGGTGGTGGAAGTGTGTGTGTTAGGAGGGAAGAGTTTACATCACCAAACAGGAAGTCAGAGAAAGATACTGAAGCCCCTTTCAATGTCACCAACCTCAATGACCTAAAGACTTCCATCCAGGCTCCACCTTTTGAAGGTTCTACCACCCCCTGAGAGTGTCATCCTGGGAACCAAGCTTTTAATCACAGAAGCCCTTGGGAAACATAAACTGTATTCAAATCATATCACTTGTTAATGTTTTATATCTTATTCTAAGAAAAGTATCCCCAAAGAGTTTTAAGTAAGCAGGTAGCATGGTTTGATATGCCCTTTTATCACTCTGACTTTTCTTCGCAGAATAGACGGGCTGAGTATAAAGAAGTACATGTATGAAGACATGAATGGTGTGAAAATACTTTGTGTACAATCAGTGACTTGAAAAATTGTGCCCTACGTGTATAATATGAATTGAATTGCATTCTGCCATCATGTATAACAAATTAGAATAAATAAATAATTTAATAAAAAAAGAAACTACCCTTAAAGAGAGAAAGAGGCGGGGGTGGGGGATGTGGAAAGAACTTTCAGGAAAAGATTGCGGAGCTTCAGGCAAGAGGTGATCGTGGGCCCATACCAAATAGTGACGCTGCAGTTTGAGAGCCCATAAGCATGAAATGTGTGGAAGGTGAAACTAGCAAGACTGGGTGAAGGACTTATATGGCAGCTAAAGGAAAGGGAAATGACACCTATGTTTCTAGCTTATCCAACTAGACGTTTGAAATTGGTTGATATGAGGAACAATGGACAAGGAGCAACTTTAGAAGACAGTCATTAAAGTACACTGTGATATATTAAGCTCAGATATGATGTTAAGTAAGCCATCCTGGAGGGCAAACATAGTAATGTCAAAGTTAGAGACATGCATTGAGGAGTCAGCATAGGAGAGGTAATTAAATTTATAGATATAATCATCTCAGAATATAGAAAAGTAATAATATTAATCATAACTAACATTTCTCAGGATTTGACTACATGCCTATCACTACCTGTTTGCTACATGCTAGAAGTAATGGAGAATTGAGTCAAGTCACAGCCTGAGTTAAGTGGCAGAGTAGGAATTGAAACACAGGCCGTGTCGCTCCAATTACAAGTTTAAACTCTAAGAAGAAGTTTATACTTACCACTGTTAAGTTTCCCAGCCTTGTTTTTGCCCTGCTGCCACATTACCAAGTTCACTGGGTATCCTCATGATGCAAGGAATTGGACCCACAACTAACTCATTAGGAAATCAAAATTGCAATTTTATTTCTGATAATGTTCTGTGGATGTTCTTACCTGTAAAGTAACAATGGGAATCTTGATAATGAACCTAGAATAAAACAAATTTAGTGTTCTGGTTTAGATTAGATATTCCCCAAGTTGTGTGTGACTCAATGCAAAAAAGGTTTAGAAATGAAATGATTGGGTTATAAAAGGCTTAACCTAATCAGAGCATTAATCCTCTGATAGGGATTAACTTGGTGGTAACTCTAGGCAGGTAGGATGTGACTGAAGGAGGTGGGTCTTTGGGGGCATGCCTTTAGGGATTATACTTTGTCTTTGGTGAGCAGAAAGCGCTCTCTCTCTCTCTCTCTCTCTCTCTCTCTCCTTTCTGGAGACATGTTCCCACCTGCTTTCCTTGGCCATACCCATCCACCATGATGTACTGTCTCACCTCACACCTCAAGGAATGAAACTGCCTGTCTTTGGACAGAGACCTCTGAAACCATGAGCCCTCAAATACACTTTTCCTCCTCTAAATTTGTTCTTGTCAGGTCTTTTGGTCACAGCAGTGAAAAAGTTGACTAAAACATTTGGTTACTCCATTGTAGGCTATACTAGACAATCAGTAGACTACAAAGGTATTTTAAAACATTACAGCAAGGAGAGCAGAATTATACACATCCTCCTACAGGTATCTGGCCTCCTAAAAGAAGAGGGAGGATGAGGTGGAACTGCTCCCACCTAGGTTCTCTCCCAAATCCAACAATCAGGATTCTTGCTCTGGCTCCACTCAGAGTAGTAAATAATTAAGAAAAATAAAAAAC
Organism: Urocitellus parryii; assembly: GCF_045843805.1. Classification (NCBI taxonomy): domain Eukaryota; kingdom Metazoa; phylum Chordata; class Mammalia; order Rodentia; family Sciuridae; genus Urocitellus; species Urocitellus parryii. The sequence continues at coordinate 116,689,826 of NC_135540.1, read as the reverse complement.
AGTGAAACAAAAATTGCTGTCACTCTACGTAGAGAACTATAAAGGTAAAAGTGAATCCTATCTAAGTTGATAAGTGATATTTGCTTAGCCTATTTCAATGAATTGCTGTGGTAACTAAATGAGAAGATAAAAGTAAAAAGTCTTTGAAAAAGAACACTATTAACTTATAAAAGAGATTGCCCTTATATCCAGGCAGTCCCATGTTTGGGTCCTGTCTTGGAAAACAAATTATTTTGCAAACTTGAGCAAGTTGCTTAACTTTCCAAGTTACTCATCTATAAAATAATAGATTTACCTCAGACTGCTTATGAGGCATATAAAATGCTAGGTGTAAAATGTGATGTACAATGCTTGCTTGCAATATGGAAAGGCTAGAGGAGCTGTAGCAGAAATAGTTAAGAGTATTAATGGAAAGGCATTCATTATATCAGAGTAAAGCTTTCAGAGATCATTAAAAAACTAGAAAAGGCATCTTATTCTTCTGTATCCTGCTATGTTCACTCAATTCATAAAAATAAGGTCTATCTTATCCTTTTACTATTGCCTAAAATTCCAACTGAATGGCAATATCATAACTTAATTATTATAAATTCCTTATTGAGCCCTTTTTAAACACAGGTGTAATTAATCAGAGTGTATTATTATTGCTCCACTCATCTTTCTGGTTATTTCTTCTGAATAAATTTCTAAAAGAAATATCTAATATTAAGAAAGTATTAGGATCAGTCTAATAAGTATTGCATTTTTTATACTTCCTATGATTACACATGTATACTGAAAACATTCAATATTTTTTTCCAAGATCCAACTTGGGTCTTTCTTTTTCCATGAAGCCTCCTCAGGCTTACAACTCTCTTCTAAACCAGTCAGTGTAACTTTACATTTTTCAGTCTCATTTATTATTCTGTTTCTCATGTATTGACAGGTTTAACTTTCTGTTTTACAAACTCCTAAAAATTATAAATCTATTTTTCATTCATACAACCCAAGCACATTAAGGATATTAGAGAAATATTAGGCCCAATTAAAAAGAAAACAACATTAACCTAAAAACATCTTTCCAAAGTGGTACCACTTGCTTCTCTTTACCGTGTTTATTAGTGCATTCCCCAGCAAAGAAAGGGCAAAGAAGTTTTTAAATCTTAAAACAAGTTATTTTAAAAGTTAACTAACCAATAACTTGAAGAGTATTTTACATAGGTTTATTCTTGGCTCTGCAGAAGAGATCTGAACACATACCCACAATGGATTTATAACCAGGTCTCCCATGCAAACTTACAGGAGCCACTTGTAATTGTTGGCCAGATTTGTCACCATGTAAATATGCTTACTGCAGATTCCTGGAACTATGATGACAGTATCCCTACTCTGTCAAAGGTATACTTTAATTCAGCTAGCATTTCTCTGAAAACACTGAATTTTCTTCCATATGGACAATTTTAAATATTGTATAGAATAGGTTTTCCAATTTTACTAAAATCTAAGACTCTATGAGTCATGGTCAAAACTTACACTCTCAGGTGTGATGCTTATAAGTAATTTATAGGTGAGATCATCTATACAGATATATTGTGTATTGTAGTATAGAACAGTGTGCCCCAAATATAAAATTTTAAAATAATCATGCTTAAAGTGATACCGTGATACAGGGAAAATCAATAAAAGTCAAATGTTGTGCATAAACCCTATTATTCAATATTTTAAGAGTTTATTTGTAGTTAAAATGTTTGAATCTGAATGTTATATTTTAAATGGAAACAATCATTAGATGCCTTTATTTTTGTCTCTACTGTAGTTTAAATCAAATTTGTGGCTTTTCAATGGCACACATATCTTAGCTGACTGCCTCTAATATCCAGGAGGTAGTGTATTTAAAGTTGGTCCTTCTGTGGAGACAATCACTGATAATCAAAGCTGTTTCCTTGGAAACATCTAAGCAACATCTGACAGCTTGCTTAACATCTCATATTCACAGTTGATCTTCGGTAGCCAGCAACTAGACAAGCTGACTTATGAGGAGGGAGTGGTAAGCTTGGGTGAGTAGCCAGTATGAATACTTATTGAACAGAAAATTTCTCACTCTCAGTCTTTTTTCCAATATTCTATTCTGACTCATTTTATTATCTTGGAATTCATTCCATGATTGAAATTATATTTAAAATTCAATGTATAACAAAATTCTATTTTACAAAAATGGCAAGTGATATCCATCTTATACAAATTGCTAGGATGTCTATTGAGGCCCCAATGTCCCTTAAATGTGGAAATCACTCTGTCCCCAGTCATAGTAGACCTTGAGTATCACCAAAATAAACATTTATCTCTATCACTCATCTACCTTGTCTGAGGGAAAACTCAGAATTTACAGGGAGACAAAAAGAATCATAAGTTATCTCAAAACAAGTGTTATGCCTCAATATATTATTGTTGAAAACAAACAAAAATGTACACTAAACTCCATCTATCATATGTTCTCCTTCATATGAACTTTATCAAACACTATACATCTGTGTCAACACCACTGCAAAGTACGTGAAGAATACAGAGTTCAACCCCGAGTGGATTTGGCAAAGTGAATATAATCATGATTTTATGTTCTAGGCAAATGGTCCTCCAAGTGTGGTGCTGGGACCGCAGCACCTGCATTACCTGAACACTTGATAGAAATGAAGCATCTCAGGTCCCATTACAGACCCATAAGTCAGAAATTCTTGGGCAATGCCCTGCCACTCATGGACTACCAAGCACTCTGGGGAATTCTGATGCAGTCTCAATTGTGAAAAACACTGCTTTAGAGTCATACCTGAAATGGTCCTTGCACGTTGCTGGGATGGCTGCCTACAGATTGCTGAATGTAAAGCAAATGATATGAAGGTGCCAGACTATCTTGGCAGGGTATTTTAAAAAGGGATCAGTATGTGCTGAGCAGTGGACAACAAGAACATATTATATCATCATGGTGGAAGGATAAAAAAACAACAGTCACTTCTCTAAATCAATAAGGAATGTCTTAATGAGGAGAACATGGCTGTTGCTGATAATCCCAGTAATGGCTATCCTCTGCAGTCAAGATGGATGGTAAGAGATATTGCTATGGAACTGGGATCCCAGCTGTCAGTGAGGCAAGGGGGATGTTGGTGCTATGAAATAGCCAACCAGATATCACACTTACCATCAGAGGCAAGGTAGATATAATTAGTCTAAGAGGCAGAAGATAGGATGGCAACAAGGGGCTAACTAGGACATCGTATCCCTATGGACAAGGTATGTTGTGCTGCCCACAAGGGCACAGCCATGAGCTGATGTGCATCTGCTGCTTGATAAATCATGATCTCTCTTCCACTTCCCAGACCTGAGCCAATTTTCAGTTCCAGAACTTATGATCATAAGGAAAAAAGTGAGTCTCATTAAAGAATTACCCTATGACATAGAAAACTAGAATTAAGATTCCCAAACTCCTTCCACAAAGCAATCTATAGCCATTTATAGGATGAACCAAACTAGTAAGAAGAAAATATCCAGCTAGTCTGAAGGCTGCTGGATCTGAGTAGTGATTGGCATTGTGGAATTAAAGCATCATGTTAGTTCTTTCAAAAACATTACTTTGAGGAAAGATTCTCTATCTGGCTGATAAAGAATATATGACAATAATTTAAAAGTTTTTCCACTTAATGGGAAATTGTAATTTGCTAGGTCCCTATGCCCTAGTAAAAAACAATGCTTAAACCTGTATCATTTTGTTTTCTCTCATCATTTATTTCCAATTTTACTTTCCAAGTTAATACATATGTTTCCTCTTGATTATTAGAAAAAGGATACATTGGTGGGCCATCAAGAGTATTCTGACCACTTGGCAGATTATCTCATTTCTAATTAATAATCAGCTTGCTAATCACAACAGAGGCAAAGCCTCTCAAAAATTTGTAAAATACTTTACATATTGCATCCTCCCATTACCTAAATAGTGGGTTCCCTAAAGAATTTGGTTGGTATCTCTTCTTTTATTATCTTCAGCCTAGGCAATTTCACAACAAACCACCTATCATATAAAGAAAATGCTCAAGTTTGTGTCTCCAACTCTGACAACTTTCCATACTCCTGTAAACCTTGTCAACATCCCAAAGGACTGGAAACAAATTACATATAAGGTAAATAGCTTTTCTGACTATCCAAAAATAATTCTACTCCTTATTTCTATCTTTGTCTTGTCACCAATCAGATGATAATCCTTCTCCCATATCCCCTCCAGTGTTCCTCTTCTCCAAAACTGTAATCACCTCTTTGCTCATTTACTATTTCAATTCTTGTCCTAGATTTTCATTGCTGAATCCACAGTCTCCTTACCAACTCTGTGGCCAACTACAAAACAATATTTCAAATGTCTCAAGCTTTCTCTCTTTCTATAATACATTGGTTCATAAAATCAATGTCCTTTCCAACCCCAGGATTAGTACCCAGGCATGACTTCTAATTATTCTTATTGCTTCCCTGACAACAAGTCTTGAGATCCAATTAGGTAATGCCAATTCCTGCATATACATGTGACCTCCTAGTCAAGTTAAAGCAATTCCCCTCTTCCCAATGATCCTACCTATGGTTCTACAGATATCAGTCCCTCAGTCCAAGTGAAATGAGTTCTGATACATCACTTGAGTCTTCTCAGTCCCCTTCAATGGGTCTCAGATTTTCCCCTATTTCTTTACTATATGATAGAACTACCAGAATTTCACCACTGCCTGTACCATATCTGGATTAAATTTGTTAGGCTTCCAGTAATTCTAAGACTATGTTTTTGTTTGTTTGTTTTAAGATGATATACCTATAACATTCAAGTACTTCCTTCAGGACATTTGCATGCCTCCACCCTTGCAACATGAGGTCCTTCATAAGAATATAGATTTCTACACCATCATTCATTTTCAATATCGACAGAGTCACAATTACCATCAATTATACATGAATTCACACAAGTTCTGAAAATCCAGTCTACCTCCATAATGCTTCTTCAACTCCATTTGTCCACTTAAAAGCACTACCACAAGTACTTTTTAGACCACTTTTGTCCAACAGAAATATCATAGAAGCCACACATGTAATTCTAAATTTTCAAATAGTCACATTATAGAAATTTATAAAAGGGTGTGAAATTAATTTTAGTAATATATTTTATTAACCTGATATCTCTAAAATATAATTTCAGCAAATAATTATAAACAAAATATTAGTGAGGCACTCTACATTTTTAACTAAATGCTTAAAATCTGTTATACTTTAATTCTGGTAATAATTTTCATTGGAAATAGAAAAAAATGGATCTATATTGAAACTTATTAAAATTTATAGTTCAAACAACAGACTCACATTCTCACATTATTCCAGACATACATAAAAATTATCTAATAACTAAATTGACTAGCAGTTTCTAAATTCAGTGCATTGGTTACACGAGACACATTTCAAGTACTCAGCAGTCACATGTGTCATGTGGCTGCCATATTGGAGAGCATAAGTTCAAAAATATCACTCTTTCAAATCACCATTAGAGATTCCTAACGCATTTCTCTTTTTTCTCCAACTCCTTGCTACTTTAACCCTTTTATATGTAGCCAGTAATCATTCTAACACAAATTTCTGATAATTTCCATGCAAACTTTTTCAAGACTTTGCAGCTCAGTGAATCAATTTGAAGCCTTTAACCTCTGGCTGTCATGGTCTCTAATGATTTGTCTTCAAAAACCTTTCCAACCTTATTTTCTTCTATCCTCCTGGGCTTCTCTAATCAAAATCAACAACCCAACTTGCCTACCCTCATGTCTCATATTTCTCCTCCTTTTTAAAACTCTTTTATATACTACATAACTTTTAAAAACTTTTGTCTCCCCCGTGTTTCTATTATAATTCTATTATGATGATTTTTGTGGTGTAATTCTATTAAAAAAAACCTATCAAAATTCTATATAAAGATTTCACACATTTACTCCCAACACCTCAACTCCTAAAATCTCACCAGGTGACAACATAAAAGTTTTTTAAAAAATAAATTCTTAAGTACATAGGAAACTGGTAATATAGTAGCAGATGAGATAAGTCAATAATATTTGAAAGGTGGCTTCTTAGTCTGTTTGGGCTTCCATAGAGAAGTTTTGAGGACTGGGAAGTACAAGACCACGGTACCAGCAAATTTGCTGAGGACCTGCATGCTGGTTCACAGAAGGTTTTTTTGTTTTTTTTTTTTTTTTTCACACTGCAGCCTCATATGGAGAAAGAATAAGTGAGCTCTCTGGGGTTGTTTTTATAAGGTCACCAGTTCCATTCATTGAACCTCATTCCTGGGACCTAATCACCTTCCAATGACCCCACTTCCTAATACTGTCACACTGGGGTTCAGCTTCAACATATGAATTTGGCAAAAGCAGGGTACTTTCAGTCTATACCAGATGGAAATGAGATGTGAGTAGAAACTGACTTTCAAAAGAAAGAAATGCTGAAATGTAAGTGCCTACAAAATAGAGGCCAACGACATATAAGCCAGTTTTCTCTGCAAAAGACTTTTTTGAAATACTGAGTACCGACCGATAAAGCCCAGGTGAGGGTTTGCACTAAAGCCTGGGGGATCCATTGAAAGTCTATACAATGAAAAGGTCGATTCCAGATTCCATATTCCTTCACCTCCACCATCAATAAAAGGTGGTTATACCCCTTCTCCAGGCCAGCAGGACATGAGCAATTTGGTACTGTGTTAGTTTTTTATTGCTGCTCTAACAACCTTCCACAAAATCTAGCAGCCGTAAAACACTCATCCATTACCTCACAGTTCTATTGTTGATAAACCCAAGTTTGCTCAACTTGGATTTGGCAAGGCTGAAATCAAAGTATTGACTGGTTCAACTCATCAGGAAGGCCTGGAAAACATCTTCCTTTGAACTCACTTCAGGTTTTTGATAGAACCCAGTTCCTTGTGATTTTAGGACCGAGGCCCCTCTTGCTGACTCAAGTCCACCTTAGCTCTGAGGAACCCCCTGAATTCTCCATCACATGCCCTCTTTGTCTTCAAACCAGAAAAAAAAAATGGAGTACTCATCACACTTTGAATCTCTGATTTTTTCTTCTGTCAAATCTCTTGTCTCCTCTATGCATTCCTCTTTTGTTCTTATGGGTTTGTGTGATTACACTGTGCCCATCCAGATAATCCAGAATAATCTCCCTAATTTAAAGTGAGTATATTCCATCTGCAAAGTGTCCCCCCCCCCACACACACACACACAGAGCAGTACCTGGATTACTGTTAATGGAATAATCAGAAATGGGAAACTTGTGGGACATCTCTAGAATTCTGCTTTGCACTGTTAATGTTCAAAACCATTAAAGCAAAGATATACAAGAGCTGAAATCAAGCATGGCAAAGGGAAGAAGAAGACAGGACTGGAAACAGAAGTTGTTCTCCTGAGAGGTCCCAGCCACCTCTGTCCACTTGGCTCTCAAAACTCAGAAGCCAGGCTTTCTCAGCCCAGATGAGAGACTGGAGGATTTCCCCCTTGCAAAACTAACTACTACCACAATAGAGAAGCCTGCAGCTGTTTGAAGGATCCCCAGTGAACTAGTCATTCCCCACCTTACAAGGAAACTCACCAGGCAACAAGCCTTGGCCATGCATCGGAAAGCAGGGCTCTTGTTCTCTTGCTCACTCTCGGGCTCTCTCTCTCTCTCTCTCTCTCTCTCTCTCACTCTCTCTCTCTCTCTCTCCCTCTCCAATATAATCATAAGGAAAATTAAATGCACAATAAATCTTAAAAATTCTACACAGCCTTCAGAAGGACCTAACTCAAATGTCCTTTTTCTAATAATAACTTTGCTGACCCTTCAGTTGCAAGGAACATCTCCCTGAATGTCACCAGTGCTTTGTCTGAACTTTTTTTATAATTTTTATAATGTCATTTTTACAAATGCCCTATAGCTCCCTTCCAAGCTGTGAACTTATGAATATCTATTTAACTTATATAATTCAAACATTTCTCATCCTGTCCTTTGCTATAGCACCAAGAAACATTTATTGAACCATAATACTACACAAAATATTTTTAAGGATGTGCCTTTTATCTTCTGTTAGATGGCAAGATTGTTGGTGCAAGCACTACCTCACTTTCACAGTTTTCCTGGTTCTTAGCTCAGTTTATCGCATTTATTGAGCATCTATAAATGAATAAATCAAGTGAATCAAATGTGTCAACTACTTTGCCATCTCCCTTACAATCCAACTTCAATCTCATTTGATCTTTATAATTCTGTGAGAACATCAGTAGTATAACATGTGCTAATATTTATTGAGAACTGTTTAAGCCCTCACATACCCTTAAAACACAGACAAATTTATTATTACCCAAATTTACAACTAGAAACTGGGGTAGAGAATGGCTAAGTAACCTTCAAAAAATCACACAGCATAAAAAGTGAACTGGTATTTGAATGCTGGATGTCTAAATCTGAGCTCCTGCTCTGCAGGGTATTTTTCAACATCCTATGCAGAATCACTATTCAAAAAAAATTAGAAGCTGAGATCAGTTCACAATAACTCAATATCTTGAGTAATTTCAATGTATCTGTGGCTTCTCTAGATAGCATATCAATGAGAGAATAAAGATGATAAAAATGAGATCCAAAAAGACAGTATTTTTTAAATTATATCTTTATTGAGATATAACTCACCCACCATAAAATTTACCTGTTTAAAGTATAGAATTCAGTGAGTTTTACCATGTTCACAATACTGTGTGACCACCACCTATATGTAATTCCAGAACATTTATTACCATACCAATTATCAACCACTCCTCTCCCCAGTCCCTGGCAGCCACTAAACTAAACTACATTAGGATTTTTATGGGTTTGTCGGTTCTAGAAATTTCATGTAAATTAAGTCATATAATACATAGCTTTTTGTATCAGGTTTTTTTCACTTAACAAAAGGTTTATCTATGCTGTAGAATGTATCAGTATCTCACGCCTTCCAATGGCCAAATAATATTCTAGTTCTTGAATATATCATGTTTTGTTTACCTACTTGTGGATATTTGGATTGTTCCTATATTTTAGCTATTATGAATAAGCTATGAACATTCATGTACAAGTTTGTATGTGGACATATATTTTTTATTTTTCTTGGGTCTGCCTAGGAGTGAAATTACTGGGTCACACAGTAGATTTATGTGTAACATCAGAAGGCTCTGCCAAATTGTTTCCCAAAGTGGCTGCACCATTTTATATTCCCATCAAAAATGTATCCCTGCATCTTTATTAACACTTGGTATTATCTGTATTTTTTATCATAGCAATTCTTGTGGACTATCTAACCTTGTTTTAAGTTCCTGTTTCTCCTTTGCAAAACAAAACTAATAAATAAAATCTACTTCCTAGGTTTGTTTGAGAACATATAAACATCTGCTATCACATTATCTCGCAAAATAAGATTTTTGTGATATGTTACTATTCCACCTTTGCTCAACTTTGCAAAGCAGTTTTATAACAGTTGTGTGAACTGATTTTCATACTGCTTACTTTATATCTACTAAGAAGCAGAGAAATTGACAGAAAAGAAATGACAGTTCTAAGTATGTAGGAAATTATTATTTCATGGTAGTCATTTGAAAAAATAAAGATGAATTTTCTTCTGTTGCACTGGCTGCTATGTTCTAGCACCTTACCCAAGAAGCCAGATAAATGTTTTAATAATTTGGATAAATGATTATTTAGTTGAGTTTAATATTACAAATATCCCTTAGATCAGATCAACTCTGGACAAAATGACCAAGTTTATAGACCTTTTTCAGTGAGAATATGCTCTTGAAATCCACAAAATTGCAGGCACACAGAACACTTGGAATAATCAGTCTGCCAGTTTCTTAAGCAATTTAGTTCCATTTTCTAGGGATATGTCCAATCACAAAAGTTATTATCTTGCTGCAGTTGTGGTAAACATTACATAAAGAAGGAAAAATTGCATGCACATATACTATGAAGTGCAATATGAAGCAATTATGTGAGAATTCAGAGGGAGTGAAAAATCATTTGCCTCAAACAGAGTGGATTTTCCAGTACAAAGGTATTTCACTCCCTTTATTTGATTAGTTTTCATTCTTCTTCTCTGTGTATAGAAGAGGTTAGACTGGAGATTTGCTCCCACTCAGAGTTCCTTCCTTCTCTTTATTACCCCCTTCAATGTAAGTGATAACTGACTTCAAACCATGTCATTGTTCCTGCCGTTTCTACAACTGAATTTTACCTCATGGTTACCATAAATGAGATCTAGCCTCTACCTTGATGTCTACAAAATATCGGTATTGTCTCTGTCTATATCTTGTTTCTGTTCACTGCCTGCTACAGTAATAGATTATGATTCTTTTGCAGCAGCAAAACATACCTGATAAAATAAGAGAGCAATCTTACAACACAAGCAATAGACGGATGAAGTGATCTCACTCTTCAAGAATTGATTTTAGGCAATGCTCCCTTTGCTTCTCCATCAAACAACAATCTTCAATCAGCAGCTTCTTGGGAGAGAATGGACCATAGAGCCTTGTATTTTAAACTTACTGCATCTCCTTATGCTCTCTCTTACCTATAGCAGGTCCTTTCAAATGTCTGTGCTCACCAATCGGCAGGCTGTCAGCCATCTGCCTAGCCAAGACTCACTAACCTCTGTGTCTTCTCTTCATTGTCTGACCCTATCACAATAATCTCTTAATGAATAAATAATAAATCTAGATTTTTCCAAAAGTCTTCTATTCAATTATTTTTTGTTATAGGACTTTATGGAAATATGCAAATATAAAGCTTTTTAAATAATTACTTGTATATCATTTCCTAACAATGTATGTTCTTTACAAGCTAGTAATAAATAACGGTCAGAATTTTTTTGTATTTATTTCTATTCATAGAGGAAAGATATAACTGTCATGATGCCCTTTACTTTTCCTAGGAAAATGTGATATCCAAGTCAGGAAAAATTCTTCTGCAAGAAGAAAGACTCTTTATCATAAGTTCAGTTATGATTTAAGGTTCAAAAAATTCACATTATTTTTTAAAGTTTATTAATAAAAATGGGGAATGAAATATAATGAATATAATGAAGAAATATAATGATGAAATATCGATGCAGTTTTAAACCTTAATATTTTTTAACTTAATTTTTGTTTAACTTAATTTTTGCTAATTTCTTTTTATAAGGGACATTGGCTATTTATAGTTCAAACTGAAACATTTAAAGAGAACAGAATGAAAAGCTGTTAGATATTTTTCTTCTTCCATTTTTCAAAAGTTTTCCCAGGAGCCAAATAACAGGAAGGGACACAGGTTTCTGAAAAGTACAACACCACCAGAACTTGACATTGGTGAAGGATCAAATGTGCCAGCCACTGGGGTAAATACTGAGGAGATAAAATTGAGTAGGACATAGTCCCTGCACATGACCCAATCAAAAAGACCCAGCTCTGATGCAACATGAGGCCTGCACTACCATCTTTCCAAGGTCCTATATGACATCAAAAGAGAAACTCTTGCTCTCCCTAGGAATTTATAGGCAAGAAAGAAGTAAAGCCTTGGAGAACAAGGATCATTTATCCAAGTAGCAGAATAGCCTCCTCTAATAGGAATTCAAACAAAGTTAAGAATTAAATGAAAGAAGGGCATGAAGGAGAGGGAAGAGGAAGACAGTATTTTGATTTCTTTTGCACTATCAGTTCACTGGAGGCTGATTTTCCCATAATAAAGTCACACAGTTGAAATTATTCTCTGGACATTATCATTTTGCATCATCTAATCAATAGAAAATGCTGTTGGAAGGAAAAAATATTTAGATAAAGCCTTAATTTTATTTCACCCAAATGGAATCAACCTGATGTTTAAGATATTTTTTATGAAGCTTCCCTTTCAGGAGGATCTTGCAAGGAATCGAACACTCTCAAAAGATGAGTGGTCTGAATGAGGAAGAAGATGACGAGCTGCTCTCTCTGACCCTGAGCCTCTGCCTTTGTCCCTCAGATGACTCCTGGACTATCATCATCAAAGCAATTCATTTGTTGTTTATGTATAACCCTCAAAAATAGTTTAAAGACCCAGCTCTGATGCAACATGAGGCCTGCACTACCATCTTTCCAAGGTTCTATATGACATCAAAAGAGAAACTCATCATAAAGATTCCATAATTCTAGCAACCAAAATCAGCCTTAAATAACCAGATTGACATAGAATCTTAAAACTGTGATGTGGGAAGAGTAATGTTAAGAGACTGAAAAGAACTGGACTATTTTGGTTTTTAACCATCCCTGATTATGCCACTTCCTCCATTTCTTTTCCTAACCCCACGGAGTAGTACAGCAGAAAAATCAGCCATGCAGTCACCTAAGTCAGTGTCTTCAACAGGACAAAGTAGAAGGGGTTGTGTGTGATGGGATGTCCACATTTCCACTAACTCTCTAGAGTTATCATTTGAATAAACAGAAACAAATGCACTTCCAGAAGCTAATGCACATTATTAACATAAAAATTTTGGTAATAATAAAAGCAATTTATGATCATTAAAGAAATCTGAAGAATTATTTAAGAATAAAGGTAAAATCAAATGCAGAGATACTAGAAAAAAACCCTGCAGAAAGATTGGTCTCCTCTTTTCTTATTGCTGAGAAATATTTCTTGGAAACATAATTTTAATAACTTAATTAAAGTCTTCTACATGATATTTCACAATTTATTATAATATTCTTTTGATTTTTAAAGTGAAGGACATTTCCAATTTTTTCTGTAATAATTAAGGATAAAATGAATATTCTTATTTAAAGAACTTTGCCTCTCTACTTATTTATTTGTGATAAATTTTTACAACCAAATTTACTGAGAAAAAAATCAGAAAGTTTTATTTTCTTGATAATATAGGGAAACTGCTACTCAAAGCGTGTATATGAATGCTTCAGTCAACATTGTTCCTGTTCACTACAAACCCTTTCCAATGCTAATTAGCAACATTTTTAATCTTTGCCAATTTAATAGGTGAAAACTTTTAACTAGTTTACATATGTATTGCCATAATTATTAGTCAATTAAATATTTCTTACAGTTATTTGCCATTATGTATTTCAGTCACTATGTATTTGCCCATTTTTAAGGGTTTTTGTATTTTAATCACAGATTTGTAAAAATTTTATATATTAGAAATTATAACATTTATACTTGATACATTTTGTATAAATAATAAAATATATTGATCTATTTAAATCAATTTTCCAATGTTATGAATGAAAAATCTTTTCCTATATTAAATCAGGTTTTAAAATTAGGGAGAAATACATAATAATCTTTTTATCATATAATTCTTTGATCTAGTGAAGTTGACTATCTTTTCTATTTAGTAGGATTTTAGTAAATTACTAATATTGATATTAAAATATTTGATCTGATAACTTGTTCTATGCTTTCATATTTCTGTGTTTCCATGTTATTCTTTTGTTTATACAGAAATTGCTTTCTTCTCCAATCATTTGAAAGTTGTGTATTTCACTTATTTCCTCACAGACTTGTACTATTAAGCTTTTTTCCAAACTTCCTTTGGCCGATATTTCAAGAATAGCATCATCCCAAATGAAATAGCATGCTTTATCAAACAATTACATAAACTAGGGATGTTAGCCTCCTTTAATTTCCCTCCCCACACCATCTCAATTTCCAGCATACTTTAAAACAACTAGGGCTTGAAGTATTTTTTAATATTACATAAATTTTGTTTCAGGAATATACTTATATTGTGTTTTACAAACGTATGTGTAACATGAGAATTCACTGAAGGATAATGACAAGAAATTGTACTGATTAGGGAGAATTTGTTATGTGGTTTATGTATTATCTTGTTTAACGAGAGCATCACTTATTCAGATAAAACTTTTTAAACCTGATACTTTATTAATTTTATCTCATTGACCCACCAGCCATTTGCAGATGGTAACAAAGTGTGGAGGGACTACTATGTTACTAACGGTAACTGAAAGAGATGAAGAGGAAAAGGTCAGGACCCTCACAAGAACAGTCTGTATGTTCTATGTCTTTCTGTTCAAGAGTTTGGAACCCTGAACACTCACACAACATAATACTTTCCTAGGATTTAACACCTGCCATTTTTAGAAATGATTTAAAGTTATGTTTTCACGGTGCCTTTTTCAAATTCTCTCAGCTCTGTATATCTTTGCTTCTCAGTTAAATATGCTGGCAATCTAAAAGTCATAACAATTTATTTCATTGTTCCCTTGAGGGGAAAATAGTTTGTTGTTATTAAATAAAAGGCAAGCTATGGAAAGAGTGACTGGATTTCCAAATATAATTTCAGATGTATCTTGCTTTACTCAATAAAGCAAGCAGCAGTACAAATTGAGTTTTTATAAATCCAGTTATATATTAAGTGCACAAAGGAAGCTTGTTAATTTAAATTTATCAGGTGAATCCTTTTTGGAAAAGCATCATAAATCATTTTCTAATTTGTATTATATATGTGAACTATGAAAAATCAGGGTAACTGAGTTCTAAATCAGTATACTTTCTTCATTAATGTTACATTTATAAAGGAAAAGCACAGTAACCCCTTAATCAAAAGGTGGGAACAATTTCTTTACATAATAAGGTTTTGGGTTATCAAAATAGGAATTAAATGAATATTACCTAAATTCATGAAAGAAAAAGAAACCAGATGATGGACAACAGGTAAGCAGGTGTAAGAAGACACAGGATGATATGGAGTATGTTACCCAAATATCACAGGAGCAGTATCAAGTATTGAGTGCCAAAGAAACAACTGAGGATACTATTTCCATACCACCTGTCAGATATGGAGGAGAGAGAGAGAGAGAGAGAGAGAGAGAGAGAGAGAGACAGAGAGAGAGAGAGAGAAAGTCAAAAAGAGCACTGAGGTCAAGAAATTAAGAAAAATGAATGTGAATGATAAACAAAAAAAGATATATAACTTTTGAAAATTTTGAACAGTACAATGAATGAGCTACAAATTTGCAAATTCAAAGGGGGACTCTTAAACCATAATGTTGAATAAAACTAGAATATCACAATGCTCTATATACAGTATGGTCCCATTTATATTCAAAATGTACCAAGTTAAGCATGGGTGTATTGCAGCCAAAATCACCTATGCATCAGTGACATCATGCTGATAGCTTAAATTTGGACATGGTGAGATTATTTGTACCATGGAAGTAAGCATATCATACCCCAAAAAATAAATCTCTACTTTAGTTAGAGTCTTCTTTATTTAGAGTTAAACATTTACCAGCACACCACCCTATCCAACCATCCACAAGGACATGGTAATGAATCAGATTTGTTGGCTCTCTACTCTGAGTTTGTATACCCTGTTTCTCTTTTCTCATTGATGGTGTCACCAGCTGTCAACTTCCACAAATGAAAACCCAGATTCTTAACTCTTCCCCTACTTTATCTTCACACCCAATCAGTTACCAGGTAATAGTCTTATGTTCAAAACTTCTCCTTTCCTCCTCTGCTTCTGCAGCCAAAATAGTCTATGACCTGCAACCAAAATCGTATATGCACTTCCAGGGTTTCTATTCAAAATATTCCAAAACCAATTATGACTAGGCTTGACCCCATCAGAACAGAAGCCAGGTGGAGACAATCCGGTTACAGGTCCCAGGTCTCCAGGGGGTGCACCAGATGACCAGAACTGTGCGGGTGGGGCACCCCAGAGCTCAGGGCAGCAGCTTTTTAACAACTGAAGGGATGATATTTCAATATTCAGTTAAAAATACAAGTGTGTGACTGATGAATATCTGTCAGCAAACAAGGGAAAGGTGAGAAGGATGTGCATGCACCTTCAAATTTTAGGGCATGTTTTGGAATTTCCATGTATCACATATACATACATCTTGCCAGAACTGAGTCAGCTGGCCCTATTTACTCCTAAGAGAGGCTCAGGAATTTACTAGGCAATGATATGCCCACCCCCTAAAAAATCTGAGATGTATTTTTACTAATGTGAAGAAATAAGTAGTTGATACAAAATATTAATTAATGCCTCAATGGTGAAACACAATTTTTTTAATCTACAGGTTAGAAACAAATATAAAAGGTTTTATGGGGAAACTATTGGACTGTTGGTCACAGTGAAGGTCCTGTGTTTTCTGGTATGGTGGTCATGTATGGTCTCCTTTATTGAAATTATTATTACTGCTGTTTATTCTATAAAATCACTCAAATATATGATCACACTATCTCAGCCAACATATAAATCCTTCTGTTTTAAGGGATCAATAAACTCTGGGTCAGCTTATTTTTATCCCGCTTTTTGTATCTATAGGAAAATAAATGAAGTCAACTTTATTTTTCTTACTTTCCACTCCAGTGGTCTAAAGCTTGCTTCCTATCAATAAGCCCCACTTCCAAAAATGTATTTATCATAGCCCTTTTTAAATTTATATGTCTAGTTCTATAATTATATAAAAGTTCTTACCTTAAAATGACTAGGTGACTCATAACTTTGGCAAATTGACTACAGTTCAAAAGTGATTTGCTAAGCCCAAGCAGGAAAATATTGCAATCAAAGTATGCATTCAATTTGCTAAGCTTCAATTATATTTCTCAAATAGTTCTCTTCTCTTGGGCATAATAGTAAAATCTATCAAAATTTCCATCTGGCCTCAAATTAATAAACACTGGCCTTCTGCCCTGAACAAGACAGCAGTAGTGCTAAGGTGAAGAAACCATAATGAGATACAGTTATGAACTGTAGATGTTTGACTTGAAGCAATAATACAGGTGTTTTTTTGGTTTTGGTTTTGTTTTCTTGGGGTTTTTGTTTTGTTGTTTTATTTTTTAGGTATGGAAGAAACTTTTGTTTATCCTAGTAGTTCTTCTTTCTGGACTTCTGAGTATGAATTACTTCTAGAGGCCAAACATGTCCCTTAGTAGACATTTGAGCATAATTGAGAGCTGATTTGGTAAGCCAGCCTACATTAAGGGCATCCTCCAGAGCAAAATTAAATTTAAACTAACAGCCTTTCATGAATCTCTGGCTAATCAGAAGCTGAGGGCTTGCAGGTCAAGGATGGCTGACCAGTCTCCTAGTGCAACCAGGAAGCCTTCCACAGCACACTTAAAGCAGATGTTCTACCCACTCCCATCTCTCCCTTCCAACTCCTGCTTCTCTTGTTGGTGGTCAGCAAACACTTGTGGGATGGGACAAGAGTTAATAATATATTTTTCAGGCTTCTTCCATATGAACCTGCTAAGGAGGATCCTACCATGGCCTTCTTAGTCTCTTTGAGTCTTCCACCATAAGAAGAGTAGCTTTGTAAGTCAGAAAAAGGGTTAATAAAGAAAGACCAGGTGTATGTAGAAGATGAAGGAAAGACATCTTAGAGTTGTGAAGTAACAAATACAGGAACAGCTGTGCATACGAAGGTGGTGTATGGCATAGGAAATTGGAAATGCTTGGAATCCAATGGGAATTCTAAGAATCATAATACTTAGGAAATATAAGAATATGTATGAGAGCCGAGGCCCAGGTCAGGCCCAGCACCACCCTCTGGGCCCACCTGGGAACCCAAGGTTAGCCTAGCCCACCTCCAAATTGGGACACTGCAGCCATTGCCATAACCCTCCCCATGCAGTAGCCTCCACCTTGCAACATCAGACAGGGCCTAGAAGCAGCTGCTTCTTGGAGCAGGCATCCCAAAGCCAGTGTAAGGCCTACCATTTCAGCCCCATCTCTGAAAGACTTTGCATCCATCTTGGGACACCTCTGCTGCTATCTCTAGTTACCACCGCTATTGCCACCACCACCTTTAGTTGTAGTACCATCCATAGTGGGACACCAGCAGGGTCTGGAAGCCCAATACCAAGGTGAGGTATAGATAATCTGCATGGACACTATAAGATTATAGGGTAGAAATTATAATACCTCAGATTTGCACTGCAAGAGAGGAAGACACCTAGACAAAATGAAAAAACAAGGGAAGAAAGGGCCCCAAACAAAGATACTACAATAATAGAATCCACGGATGGTGCAGTTGATGAAATGTCAGAGAAGGAGTTCATAATGCACATAATTAAAATGATCTGTGAATTAAAGAATGACCTAAGTGAACAAATACAGGCAACCCTTGATCACACCAACAAAGAGGTAAGGGAGCAAATGCAGGTGGCAAAAGATTACCTGAAGAAGGAGATAGAGATTCTGACAATAACAAACAATCAGAAATCCTTGAAATGAAGGACACAATAAACCAAATTTAAAAACTCAATAAAAAGCATCATCAACAGACTAGATCACTTGGAAGACAGAATGTCAGATAATGAAAACAAAGTGTACAATCTTGAAAATATAGTTGATCACACAGTGAAGACAGTAAGAAATCATGAGCAGAACATCCATGAATTATGGGATTGCATCAAAAGACCAAATATAAGAATTATTGGGATAGAGGAAAGCACAGAAATTCAAACCAAAAGAGTGCAAAATCTCTTCAATGAAATAATATCAGAAAATTTCCCTAACATGAAGAATGAATTGGAAAATCAAGAATATCATTTCACATTTTTTTCAAAAAAAAAGTCTTACAGGACATCAAATGTACAAAATTACAACAAATCTACACCAAGGCACATTAAAATGAACATGCCTAGCATATAGAATAAGGACAGAATCTTAAAGGCTGCAAGAGAGACAAATCAGATCACACACAGAGGGAGACCAATTTGTATCTCAGCAGATTTTTCAACCCAGACCCTCAAAGCCAGGAGATTCTGAAACAACCTATAACAAGCTCTGAAAGAAAAATGGATGCTAACCAAGAATCTTATATCCAGCAAAATAAGTTTCAGATTTGATGATGAAATAAAATTTTTTCATGATAAACAAAAGTAAAAAGAATTTACAGTGAGAAAGCCTGCACTACAGAGCATTCTCAGCAACTATTCCAGGAGGAGGAAATAAAAAAAACAATGAAAATCAGCAAAGGGAGGAACTACGCTAAAGGAAAGGCCAATCAAGGGAGAAACCAAGTCAAGTTAAAAACCAAAAATGAACCAAAATGTCTGGGAATACAAATCATATTTCAATAATAACCCTGAATATGAATGGCCTAAACTCATCAATTAAAATATATAGACTAACAAATTGGATTTTTAAAAAAGATCCAAAACTACATTACCTTCATGAGACTCATCTCACAGGAAAAGATATCCAAGGACTGAAGGTGAAAGGGTGGGGGAAAAAAATGTACCACTCACATGGACCACATAACAAGCAGGAGTTTCCATCATCATATCAGATAAAGTGGACTTCAAAACAAAGCTAGTGAAAAGGAATAGGAAGGACATTTCATACTGCTTAAGGGATTCATACATCAACACGACATAACAATCATAAATATCTATGCCCCAAAATATGGGACATTTATGCATGTCAAACAAACTCTTCTCAAATATAAGAACCAAACAGACCACAACAAAATAATAGTGGGTAACTGTAATACACCTCTCTCACCACTGGATAGATCTTCCAAACAAAAACTAAACAAGGAAACTATAGAACTCAATAATACAATCAATAATTTGGACTTAACAGACATATATAGAATATTTCATCCATCAACGAGCAAATATACTTTCTTCTCAGCAGCACATGGATCCTTCTCCAAAATAGACCATAGGTTATGCCACAAAGCAAGTTTGAGCAAATAAAAGGAAAAAAAATATAGAGATACTACCCTGCATTCTATCAGACCATAATGGAATGAATTTAGAAATTAATAATAAAAGTAAAAAAAGAGAAGCTACTCCAACACCTGGGGACTAAACAATATGCTATTGAATGACACATGAATAACAAAAGACATCGGGGAGGCAATAAATTGGTACAACTTAAAGATATTATAGTTCCTTTCCCTCATCACCCCATATTCCAAGATGAAAGGAAAGAAGCTATCTGACACAATAACTCTCAAGTACTGTCAGCTCCTGACTCAGCCTCCCTCACTTTTCAAATTACTTTTGACAGGCAACTGAGAGAACACAGTCTTGGTTGGTTATTGTGTGTAGTGTAGTCAACCAGAGTGGTCAGGAGTAAAGAAGTCTGGACCAAGAAAGAAGTCTGGAAGCCTCCCTGTAGAAGAAGTAGACCAGAGATTGCCACAGGACAATGTTATCTTCCTCACGTATCTAGATAAACCTGCGCTCTCTGTGTCCTTCCTAGATTGCTCCAACTTCCTTCCTTTGCTTTGTCATGTCTGATCTCTGCAACTCTTTTCAGAAGCCAGAAGACTCTTGTAACTTCATTCACATGGAGACAGTACAGCAGGAAAAAAAAAATTTTCAAAAAGTCCGTGATGATAAGGGAGGGACAGAATTCATAATCAGGCCAAGCTGGTTCCAAACCATGACTTGACCATTTATTTTCTTGGAGAAATTACTTAAGAAGCTGTAGTTTCCTTGTGTGTAAAGTGGGGATAATGACAGAAACTGTGACATCGGGTTATCCTGATGATTGAATGAGACAGAAATGGTAAAACTCCATAGGACACCTGTATCAGTCCATCTTCTACAGCCAATAATACAATACCACAGACTGGGTAAGTTATTAAGAAAAGAGGTTTATTTTGGCTTACAGTTCTGATCCAACATCAAGGGACAATTTCTGATGATGGCTTCTTGCTGGTAGAGTGTCCAGTTAGTGCAGGGCATCCCATGGAAAGGAACTGGGAATGTGCATGTGTGTGTCTCTTCTGGTTTCTCCCCCTCTTCTCAGAAAGCCACCAGTAATCAATCATCAGGATTCTACCCTGACTACTTAATCCTAATCACTCCCCCAAAACCTGGATCTCACCACCATAGTCAGATTAAGTTCCCACTCTCTTTATATCTCACAGTGAGGATTGACTTTCAACACTTCTAGTACATGTATCTCAATGATAAACTGCCCCTGGGTTCAACCCCCAGTACAAAACTTGGTGACTTTGAAGTCCCACTATGTTTAAAAGCAATCCAAGGACAGAACCCCAGGTAGAACTGAGCTTAGGGCCATGACTAACAGAAAGTACTATAGACAATTCAAGAAATTAGTGACTAAGAAGTAGAAAAGTCAGCACGTAAAAGAGCATTAAGGCTGGATCAGAAGTGTGTGAATCCAAAACTTATTACAGAAGGAAATGTTGTAGTCAGCAGCCTTTCCCTGTGACGGGGCTGTCTTTCCCCAGACCCCTCCTCACTTCCTCAGTGCACCCACTGAACGTCCATGATAAAAGCACCATATATAGCAAGGCATGTTTGCTTGGCTGAGACTTTCACCGTCGGAGCCATTTACTCCCCAGTGTGCCAACAACTTCCGCACTGAGTCCACATGAGAGCCCCATGAAAGCTCTGAGTCATGGTTCAGCTCAATTCTATTTACCAAACTCCCCGAGACTTTTAAAAATCACTTTAGTGGAGTTATAATCAGGAGAAAACAAGTTCCACAGAAGGACCTGCTGAGAGGGCAGCTGGAAAGTGTCCTGAGCAATTACAGATCAGCAGCAATCCTTCCCATTTCATCTTGAGAACCACGGCACATTCAAAGACTAGAGGAGAAAAATCAGAGGGCTCATGAAAAATAATGGGTGGGTGAAAGAGAGTGTCTGCAAGTTTCCCTACGTCCTGCCTCTATTGTGTTCATCGCACCGGCTTGCATGGCATTTACTAGCCAAGCTCTATTCTGAACCAATACCATACAGGTAAAAGCTGAGGTTGTATTCTTTAGTAGACAAGAACTGGAGGAGTGTGTTTTTGCACACTTACTTTATCAAACCATTCCAACACTTTTGCCTGGTGATCTTTTCAGTAACATCATTCCTTTAGTTTTCAAGCAACAGTGATGATCCCTGATGTACGCACCAAACATTAGCATAGCTCACTGATATTTTTGGGCTCCTCTTTCCAGATATATAGAAATATTGTTCTTATGCTCTTGAGGTTAGTCCTGGCCAGACGATTTGGTTCAGCCAATGAAATACATGTAGATAAGAAATTATCACATCTGATCAGAGTATTTAATTGCCCTAGCTCTGATGTCTGGCCCAGCTTCCTTGCTGTATGTGTTGGCACAGAATTGTGGGAAGAGCCCAGCAGCCTGAGCTACTACATGAACCTGCTCCCCAGAAATTGACCTAAAACCCCACCGGGCCCACCGTAAGCAAGAAATAAACTCCTTCTCTGTGTTGCCACTGAGGTTTCCAGGTTGTTCATTTATTACAGCATAAACCAGCAATAAACGAACAGGTTGTATCAGTTGCATTTGTGTTAGGCTGAGAGAAACAGAAAACTCCACTTCCGTGGCCTAAAAAATGTAAGACACATTTTTGGCTCACATCATAAAAGACTGAAGGAAGGAAATCAAGGGCTAAGGACTGATAGGAAGGTTCAGTGGTATCTTCCAAGATCCTCTCTCCTTCCATTTTCCTAGTCCACCCTCTCTGATCCTGGCATTAGTGCTCAAGGTATCAATGGCACCTTCCCCTACATGCATTTCATCCCCTGAGCACAAAGAAGAGGCAAGCTTCTGTCTTTTACTTGGAAGGGGAAATTTCAGTCAGTTCAGGCTGTTTAGCAGAACACCGTGGACTGGGTAGCTTAAAAAATAAGACTCTGGGGGCTGGGGTTGTGGCTCAGTGGCAGAGTGCTTGCCTCATACATGTGAGGCACAGGGTTCAATTTATACACCTCATAAAAATAAACAAAATAAAGATGTATCATCTATAACTAAAAAAAACGTTAAAAAATATATTTTAAACGACTTTATTTCTAGAGGCTGGGAAGTCCAAGATCAAGGTGCCAACAGATCTGGTGTCAGGTGAGGGCATTTTTCAGGATTTGCAGTTAACTGTCTTCTCGTTGCATCCTCACATGACCAAGAGAAATCATCTCTCATGACTCTTCTCATCAGGGCACTAATCCCACTCATGAAGGCTCCATCCACCCTCATGACCTATTACCTCTCTAAGACCTTCTTCCTAATGTCATCATGTTGGGGGTTAGGATTTCAACATAGGAATTTAGGGGGTGGGTGCACATTCAGTCCATAACAGAGGCCCCCTCTGAAGAAATTTGCCTTCATCTCACTGGCACAAAAATGGGCACTATGGAAAGATGGGTAGCTTCCTAGCTTCTCAAGCAGAGGATGAGATGGGAAAGGAGGTTTAGGATTTGCCAATCCATGATTTCTCTCACCATGCAATTATTGAGAAAATTAAAGTAGTGCTTAAATGCAGATTGCTTTTTAAAATGCTAATAGCTTGCTCAGGTTTGGTGGCGGTTGCCTATAAACCCACAGGCTAAGGAGGTTAAGGTAGGAGGATCTCAAGTTCAAAGTCAGCCTCAGCAACTTCTTGAGGCCCTACGTAGCTCAGTGAGACCATGTCTCTAAATAAATAAAAATTTAAAAATAAAAAATAAAAAAGCTTGGGATGTGGCTTAGTGATTAAGTGCCCCTGGGTTCAATCCCCAGTACCTCCCAAAAAATGTTAATAGATCACAAAACCAAATTTCAAATACAGCATTAAAGATGTCTTATATAATAAAAAATACTATGTTAAAGCAAAATATCGACATATCTTCCACTTTAGTGTGTACATCCACTGTTCTGGATTCAGGGACAGTGTCAAAGGATCAAGACTATATACACATGGATGTATAACCAATGTGATCCTGCAATTTGTACACATGGAAAAATGAGAATTCATACCCTGTTTGAATCAAATGTATGATATGTCAAGATCATTGTATTGTCTTGAGCAACTGAAAAAAAAAAAAAACAAGTAACCACAGCGATACTTCTCTGAAAGTTCCAACTCTTTTCTTTAATTGGTTCTAGGTCTATCATACTTTTTTCTGATTCCCTTTGTTCATATTTGTTAAATATAAAACTGGAAACATTGTATACTTATTTGAGTTAAATAAAAGCAGTTTATTTACTTTGCACAATCAAAAAAAAAAGACTATCTTCAGAAAAATTAGAAGTA
This sequence comes from Urocitellus parryii, assembly GCF_045843805.1. Lineage (NCBI taxonomy): Eukaryota > Metazoa > Chordata > Mammalia > Rodentia > Sciuridae > Urocitellus > Urocitellus parryii. The sequence continues at coordinate 116,665,776 of NC_135540.1, read as the reverse complement.
CTGAGCCCATGTACCAAACCATCTACCAAACCATTGGCATCTTCCCTTGCTGTAATTTGAACATATCTTAGCCTCCAGACACACACTGAATTTCACAGGAGTTCAAAGTCTGATCAGATCATGGAAGGGGCAATGCATATTCATGCATCTCACAGACACTGATGAAGACCATATTGAGGAGGGTAGTAGCTTACTGAACATAAGAGCTACAATCACAAGGAGTGAGGGGCTCTAAAGTAGAGCATCTACCAGCTGCATCATAAAGCCTGATTGGCTAGCAGGTTGAATGAGTTCATAAAATGAGAAGAGAGGCTGTGGAGTTTATGACAAAAATACAAGAATGTCATTTATTCCATTGATTTGTATCATTGCTAAAACTTACAATTATTCAAAAACTTTGTCTTCAAGGAAGTCACAACCTGGAAAAAAGTCCAGACTGATTAAGAGTATCTATGGTGAATTCATATAAGACCATAACAGTGATACTTATAAGTACAGATCTGGCTCTGAGGAGGAAATACTCAAAGTAAGAAGTACAGAGAGGATCGGAGAAGATTGCAGAATCTGATGTTTAAGTTGTGTGTTGAATGATTGAATAGAACCTTGCTAGGAAAAATGTTGGGGAAGAGATCCTTCTAAGCAAAGGAAAAAGACATTCACAGTGTTTTTTCCCAGAATCACAGAACATGAAGATGGCTGTGAGCTTCACATGTTTCATAACCCCATCTTAAACAAAATTTTTAAAAAATTTCAGCAAAGTTATATGTACCTGTTATCACTAGATTTTTAATGAGACAAAGTGCACAAAATGATGGTAATGAAGAAAAATAAATAGGGCGTAACAAAAGGTCCAGTGTTCATTGCAAGATGCTTTCAAAAGTCTGTCCCTCTCAAACATGCAGCTATGATTTGGAAAGCCAAATGTGCTACTGTTTTTATAGGTGATTCCATAAGATACAGTGAAACAGCACATATTTTTTCCATGGGAACTAAGAAATGTTTTTGTGAGAGCATGTGAATGTCATTGAAAAACCATAAGATTTGGTGTTTCTTAAATGTCTCATTTTAAAGAGCCCTCAAAACACTGAACCCCTCTCTAATATTTCACTCTTACTCCTTCATACTTTCCTCTCTAATAGCCATTAGAATGTGGGGAGGAAATCACACAGAACCAAAGACTTGTCAGTCTGTCCAGCTACAGCCAATCAAATCATAAATGGGTAAAAAGGAGCAATTCACCCACTACAACTGTACACTCTTAATCCATCTATAGCACATACGTGTCCTTGACCTTCTAGAAAATCTGGAATAAGGCAAATGTCTTGTAAACTTCATGAAAACATAATGCACATTCTCTTTATCTTTACAAGCTACTATAACTAAAGTAGAGCTTCTACCAGCTGCATCATAAAACCTGATTGGCTGGCAGGTTGAATGAGTTCATAAAATGAGAAGAGAGGCTGTGGAGTTTATGACAAAATACCAGAATGTCATTTGTTCCATTGATTTGTATCATTGTGAAAACTTACAATTATTCAAAAACAAAGAAAATAGAGGTTTATGTAATGATACTATCATAGCACCTATTAAATGCCAGGCAAGCATTGTTTTAGGTGCTTTTCAAATACTGACTCCTTTAGTATTCCCAACAACCCCTGGTAGCGTCTTTGTTTCTGGGCTGGGATGAATACACGCAGAGAACATGTCTGAGAATAAGGGAACTTCGGAGTTCCAAAAAAAAATTAGGGCTCTGAGTAATAGATGCTTGGGTAGAAGCCAAAAGGTGCCCACATAATGAGAAACATCACCAAGACCCAGCCCACATCTTCCGTCTCAGACTAATGAGCCCTCCCTATACCCTGCAACCCTTTTCCCAGAACAGAGGCATGAATCACCCGTACAATTAAGGCTCGTTCTCAGTCATACAACAAACACTTCATTCATTCACCTAATTTTGTTAAGCAAAAATTAAGATGATCACTGTTTTCTTCACATACATGAGGAAATTATATTTCAAAAATGTTTCTTAGTAATGTCACCCCATATAACAGAGAAGAAGCTCTTGGGAGAAATTCTTCATTTTACTGGAAACTTCATCTTTCTCTCCACACAATACTGTAGAGTGATTCTACTTTCAGTTCAGAGGTATGTGGGAGAGAATGTTGACAAGGGAGATTGATGTTTATAAAAAGTTAGGGAAGGGAAAACTCAATAAGGTTTGTGTACTCTAAGTCCCTCAGAAATGTAAACCATGTTTTCTGTGTCTTTTTGTGTACTACTGAATCTTCTGTCAGGATAATTTTTAGTTTTAATTCAATGTATGTTCAGCTATGAGGGCTGAGAAAATCTCTGGGGAGAAAATTATCTGTGGCCCTAAATCAAAGCTATCTGCAAAGGCAAAGAGGTCCAGAGAACAAAGAAGTGTGGAAAGGCCCCAACTGATGATGAGAGGGAAAGACCACCACAATGGGGGAAGTCACAACCAGCTCAAGAATGAATCCTTAACTCATTATCCAGATGAGGACTTAAGAGGCTCCTAGAGTCTACCTCAAAGTGAAGCAGGTCCACAGACTTCCTGTCTACACCCACAGAAAGCCACCCTGCTTGGGATCCTCCATGAGCTCATCTGTCTCATCTACCATCCGCAGAGGGACTGCTGTCCTCCAAGCCCAGAGCAGGAAGAAATGGTCTTGGGCCCTGTGTCTTTTCTTTATAAGCCTCTAAAATTATTTTCTCTGGGTAAAGAGAAGCGTAGTTAAACAAGAATACATGAAAATGGAATGTGCAGCCTGCCAAAGAACTCTCACCCCTCTCTTTTATATTTAGACTTTGTTCCTTCAACAGTTATTCATCAAGTGCCTAAATGTGGCAGGCGCTTCTCAGCACATGTGAACAAAATACACACAACCTCTGCCTCCGGGAGACCTACATCCCAGTGGATTTTAGATTCTGGTTGTATTGAAGGGAAACTGGCTGGGGAAAAGAACATATTGGAAAGCTTTATTAGAGTTTTTGAAAAGTCCAGGTGTCCAATATGAATCTTCAGTTTTGAAATATCATGAATGGAGCTCTCCTCCCTCCCCCCATCCCCCTACTCCCAGCCAAACACCAGAATCATGATGGTATTTTAAGAGAACGGAGAGGGCACATGTACCAGCGATTTCATAAACACTCATCTAAATCTGCTCCTTGATTATCAGTTATTTCTGATTTGGTTGAAGAAAAAATGGGGGAACAGAGGGCTTTATTGGCCACACTATGCCAACCCAAGAATTGGCTATAAAATAATCTAAAAATCATTAAGTCAGAGTTGAAGGGTTTTTAAAACAGAAAAAGATAGGGTCATAGACCCCAGTACAAAGATATTACCCAACAGAGGAAAACAAATATTGAATTACACCATGTAAAAATAACAACTGATCAACTAGGACATCAGAGAAGTTTTATTTCACCACTAGCAGTGCTCCGTAACAGCCCCTAACTAGACATGAAGAGCTGGTCAGTTGTCTAGACCCCATCAGATTTGTGTTCTTATTCTTAACAGATGCCTCGTTTGCAGGGTAATTTAGCATCATCCATGAAGGAATTAACCAAATGACTCATGGAGTTTGTAATGAGCTCAGGAGCTTTCACCTGTAATACCTACAAACAAGATCTCAAGTTGCTGGGGTATGGGTTTCTTAGCGACCACATGTTATTTATTAGTCACAAGGGACACAGGAAGATTAAAAACCCCTTTTAATTTCTATTAAATCAAAGGGTAAGCTCTAGTGTGGTTCATTAAGTGTGGGCTTGATGTAACAGCAGCATTTCAGCAGTGCAACATTTGCTGAAGAGTTATGGTCATTTGAATAGATTGATTACAGGGTGCAGTTTATTCAGATATAGTAAATCCAGATAAATAGAAGTTGTTAAGTGCCCAATTTCTATAAAGTAAGAAAGAGAAGAAATCGAACATTGAGTGACTACTGACAGGTACCTTCTGACATTTACTCTTTACAGAAAATATGTGCTTGGTATTCTTATGTCACTTTATAGATAAGGTAACTGAGATTCAGAGAGGTAAAGTAGTTTGAGTAACTTGCCCTTGGTCACAATCATAAAAGGTAGTGAAGCCAAGATATAAAGACAAATTGTGATTGTCCAGGTGCCCATACTTGCACAAAAACCTGTTCAGCACTACCAGGTTCAGTGGGGAGCAGCTACAGTCCCTGCATTTGATGTCAAGAAGAAAAAGCACATAGATACTGAAGCTAAAAAAAATTAAAAATAAAAATAACACACAGCAAAAATGTATAATAATGCCAGATAGTTTTTATTCATATGATATATATAATGTATATATAGCACTTGATGCTTCTGTTTATGTTGAGTTTCTTAATGATCAAAAAGCTCCTGACACACATATTTTAAGTAAGAAGTACTTCCATGTCTTTGTTTAACATCTGATATTTGAGAGAAACTGAGAATAATCTTCACACTTATAAGAATTTAGACTTTACTAAAACATATCGTACAGCCTGAAAACACTGGCCTAGATTTTAGTTCCCAGACAAGAGTCGGGAGCCAAAGCACCCAGAAGCCATTTACTCTCTGAGGAATGCTATTAAATATTCTTCCACAAATCCAAATTACAAAACATACAATGATGTAGTAAATTGAATACCACATGAGCACAGACAAGTGGTGGCCAGTGCTCCTGTTTAGGAAAAATGCATGAAACAAAACTGAACTTTGAGAATGGACCTTCTAATGCTTTTGAATGACATTTCTCCAAACCAAACAACATCTTTCTCAGTAGAGGATGTTCTCCATCCACATTATAGAATTCCCAAAGAGATCCCTAAAAACGTGCAAGATGTCAGGTTAAGAACGCTGACCTACAAACCTCCAGATTTTGATACTCATTCATTTGCAAAGTTATAACAATGCAATTCACATCTATCTGCTAGTCCAATGCCCCCTGGAGTGCCATATTTTTATTGAGAAAATTGCAGTCAATGTATACTGAGGGCCCACTATCTATAAGCTCAGTATCCAGTGGTTTATCTTAGTTTACAAAATGCTTAAGGATGCATTATAATCTTCATTTGTAAATGAAGAATGTGACATACACAGAAATTGACTTGCCCAAAATCAGTCAGTAAATAATCATAGCTCATTATAACATGATAATAGCAGTTTTGCTGATCTCATGGAATTATAGGAGCTTCAAAATTTTTAAACTTTCTCCAAAATTTACTATATCATCATCACTGTAAACATAATTGCTACCAACATCAGCATTATCATCATCATCCATGCGTCACCTTTTAAAAAGGTCATTAAAGAAATGTGTCATTTTTTTAATAACAAATATTAACATCAAAGCAATCTTACTTGGCTTTCATATAATTTTCATCAAGGCAATTCTAATGACAGAAAAGTTTCCCTGAAGCAAAGCAAAGCAAACTTGAAGAATATTGTTTTATTTGGCCTGAGAAAGAAAAGAACTCAAGAGCCAGTAACTATTCAGTGATTGCAATTATTCTTTTTGGTTATACAAACAACCTAACAGGACAGCAGGAAAGACAGAAAATAGAGGAAGAGATATCATGGTCAACCTGACCACACTTACACGGGCATTGTCAGCACATTTTACTTAGCTGTTTTTAGTTTGGGAATATTAATACCCTACAAAGCTATATTCAACATATTTCCATGTCTTTGTTTAACATTTGATATTTGAGAGAAAGTGAGAATAATCTTCACACTTACAAGAATTTAGACTTTACTAAAACACTGGCCTAGTTTTAAAATTATGGATCTTGCTTTTAATTCACAAATACTATTATATCCCCATTTTAGAAGGTTGTTATGTGTTCTCTATAACCTTTACTTACGTTGTATATGACACACTATGTATTATTAACAATAGTCTTATTGGGAAATTCTAATGTTTCATAATTATAATTCTATGATTTAAAAAAAATGTTTTGTATGCATTTGATGTCAAGAAGAAAAAGCACATAGATACTGAAGCTAAAAAAATACATAAAAAATAAAATAACACAATGCCATCCTTTTGAGATTTGGGATTTAGCAAAACTTTGAACAAGCACAATTTGTGGCTCCAGATTTATTACAAATTTACTTACTATTTTACTTATTTTATTTTGAGATTGGGCCTCACTAAATTGCCTAGATTGGCCTCACAATCAATCCTCTTATCTCAGTCTCCTGAGTAGCTGGGATTATAGGCATGTGCCACCAAACCCAGTTTCCAAAACTATTTTTCTCAAAAGTATATACCAATACATAGTCTATTCAACAATCATTAGGAATGCTGGTTTCATCAAATACTTGTTTGCATTTAATAACCAATGTGAGCATTGAAGTGATTTCACTTGACTTTCATATAATTTTCATCAAGAAATATTCCTTTCTTATTTTCTTAAAGTTTAAATAAAGTTTTACTTTAAAACATGATTCCTAAAAAATAAATAAATAAAAATAAAACATGACTCCTTGGGCTGGGGCTGTGTCTCAGTGGAGAACGCTTGCCTAGCATGTGTGAGGCACTGGGTTCAATCCTTAGCAACACATAAAAAAAAAATAAAATAAAATAAAATAAAGGCATGCTGTTCATCTACAACTACAAAAAAAAAAAGTATTTAAAAAAATGACTCCTTAAACTACAACTCTCAGTTCTGTGGGGTAATTCTCGGGTCTTCTTACCTTATGTCACCTCAAATTCTCAGCCTTGGCCTTCCCCCACTTTGCCTAACTTGTAAATGTTGGTATTCCTCACAGATCTTCTTTGGCCTTTCTCTCTTTTCCTCTAGGTACTACTCCTTGAGCAGTCTTCCCTAGGTCCATACCTACAATTACTCCTACTAGAGCTTTGGCCCCCAGATCTGTATTTCCAGGGCCTACTGTCCAGGTCAGAAACCCAGTCATCATCCTTGACTCCCTTCTCCTTCTGGATCCAACCTCCTAATTTAGCTCCCCTCCCTCTGCCCTCTCTCCATGCCTACTGCCTTTCTCCTGGTGCTGGCCCTCATCAGACAGCTGCAATTGCCTCCATACCAGCCTTCCTGCCCCCAATCCTTTCCCTTCCAGCACCTCCTCTTCACAGCTCCAGGTCATCTTGGTATCATCACAACCCATCCTGTCACTCCTCTGTGCAAAACTGCTCATCTGCAGACCCATAAACAATTACAGACCCAGGGTTATAACAACGTTCTGCAGAGAAGGTCCAGAGAGAGGATACCTAAGAAAACAGGGAAGAAAACACAGGTGAGAGAGTTGATGGTAACTGGGAATAAAAAGAGGAAAAGTAAGAAACATTATGTAACCTATGGAGAAAAATAACATATCTAACACGTATTAAGGGTCTTCCTCTGGGCCAGACATTTTCCCTGTAATAGCCCACTTAGTCCTCAACAACCACATAAGGAAATACTATTCTTAATCGTATCTTATAGATAAGCCACCTGCAGCCACGAGGTAGCCAGGACTATGGGTTTAGTCACAGTGCTGGAGGGTCTACAAGCTGGACATTGTCATCCCAAGGTTCACCCTCTTGGCCATAATGTAAACCTAACCACTGTGCAGGAGGAGGAAAGGAGGGACTTGAGAGAGAAGGTCGAAAGAGATATGACACTCGGTGTTCCAGTTAGGCAGGCCATGAGTGGACAGTTAGGACCCTGGGTGAGGGCTCTACATTCATTGTGTTACCTCTAAAGTTGAGTTATTGCCACTTCCTCTTCCAGTTTCTCACAAGTCAAAAATCACTTTGAGCAGTGCAGTATTAATAAGTAACCTGTGATCGGATCCACTTGCTTGGATGTCAAAGGACGAGAAACTTGCCATCTCCACAAACATTTCAAACACTGAAGCAGGTGGGTGAAGTTGAGCTCTTGAGCTCTCCAACTCTAAGAATCTCGTGCAATGTCCCCAGGGTACGAAATCTGCTTTCCTTCTTCCCCCAGCTTCCAGAACCACCACTGAACTTCTTAAAGTTCAAGGATCTCACTGTCAAATACTTTATCCCAAATTCAAAAGAGGCAGCTTTGGGGAGTGTAAGTTCAGGTTCCTAAAAGCAAGGACAGGCATCTCAAAGGAAAGGTCTTTCTAATTGGTGTCTTTGCCTCTGCCTTCCTGCACCCAGTGCAGGGCTCGGATCTGGACCATCCTAGGAAACATACATGAATTATTCTGGGAAGGAAATATAAGTGGTTTCTGCCTCCAAGGGCATCAATTTAATCCCCAACCTTAAATTTGCTTCTTTTAATGGAAAGACAATTTGTTGAGGAACTTGGATTTGATGAGAAAGTTAATCTAAAGATGTGATTTTCTTTCCTTCTTCAGGAAGCTATCTTCTAACTAAATTGACTCATAGCCAAGCCACAACTGTTTCTATAGTAATTCCTTTTTGACCAGGGTCTCTTAAATCCGCAAAAAAAAAAAAAAAAAAAAAAAGTCACATCATCCACAGAAAACATTGAAGACTCTCATTTTATATGCGCAACCTTATTTTTCTTGTTCCCTTGCCCTGGTAATTTACAATTATCACACCGTGACTCAGTGCTTTCCCTTATAAACTTATTTGCTGGAAAGAACAACAGTATATGTGGTGGCTCAGGATAATTTATCAACACTTGGAAAGCAATTTTTTCTCTCATCTTGGGAATAATGTGAACATCCATGAAATGTTAATATAACCCACCCCCATATCCTATTAGACTTCTGTTTTCCATTGATTGCCATATACAAAAGATACAAAGGCTATTTGCAGAAAGGTAGTGTCAACAGCCTAAAAAGAAAATATCATAAAATAAATTGAATGACAGTTGAAAATTAGGTGCATTATGTAATTAATCAATATGAATTATAAAAGCAAAAAAATATCTGAGCATTTTGACAAGAAGTTAAAAACATTAGGAGAGGGGAACCTCACTTGTCATCCTAAAATCACTATGTAACTTAGTTCTGAAGACTAAAGGAAAACAACTAGCAAGTCTAGGAAATTAGCCTTTCAGATTGAAATGATATAAAAAGAGGGGAAACATAGGTCTTTAAAATCTGTTTATCTTTACCTACATCCCAAACCATTTTAAATACACTCCCAAATGTACTCCATCCCAATGTCCCTAACTATCCCGAGGCCAGGAAAGCAGAAGAGTGCCTTTTCAATATTTAAATTGATTGGTGAGAGTTGCCTGCAAGATTGAGTTGGGAAAAAAAAAAAAAAAAGGAAGGCTAAGCCTGAACTTGGCAGGAAAGATTGCTAGGTTTGATTAATGATGTCTGCCATGGATATTCAGGGCTGGAAGAAGGGATGGTAGAAAACAGGATAAATATTTGCTGAATCTCAAAGCATATTTTCAAGACACAAATAAACATTCTTGTTCATGACTCTTAGTGACTGGGTAAACAATTAAACCGTAGAGAAAGCAAATATTCAATTTCATAAGACAATACCAAATCACTTTCCACAGTGGTTGTACTAGTTCACACTTCCACCAGCGATGAGGAATCACACACGTGGAGATGTCTTTCCAAAGTCTCACAACTGTAAGTGATGGACACAGATTTGGATACAAACATATTCCTTCCAGAGTCTGCTCTGCCCATAACTACATGAACTATACAGGGATACATATTCTGCTTATAAAGACAAAGGAGGGAAAACTTGCTCAAGAGGTGTTGGGTAAAATTTAGGAAATAATAGAAGCCCAAGTAAAATTCTAGTGGCAAAACACAGAGCACACTCGAAGGTTTATTGGCAAAGCTTTTCACAAGAAAAATGAAGTGTGGATTTGAAGAAAACTGAGTCTGGCATCTATTCAGGATTGAATAAACCCAGTTTTAGGGGAAAAGATATGCACTTGGAGTATTAACCACAAGGGTCCACCTTAAAAATTACTTTATTTGAATAAAAGGAGTTGTGCATGCTTCAGAATTTTGTGGGTAGATTGAAGTTACATAGATTCATTGACTTGGGTGGTTGGGGGTAGCCCCCCATTTAGGGATAAACTGGCTGGTTGGGACATAGGGATGAACCCTATATTTTTAGATATATTAGTTATTCTTTTCAACTTGGTTTGCAATAAGAAAGTTAAGTAAAAACACCTTGAATTTATTTGTCTGAAATATATTAATAGCAAGACAAAAAGGGAGATCACCGGTTAAATGAATTTCCTCTCATTTATAACTTACATTTATAAATATCAATTTTTGTGTATTTAAGATGAATTGGGACTTTAAAATCTCCTTTTACATTGTGCTGGATGGGCCTCGGATAGCCTCTGCTGACCCAGTTTCTCCTCCTCCTTTCTTGCCTGTAGTTCTCAGAATAACTGTAGGATGTGCTGGAAAAGCAATATCTTGAGAAAGAGAGGAGCTACTTGAGACAATCTAAGCTATACTCCAGTCCCTCGTAGGGCAGATGACAGCTCTTGTTAGACAAGAACCACCTTGTACAGGACAGCCCAGGCTTTGTGTCCCCTCCCCTGGAAGCAGAATGTCCCTTGAAGTTCCACCCAGTAGTTATGTTGCCACTGTGGCATGTAACCAGGGAGGATTATTGTTGGGGTCCCTCAGCTGTGATACAAGTGGGGCCCACAGTCAGGACTCCCTCTATCTCAGGCAGCTTTCTCATGCCTTGGCGGACAGACTCCATGAATCCTGAGCTGCTTCTTGTCCTTGCTGCCTTTCTGTAAGTAACAAATCCACTTTGTGTAACTTGTTGCATGTGAATATATTCTGTCTCAACAGACTAAGGCAATTGGTACAACTGCAGCTCAGGATGCAGTGGGTGGAAGTGTTTGGACTGCTATTCCTGGTAGTTGGCATAGAGATGATCTTTGCTACCTTTCACTCAGCAAGAGTCCTCTCCTGAAATTATTTCTTAGTACACCTGCTTCACACATTGGAATAAAAATAAAAGTAAAGTTTTTCTAAACTGCTCAGTGAGTACAGCATTTTACAAGCTTCCTTTTGGCATTGGCTTAATTTTTGAAATATAAAAACAGCGGAAAAGGCTGGGGTTGTGGCTCAGTGGCAGAGCACTTGCCTTGCACACAGTGAGGTACTGGATTAGATCCTCAGCACCACATAAAAATAAATAAATAAATAAAGATAATGTGTCCATTTACAACTAAAAAATATTTTTTTAAAAAAGAAGAAAATATAAAGAAATAAACCTAAAGTGTTTTCCCTTCTTGAATGCATCATTTCTTACATCTTGAAATGAGTTGGGGTTTTGTTACTATTTAGCCAGATTCTTTGTTATTCTCAACCTTCAAGGAACTTTTAAAAATCCATTATCTCGGTGGATTTAATTTCACTTTATATCTTTAATGCAATTCAACTTTACATTAGAATTTAGTTTCTATGAAAAAAAATTTGAAAAGACCAAATTTCTTAGTCTCTTGCAATGTTTCTATTTTCAGTTATCTGGAATAAAAAAAAGACTATTTTTCTCTAAAATTGAGAAATATGACAGTTAAATTTTTAAGTTACAGAAATAACATAAGTTTCCTAATAATTCTTACTTCAAAGATGCTATCAGACTGAAGCCTACTATTTAAAGATCTGTTTTCAAAAAGGCATCTGTAACTTTGCTGATGTTTATGGTCCCATATTCCCTTGATGTGGAGCCAATAATGTGTTTTCTCCTGGGTTGCATTTGATTTGCCTTAAATGGCATCATTTGGTTCCATCTTGCTTTAATCCAACATCAACCACTTTTACATCCCAACACAGCTCCTTATATTCTTCATGTTCCTGTGTGAATGTGTGTGTGTATGTGCATGTGTGTGTCTGTGTGTGAGTGCAATCTAAGTCAACTCTTTTATATTTCAATTTGCTGTTGAAGAGTGTCATTATCCACATATCCAAGTGCTGATAAGACCCAAAGCCAGGCTAGGTGTGATAACACATGCCTATAATCTCAGAATCTCAGGAGGCTGAGGATTGGGAGTTCAAAGCCAGCCTCGGCAAAACCAAGGTCCTAAGCAACTCATTGAGACCCTGTCACTAAATAAAATACAAAATAGGGCTGGGGATAGGGCTCAGTGGTTGAGTGCTCCTGAATTTAATCCCCAGTCCACACACAAGAAAAGACCCCAAACCAGGAAGCAGTGTCATGTGCAGGCTACTATGAGGCAGGTCCCCATATCAAGCTGTCTAAATGCCCACCTCCCAGTTGTCACTCAGCATAGCTCTGCCTCTTCCTGTCATACTGCTCTGCATGGGTCAGTCTAGTCCCTGCTCCTTAATGGCTGAGGTTCCATCTTTTTCTATTTCACATAACTGCCTAGGCAGGCTCTATTAGAGTGTGTTAGTGGGTTATTAAAGAGCTTTTTTCTCCAATAGCCCTTCACTACTGCCCAGGGTTCCACTAACCACACAACATCCTATTATCTGTCAGGAAGAGAGGGGAAAAAACGAAAGACATGAAGAAATCCCAAAGTATAGAACTATTAGATTGTGATTCAAGTGACTCTCCTCTCGGGAGTGGTGATAAACGAGACAGGATGTCCATCTGGAAGGTGGTCATTTATTATCCATTGGCTAAATCTCTCCTGCGAGTGTCATTGTGGAAAGTTTCAGGGACGAGAAGAATGAACTGAACGTACAATTTCTTCTTCTGGTCTCCCTCTCTGTACCGACCTGAAACCCTGGGCTGGGATTGGAAGCCATCAGGTTGCTTCCCAATTAGCCAAGCAAACCACACTTTGAAATGTGTAAGGTCCTTAAACCTGGGCAGAATGCCCAAGAGTAAAGCTTCTCTGGCCTCTTATCACTAATGTCATCACTGCTGCCTCTTCCCTTCAATCATTTAGGCTTCCCTATTGCCAGACTGGGTTCCTGCTGACAGTAATGCAGAACTCACTCATTAATCATTTTCTTGTCACTGTACTAGGGGGAGTGGGGATGCTCACTACCAAAAACAGAGTGCCTTCCTTCTCTGATAAATAGGGGACAACCCTAATGAACATCTTGTCGTGGACAATTCCATCCACAATTGTTATAAGAAGTATATAATGTGAGTGATGCATATGCTTATGGGCATACAATACTGAAGATGTAAATATTACATTAAAATAAGTGCTTTCAAGAACAACTATCACAACACAAATTCTCAATTAGGCTAACAGTCATGGAGCACTGAATTATCTAGGCAATAAATGTTTGATGCTCATTTTTATGTGAAGACTGACATTTGAGTTTTTATCATTCATACATACATGAAAAAGACTAACAGGCAAATAAATCCATCTCTGTGTGTGTGTTAGTGTGTAGATATACCTACAGAAAAAAAAAATTATTTCTCTAATGTGTTTGCAAACTTGCCAGACAGCATCACAGGTTCTGAAGTTTCCTGAAAGATTCCACGGCACACAAGTCCAAGGTGATCAGAATGCCATAACATCTGGTTGTTTTGTTCTGTTGTTATATCAGGGACTGTCTATTCCCATATCTTCAGAACATAAATGAGGTGATCAAAAGTAAAAAAAAATATTATCCAAGAGGCCAGAGGTCCTTCCTGACCTGTGCTCCAAGCGTGGGTTACTTCACGTTCTTAGGCCTTCTCAGTTCATCCCTTTTCCTATTCTGGCTTAAGGCGAGTTGCCCAGGCCACAGAAGGAGATTGCAATGGTGCTTCCTTGTCACACTTGCAAATACTGCTTTATTCTACTGTTTAACAAAGGAGTGCTACCCTAATTTTTCAGTCGAGGAAGCAAAATTAGAAAATTTAGGTTGGCTATTCAGATCACCCACCTAGTAGTTAGAGGCAGGAGAAGAAATGGTGCCTAGGCTGCCTGACAGCTAACGACCAAGTGCCTGATATTCAGGCTCACTGCTCTCTTTTTATTCAGACAAACATAACTTCTCTCTTTTGGTGTGCGTAGGAGTCACTGGTTTTGACTTCACTCAGGTACAAGATGAGGGGAAAGGTGAGGACCGTGACACTGGACCCTCACTTGTGATGCCCTTCCAGACCTCCTGCCCCCTGTCACTCTGGAGGTCTGATGATCCTTCTGGGGCTCTAGGCTTAGTGGATCATTCTAGAAAGAATCCAGTTAACTTTCCATGGTACCCATTGCCATCTCTCATTTCTGCAAAATAACCCCAACAGCTGCCGAGATCCTGACACATTGGCCTGTGGATGAAAACCACCTGCGTTTTAACTCAGTCGCTGCATGCAAAGGAGGCCCGGCCTGCGGGAGGGGCCCCTGACCGCTGCCTCACACAGAGCAGTCGTGGGGAAAGATGAGACATTGCCACTCTGTAAAGGGCACTATCTGTGCTACAAGTTGTTGTTGTTTTTTTTCCTGTTCCCTTCTCTCATCCATCCTTCCTTTCACATTTGATCTGTTATGACTTCTCCTGCAATCAGTACAATCTTACACAAAGTAAGGAAACCCAAATCTACTGTTTCTGTAAATTAGCCTATTGTGTTGCCTAATGAATAACTATCCACTGGCTAAAACAGCTACAGAAGGACAAAATAGGAATATATGACCCACTGAACCTGGGTTTGAGTTTTTCTTCTACCCAAAGCAAAAATAAGCTGGGCCATCTCAGGAAAGTCACTTCATCTCTCTGAGCCTCATTCTGCATCTGTAAGATTAATATACTCAGTCAGAATCATTACAAGATTAAAAACAAAAGGAGACTGGAAAGTTTCATATAAATATTATTCTCCTTAACATTATCAAGTTTTAGTCAATTCCCAACCTTGTTTAGTATAACAAGGTAACGCCAACACCCATAACACTACTTGTGACTATAATAATTGCATATCCAATTTTTTTTTACTATAACTTGACATGGGAAATCCCAGCCAAAGTAACTTGAGAAGGATTTTGGTTTTGGACATCGGAACCAAATGTTAATAAAATAAATCACCGATGCAGGTAACTAAATTCACATCCCTGCTGATCTGTTTGACACAGAGCTGGCATTAGTATGAGAAAAAGACCTACTTGCAGAATCAAAGTGAAGACTTGGGGGAAATGGGCTCAAGTGTAAAGTGTTTATAAAGTTTATCTGTCATCAAACCCTATCTAAACTTCAACGGAAATTTATAGCGCTCTAGGTTATACCATCTCCTCATTGCTCCAAGCCACACTGCGCATACTTATCTATGTGTGTCTTATCTGATTGACCACAGAGCAGAAAGAGAAATTATGCTCTATTTCCTGCTGTCCCATCTTTCTGAGCTGAAAGTGTCTCGCCCAGGGCTGTCTCCACCGGGAAGCCCAGGCATTTGTCAAAAAAACATGAGAGCAATTTCCTGTGCAGAGTTGTCTTAGAGAGTTTCTCCCGAGTTCATCTTCAAGGAGTTTACAATCTTTTGATAAAGAATTTCTGGGAAGGCAGCATATCAACAAAATTAAATGGCAGAACACAGTTCTAAGGGAATAGCTGGTGCAAAGTCAGACATCATGAGATGCGGAGGACAGATTCAGATGCAGTACTTGAAAAGGGGAGTTGGGAGGGGTAAAGATGAAGTTTGTAAACAGGGAAAAAAAAACACCTAAAATATTGTTCATGTTAAATAAACCTCCCAAGATGTCTTTTATAACTTTCAATGACACCTTCTGCCCTCATAATGGAGTACAAACCATAACGTATAATTCGCAGGGAACGTGCTCTGGGCCAGGCAGTGGGGGACTGCAGGGAAGCTGCGGTTCTATGATTGGTCGCCTCAGCTTTCTCACATCCTGCCTGTGCACAAACCCAGACATCTGAAGTTCCCCACAGCCCACTCATCTTTCTGCTTTCTCTCCCTTGTTTTCTCCTTCCTTTGAAATCCTTCTCACATTTCAAGGCTTTTCACTATAATCACAGTGGCTCAGGAGGCTGAGGCAGGAGGATCACAAGTTCAAAGTCAGCGTCAGCAAAATCAAGGCCCTAAGCAACTCAGTGAGACCCTGTCTCTAAATAAAATGCAAAATAGGACTGGGGATGTGGCTCAGTGGTGGAGCACCCCTGGGTTCAATCTCTGGTACAAAAAAAAAAAAAAAAAAAAGCATTAAGACTTTTCTCAAAGTTACTATCTTCCAAAAGGCTTTGCTGATTCATGAAGCACACCTCCAGTGCTCTTTGATCATCTCCCTAGGATCAATTAACTGATGATCAGTTGGTAACTAATGAATTTATTGGAAGTATTCCATAAAATTGAAGACCTGACCTTAAGGTGTTCATGAAGCACCCACATGAAGCACCTCCTTTCTTGCTGCCTGCTGTAGTTGAGATCTGGAATATACCTCAAAGATTGTGTGTTACAGGCTTGGCTGACACCTGGGCTGCTATTGGGAGGTGGTGGAACTTTGAGGAGGTGGGGCCTGGAAGAAGTCATGGAGCGCATGTCCTTGAAGGGGATCTCAGGACTGGAACTCCTCTTCTTCCTCTTTGTTTGACTTCTTAGCAGCCATGAAATGAGCAACTTCTGCTATAATTTCATGCCATAGTACTCTGCCTCATCACCAAGAACACCCAAGCAAACATGGCCTGGAAACTCCAAAATTATGAGCCAAAATGAACTTTTTCTCTTTATAAGTTCACTTGCCTCAAGGATTTATTACAGTAACAGAAAACTGACTAACACTCTGCTCTTTTATTCTAGGATGATTGAGTCACAAGTTTGTTCCCAGTAGCTGTTGTCATCAAGGCCGATGTCCATGGCATGGCTGACAACTGACATAAAAGGATCAGAAAAATGAAGATACACTCAGGAGGTTTCAAATTTATTCACCATCTAGTTGTGAAGCCCGATATAAAATAAATATTTGTCCTCAATAAATGACCTCAATCTCCAAAAGACTTCACATAGAAGGTATTTTTACTAGAATATGATACTGCCATAGAAACAGCCAAGAGACGAAACATTGGCTGGTTATCAGTGGTTATCAGTGAAATGCATTTCTTTTTTCCTTTTTGGTTTAAAGGAATTCAAGTCCCGAGCCCTAATCATCAGGGTGAAGTCAGACTCCAAAGAGAAAGCAACCCATGAAAAAGGCATTACCTGTGTTTTATATTCAGATTTATTATACATTTTCAGTTTTGCCTTGAGAGATGTCTATTTAAAAAATAGTTAATAATTAAAATTTATATTAAAAGGCATATTCTTGAATCTTGTTGAAAGATTTGTCTCAATTTGCTCCTATGATTTCCTTATAATTTAGAGTACACAGCTATCCTTCACCTTGGGGATTAGGAGCTGAGGGAATAGTTTAAGCTCTTACCATTTGCTAGATTTACTTATGGATTAATTGACAGGGCTTTTTTTTCCTACTCATTTTTTTTTTTGTGATTTCTAATTGCAGTGGGAAAAGTGCCTACAAATATTGCCAATGAGTCAGAAACGGCACATTCCCTGGTAACATCAGCAAGAAGCCAAGTGCTGAGTGAATACAACCATGTGTAAAAGGATTTCTGTGAAAGAGTCCCAAACTATGGCTCCTGGGTTTCACTTGTCCTATCACAGGATGAGGAACAGGCAAACTTCTTCTGCCCAGGGTGTAGCCCACTGACAAATTTCGCTTTGTGTTTTCTATAAGATTTACATTAGCGGGGTTAATCAGCTCTCAAGTTCTATTCTATGATGCAAAAGAAACAAGAAGAAAAAAAGGACCGACCGATTTAAACAGAAATGGAATGGATCAAGGACACTATGTGGCTTTTGGCATCTCCAGAAGGATGGAGAAGCAAGCTCAGAGGTTTCGTAGCCAAACACAAACCCACTTAAGCAGAAGCATGGCCTCACAGACCCCACACTCTGTCAGGCATTGGCAATCCTGGGCCCTGGATGCACCTTCAAAACTGCCTCCTCTTCCAGATCTGCAAGCCACAGGGCTCTGAAGCTGCCCTTGGCACACTGTGTGGTTCTCACACCTGCTTTTGCCCATCAGTACCTTCCAGGACTGTGACTTACATAGGAGCATCTCTGATTTGCAGTGTTTAGATCACACAGTGCTATGCCATAATTGCAAAAAGACTAGAAAAATTAATTTCTAATATCTTTCATTTGGATATGCATATGCTTAGAAAACTCTCCAAAGCTCATGTTCAAAGGTACCAGACTGCCAAAAATGATGGCAAATGTCCACTTGCCTGGTTTGTTGGCAGGGCTGGAGTGCAGGAATGCTGGCTGAATTGCACTACTAGCTGATGTCCCCAGCCAGAGCAAATGGTGTGTGTGGGGGGGGGGTCCATTCAACTCCAGTCCTCTCACTGACCTCATGTCACTTGTTCTCAATACATTAGTTGAGCATCTTTGAACAAATTACTGAACATCTCTCACTCAAGCCATCCATCAGCCTGGAGTCTCTCTGATCCCACTCCTGCCTGCCAATGGCTTATTACCACACACCAGCCAGACTCTGCTTTTTATAACATTAACCTGATGATGCCATTTCTGGAGTTAAATCCCCCCAGTGACAGCCTCAAATCCTTACTGCAGCTGGAAGGAACTTCCAGGAGCTGGTGCCTGCCTCCGTCTCCTTTGAGGCATCTTGAAGACTATCCTTCCCCTCTTCATCGCACCTCAGTCCCACTGACCTGCAATGCAGGCAATCTTGTCCAACTCAGGGCTCCTACTTTTGCTCTTTTCCCTATCTGGAATGTTCTTCCCCAGAATCACTGTGTGGGTAGATTCTTTTCAACCTTCAGGATCATTTCAATGGTCACTTCAGAGAGACCCTCCCTGACCACCCTATTAAATTAGAGACTAGATACCCCCCCCAAAATCTCTCTATACCTTCCCTCTTTTTAAAAGCATTGTTCTTATCAATATCTAAATTACTTTATTGATCTATTCATGGAACTGTTTTCTTTCTGCCCATTTCATTGAAAAAAGCCAGGTGCACGTCCATCTCTGCATCACCAGTGCCTAAAACTGTGCCCCGACCCTTTACAAGCCTTTTATGCTGTGTGCCAAATGCCTGAGCTTCTGGCTCAATTCCTTCTGCCTAGTTTCAGGCTTCCCTTTGTCCCACTTCCTCGAGACCTTGCTGAATTCCCCATCATGTGTTTGAGCAGATGGGACCTCCCACTTCCCCGAAGCAGATGGCGTCCTCTGTGGCTAGTGTGGGCAGGGTACTAGTAGCCTGGGAGCTGACTGTATATTCAGAGTGCACAGGGCTGCGGATTTGGAGAGGAGCTGAGTGGGAGAATGGGTAAGAAACTTTAGACCTTTCAGGTAGGCTGGGAGTCAAGTGACCTAAGACTTGACAAAGGTAGCTATGGTTTGACGAAAAAAAAGTTAATTGACTTTGGGATTAGGGCCTCCCCTCAGCTGTCATCTTCTCCAGGATGAACACAATAGACAGAAAGCAGACAGGGCCAGACATACAAGCCACATGTCTCATCAAAGATCAGTTTCTTGGAGAAACAAAGACAGCAAAATTAACTGAAATATCCATATGCTTTTTAATTCTCCTCGTTAATACAGAGTCCTAAGAGCCACACTAATGCAAAGGGAAGAGGGGCACATCTGAGCTCAAATTATCCCAGTGATGTTGAGTTGTCTTTGCTTTCTCAGCTACGGCTTTGAAAGGATGTCGTCTTTCCCCTCAAGTCAAGTCCTATTTCAATTGAGTTTCCTCTTGACCTTTAGCTAAACTGACATTAGCCAATTTAAATGGCCATGTCCTCATTCAGAAATAGGCATCAAGTGAGCCTGTCCTCAAATATAAAACAGGCATCTGCTGAGAACGCCTCATCATAGACCCCACCTGAGTGGACTGATAGGTTAGTGTGTTAGCTCTTCAATGCTGTGACAAAATACCTGAGGAAAACAGCTTAAAGGAGATAAGATTTACTTTGGCTCATTGTTTCAGAGGGTTTCCTGGGCCTCTGGGGAGTCAGAACATCGTGGTGGGGAGGATGTGTCACAAGAGCCCAGCAAAGCTGGTTAACTTATGGCAGCTAAGAAGCAGAGAGAGAGGGAGGGAGGGAGGGAGGGGGAGGGGGGGGGAGAGAGAGAGAGAGAGAGAGGGAGAGAGAGAGAGAGAGAGAGAGAGAGAGAGAGAGAGAGAGAGAGAGAGAGAGATCAGGGACAAGATATATTCTTCCAGAGTAAGCTCCCCCCCTTGCCCAGCAACCCTGCCCAATGACCTGATTTCCCCCAACCAGACCCCACCACCTAAAATTTCTACAATCTTCCAATAACGCCATCAGGACATGACCCCAATGGAAGGATTAACTCATTGATGAAGTCAGAGTCCTCATGATGCAATTACTCCTCCCAAAGACTCACCTCTGAATATTGCTTCATTGGGAATCAAGCTTCAACACAGAGCTTTGGGGTACATTCCAGGTCCAAACCAAAACAGGTATAGGTTTTAGTCTATGTTTACCTTTTATTTACCTGAAATATCTGATTACCATTTGCATTTCCCTCTGCTCATGGAGACTTAGCCACATTACTTTGGACTGTGGTGAGTATCAGCAGTAACCCTTTTCAGTTATGTTGACTGCAGAGGTGGATCCTGGGTAACTTGCCCACTCAGGAAAATTACCTCACCTGTCTTTTTTAGTTCTAATCTGACAAGGAGCAAAAATCTGTGTAAAGCCCCCATGCTCTATAAAGATACAAATCTACCCCGCAATCAGAGGATTCACCAGGCTCAGGACTGGCGCATGGCGAGTATAAGTGGCTGGGCAGAGAGGGGCTCACTCTGTTCTTGGTCCTCTGTGATTAAAGGCATTTGCCCATGTCTTTGCAAACCATCTTTTCTCTCCCCCTGATTGTTGATGTGTTTCTGCCTTCTCTCTGGCTTCATCAAGGGTAGCATTATATAATCACCCCGCCGTGGGGAGAATGAACTTGAGCATGTTCCTTGTCTGACACGTAGATAGAAGACTTTGAATTATTGTTTCTTCTTTGATACAAGGTGGATGGAGGGAAGAATCCCTCCTGGATCAAGTGAGAAAGAAGAGGAGGGAGAGAATACTCAGAAACAACCAGATGACTGCTTAGAAGATATAGCAGTGACATAGTTGCAAATAATAGAAACCACTTGAAGTACTTATGCAAATAAGGGTGATTTCCTTAGCGAGGAAAAAGGTTTCCTACGCAGCGGGAAAAGCTGGGATACAGGAAAACTTCAAGAGTCACCATGACCTGGGGATACAAGCTCTGGGTGGATTCTTTTCCCACCTTTGTTTCTCTTCTGCTTGCATCAGCAGCGTCTCACCTGATCCCTCACATTCTCATTCCACTCTCTTTGTTTCCGGTTCTTTCTCTCCTTCTGCTGCTTATTTGAGCTATTAACCCTAACCCTGACCTAGACACACCTAGACCAGCTTCCACATGGTAATCGGATATTTCAGGTAAATAAAAGGTAAACATTGACTAAAACCAATACCTCACTGTTATGGTTTAGATCTGGAAGGTCCCCCAAAGCCTTGTGTTGAAGGTTTGATTCCCAAGGAAGCAATATTCAGAGGTGAATCTTTGTGGGGTGTAATTGCATCATGAGGGCTCTGACCTCATCAATGAAGTAATAATCATTTGATGGAGTCATGGCATTATTGGAAGGTTGTAGAAAATTTAGGTAGACCAGGTGTGACCCTGACACATCTAGAACAGCTTCCTTCTCTTCTCTGGTTCATATGGCATAAACATGACAGTGATATCTCCTGGGTTTACTTGTTAGAGGCCCAGCTGCCCAATTTCCCAGGGCAAGGATTTGAAGAGTTTGCCCTTGAACAGAGCAGTGGGGGAGGTGCTGGGCTCCTGTTACCTGAGCATTCCAAATATCCAGTCCTGCAATAATGTGAAAGGAAGTTGTGGGATGGAAGAGCAAGGGATGGAAGATGAGCAGCACTTCAACACAGTCATTATCCACTGTGTCATTTACTTATAATGCATGGCAAATTGTCTTCCTGATTTATGAGTGAATTTGTGAACATCCTACCAGTCACCTGGTGGGTTTCATCTCACTTAAAAACACAGAGCTGTAGACCCATAGAAATAGTTCTAAACTTAACTACATAATAGAGACTTTGAGAAATCTACATCAGCTTTAGCTAGCTAAATATAGGATCCTGCTCTTACCATTTCAATTGTGAAATATTTCTTGGTACTCTATGTGCTTGCCCACAAGATCAAGTGCTTTATTCTACATTTTTAACAGATGGAGAGCTCTCTTCACTTACTATGATTCTTGTGTCATTGAGCCAGATGGGAATAAGGGAATTAGAAAATAATAATACATAAAATAAATATCAATTGCTGTTCCTGCTTTTTTTGGGTTATTTTTAGGACTAAAATCTTAATTTTTTTTTCCTCTTTGCTGTTTCTCAGGTACCTACTTCAAAAACCTATATCCTGTGATGACATGTATGCACTTCACAATGCAAAGTAGTAGTAAGTGCTCAATAAATTCCTGCTAAAGTAAACTGTGTTTGTCTAATTGGTGAAAAAGTGTCCCAGGAATGGTTTTGTCATTTCTCTCTGATTAAACAAACAAATAAGGAAGAGATGAGTTTTTAAGCACACATCAGTATACATGGATAGTCCTTTAGGGATATTTCCGGGTCTTATTTATTACTATCTTTGCAACTTTGCAACTCTAGACTGTGAGCTCTTTCCTTTTTTCAGAATATCAGTAGGTATGTTTCCCTTAGAGAAGTACTAAAAATGTCCTGTTCCACCTCGGGCTTTCTCTGTGATCCAGCAGGTACATGTGTCTTTGTTAGATTCAGTGGCCCATATGCCATTTGCATATAGTCCAAGGATCATTTGCATGGGTTTGGGTTATTCCTTCTAGAAGCATTTGTGAAGCACCTCCTAAGTGACCAGCACAGTGTAAATCCAATAAATTACAAGAAGGGAATGATTTTCCTTTTCACTCCTAGATGACATTCTATATTTTTGCAAAAACCCATAACTTGTAAGATAAAGTACATAAATTTTACTTTATAGTTTGTTTACTGTTCCAGTGTCCAAATGATTCTTACTCTCCTATTCTTTCTAGAATCATAAGAGTAGTTTTCAAAAATAACATCTCTCCCATATCTTATGGTTTTCTCATTTTTAAGTAACATTAAACTAAGATTTACATGTACTAGTGGTAAGTAGCACTTTGGGTTGGATTGGTTGTTTTGTTTTGTTTTTCCTGACTTCTTATCTGAAATTCTTACTGTTCCCTTATGGTGATAAAAATAAAGGAATAGTTTTAAATGAAAAAAATTAATGAGATTTTTTTTTTAGATGAGAAATATTTTCTGGGAATTGGGTAACTGTCCTCTGTTTATAGTTGTCTGCAAACCAGGTGTGGCCATTATCTGGTTAATTTGATCACTGTAACAACCACTACTACTGATAGATACATGAAAAGATACTTTGAGGGGAAAGCTACTTTCCTGAAGAACTGAAATTGGTTAAAGCATCTATCTAATAAAAACATGAAGGAAATGGAGATTCTTATTTCTGCCAGTTAATACAAGAGGAGACTCTCTAGCTTGAGAGTCACATATGATTAAAGAGATAGCCATGCTCTGAAAGCACTCTCAGCTCTCCCTTTAATTTAACGACCTCTCCATAATGTAAAATGACTCCAGTGTATGTATAACTGTACCATATAATGAGTTGTTTCAAAGAAAGGGAGTCTTCATTAAAGCGTCTCTGTGAATTTCTGTGAATTCAGCAGAAAATGGGATTTACCTCCAGACAGACAGTTACAGCTCTGATACATTCAGCAACCCCACAATGGTGGAGTACCATTCTGCTGATAGATTCTGCGCACAATACTAATAGCATATTTTATCACCGGGGCTTTAAGGTGCTATAGAATTACATTTTACAATCTCGATTTGCAAATGGAGGTTCAGAAAGTTTAAGTGATTCCAGATCCTATTCTTTTCTGTCCTCATTAAGCTTGCAGGACTCTGCCCAAGCCATCTCTGGGAAGAAAACAAACGGTGACACAGATAACACCATCCATCTGGGTCACTGCAGCAGCTCTTAGGGATCCATCTGTACTGATACAGGTTGGGGACACCCACTACCGTGCCACTGCAACTTTGGCTCACCTTGATCTCCTCTTTGAACTCTTGCAATATCAGCTGGGATCTACACACTGGGCTCTGGATCCTTCACTACTCCTCCCTGTTGCTTAATCGTTTCTCTTCCAGTCGTCCTACTAGCTCACAGTCATGAAACCTTTACTGCACAGAAAGCACTGTTCTAAGCTGGTGTGTATGCTTTTTATTTTCTTTTCAATTTTATTCACTTCAATACCCTCATCTTATTCACAATGAGAGAAAAGAAAAAAAAAAAGAAGTTTCAGGAAACTTCTTTTCTGTAGCAGTGAGGAGGCATGAAGTCACCACTCTCAGGAATTAAAATCTAGGAAAGAAGATTGGACATTGTGGTATTTATTAGAACTCTCCACAACTATTTTCATCCTTCTCTTCTCGAAAGTGAATGGTGGAATTGAAACCATTCCCCGTCTCTGCTGTTGGGTGTGACCATGTAACCTCTTTGGGTCAAGGAAACATGAGTCAAAGAGATGTGCATTGTCTCCCTGTGGAAATGTTAAGGACCAATACACAATTCTCCCTAGTGTTTTTGTCCTGTCTTAGTGATCATACAGGTCCATGATGAAGTCCATCTTCCATCAGCCCTATAGTATTAGAGTACCCACTCTGAGCCGAGACCTCTCCCAACCTTCACTTAAGACAAAGCATGAGTGAAAAAACAAACTTGTGCCAGATTAAATCACTGTGATTTTAACACCTTTATTAAGCTCTCAATAAAGAATAAATAAATAACAATGAAATTTTCTTGATTAAAATGTACAGTTCAATGGTTTTCGCATGTTACAAAGTTATGTAACCATTATCATAACCTAATTTTAGAACATTTTCACCAGAAAACATCATTTAATAGATTTCATCAAAGAGCTCTTTACCCATCAGCAGTCACTCCCTATTTCTCTCCCATCCTCTCAGCCCTAGGCAATCACTGATATACTTTCTGTCTCTATGAATTTGTCTACTCTGGACATTTCACATAAATTGACTTCTTCAATATGTGGTCTTTTGGGTCTGGTTTCCATCACAAAACATTATGTTTTTTAGATTATCCATGTCGTAACATCTCTCAGTAATATATTACTTTTGTGCTAAATGTTATCACACTGCAGTATATACACTGAATATATTATATTATACTTATCCATTTATCATTTGACAGACACTTGTGAAATTTTCACTGGGGGCATTTATAGATAATATTGTCACAAATATGTGTGTACAACTACTGAGAGTATATATATTTTCTTTTTTGGAATTTCTTTAGGAATAAAATTGGTAGGTCATAATAGCCCCTGGTTTAACAATTTAAGGAACTGCCAAACTGTTTCCCAAGACACTATACATTTCCAATGTATGGATGTAACAATGTAGGAAGGTTGTCTTCTTATTGAATTAAAAGTGTTCATTATATATTCTAAATAAAAGCCCCTTTTATCAGATACACAATGTGCAAATATTTCCCCCTATATTCAGTTTTGTCTTTGCACTTTCCTGATAACATGGTGACAAGACAAAGGTCATTAATTTTGGTGAATTCAGTATCTTAGTTTTTTTTATTATTTAGGCTTTAAGTGTTAAAGCTAAGAAATCATCGCCTAATCTGAGGACCCTAAGTCTTATTCCTGTGGCTTCTTGGGTTCTATAGTATTAGTTTTGGGGTTTGTTTGGGGGTTTTTGGTATTTTTAGCACAACACTTTAAAAAAAGATAATACAATGATTAGAATATTGTTTCTTTAATAGCCTAAGTATATACTGGTTTGACAACTAGGTTCTTCTATTTTCAAGAAGATTTAAATTAATATTATTTTATCTTCTTTTATTTGTTCTTAGTTATACATGACAGTAGAATTTACTTTGACAAATTATAAACTATAGTTTATTTTATTTAGGATCTCACTCTTGTGGTTGTACATGATGCAGAGTTACCCTGGTCGTGTATTCAAATACAAGGCTATAAAACCTATGTTCAATTAATTCTACTGTTTCCTATTTCCATTCCCCTCCCCGTCCCTTCTCTTTGTTTCTTTGGCATTTAGAACTCTGATCCATTTCCAGTACATTTTTATTTATGGTGCAAGGTAGGGGTCCAAATTTATCCTTTTGGAGTTTTCTTAACCATTCATCAAAAATATTATTTTTGCTATTGAATTATCTTGGCACATTCATCCCCAAAAAAATTGACTATAAAAATAAGGGTCTATTGCTGTACTCTTTATTCCATACACATCTATCCTTATGCCCATACAACACCATATTCAATACGTAGATTTGTATTTGTATGAGGTTTTGAAATCTGATAATGTAAATCATCCAACAATGTCATTCTTTATTGAGGGTTAGTTCAGTCATCCTATATTTTTGCATTTTTTATTTGTTCTTTTTAGATATACACAACAATAGAGTATGTTTTCACATATTATGCATACATGGAGTATAATTTATTCTAATTATGATCTCATTCTTGTGGTTGTACGAGTTGTGAAGTTTCATTGATGGTAGATTCATATATGAACATAGGAAAGTTACGTCCAAGGTTTTTTGGACTTTAATAATTTGGACTTTAATAAATTTTAAGGTAAGCTGGTTAATTTCTATTTTAAAAATTCCAGCCAGAACTTCAATGGGGATTGCATTAAATCTGCAAATCAATTTGGGGAGGATTGCTACAAAAGCTAGAGAGAAATTAGCAAGTTCCAGAGCTGAGAAAGTGTTGCCTGCTCCCAACCCCCTTGAGTGTTCACATTTAGAGTCTCAGTGGTACCTACTCTCCACCTGTCCAGGTTTCCACAGTCCCCAACTCCAAGTCAGAACATACACATTAGCTACTGGATACAAACCTAATGGTGAGCTTTGCTCCTGGATCCATTTTCATCTCAGCATAGTTCTTCCTCTTTCGAATTTTAAGATAGCCTTCAGAATTCTGTGATCTCCTTTTCTTCTTTGCCACAGTCCAGGGTCTCAGTTTGTTTCACCCACCCTGTTCACATTGCTCTAGTTCATTCCTCACCTAGATTTTTCAGGTCCTACCTAATCTGACTTCACAGAATCACACAAGAACAAGACTCAAAGTAGCCAAAAGTCCTTGGATTTTTGTTGATTGTTTGGTTTATTTAATTTTGTCTATTATTAGACTCTAGGGATATATTTTAGTCAACTTTTTCTGTCACTATTACCAAAAGATATGACAAGAACAATTTAGAGGAGGAAAAGTTTATTTAGCACTTGTGATTACAGAGATCTCGGTTCATTGGTAGCCAACTCCATAGCTCTAGACCCCAGGTGAGGCAGAACATGGTGGAAGAGTGTGGTGGAGGAAAGCAGCTCAGAACATGTCAATCAGGAAGCAGAGAGACCTCCACTCACCAGGGATTAAATACAAATCTCAAAGGTGCAGCCCCGCTACTGATCCACCTCCACCCATCACTCCCGACCTGCTTACAGTTACCACCCAGTTGACCCATTTCAAGGGATTATGATTATGTTAAAGCTCTCATAACCCAATCATTTCACCTCTAAACTTTCTTGTATTGCCTTATACATGAGCTTTGGCGGGGGGCACCTCATATCTAAACCATAATAGGATATAAATGAGATTACCAGAACTACAAAGATTTTGAAATCTGATGTAGTGTTGCTGCCATGGCCCATTTTTACACCAACTGTGAGTCTAGCTGTGCTTCTCTTGTAATGATTACCCTCACAGTGTATCAGGCACTATGCTGGCTCCTGTATCCGTGCTAACACGTTAACCATTCATCACTGCAAAGCAGGTGTCCTATGTCCATTTTACTGAAGAGGGACTATTATGATTTAGATACAAGATGTCCCTGAAAAGCTTATGTGGCAATGCAGGAATGGTCAAGAAGTGAAATGATTCGATTATAAGAGCTGTAACCTAATCAGTAGATGAATCCATTTGATGTATTTGCCTTCTCCTCTTTCTCCTCCTCCTCCTCCTCCTTCTCGTCTCTCTCTCTCTCTCTCTCTCTCTCTCTCTCTCTCTCTCTCTTTCTCTCTTCCTCCATCCCTCCCTCCTTCTCCCCCTTCCCTCCCCTTTCCAGTTCTCATGAGCTAGGCAGCTTTCCTCTGCCATATCCTGCCATGATGTTGTGCCTCGCCTCAGAACAGTGAAGACAGCCGACCATGTACCGAACCTCTGAAACCATTAGTCCAAATTAACTTTCCCTCCTCTAAGTTAGTCTAGACAGGAATTTGATAATAGTGATTTGGTAAAGTTGATTAATCCAAGGACACTGAGGTTTAGGGAGAAAAGATGTACTAGCCTAGGGCCACAATTAGTAAATGTTGAAGTCAGTACTGAAAACCACGCTTATCAGCTTCTCTCCATAATCTACATCCTGCTTTACCAGAGGAACTCCCAAACCCTTTAAACCCCTGCCCTTTTATCATCCGTCATTTTGATTCCATATTTCCATGTACCCCCTTTTTCTGGAATGTCAACAAGTGTCCTTTTAAGTTGCATATCTGTCTTATTTGTTTTACTTTGTTAAAGAAACCTCTAAAATGATTGATGATCATTTCACTGGAGTTTTGTTCCATACAGGCGCCATCTTTTTGGAATCTTCTGATAGGCTGAACTTCCTAGAAAATAGGTTTGTGCTAGGAATACTGAGAGCATAGAAGAGTTTAACAAATGTTGGATGAAAAAATGAACAAATAAATGAAACAGATTAATATGGGAATGACAGGGTTACTAATAGGTCTTTCTTGTAACTGGCACTTGCACTGTTCAGAGCCAATGTCAGCCCTGTAGCAGTAAGAGCATGGAGTCGGCTTCACCCTTTACAATCTCTGTGGGAATGGACATATAATGTAACTTAAGCTACAGATTGTTGATTTGTAAAATGAGCAACATTTGCTTCAGCATGTGGAAAGTCTTGTAAGATAATGAATGTGACACAAATTAAACATTCATAATATTAGTTACCTTTTCCCTAAGACAAATATCACAACCTAAGTTTCCTTCTAGTTTCCCTGTCTTGAGCTCTTCTTTTTTGCCTGGTTAATTATCTTGGTATGTTACTGAGTAACTAGAGATGGAGTAAATCACAATGGTTGAATCCATATTCTAGAGCCAAACCACCTGCATTAAAGTCCAGACCCACACATCCTAACTGTGTGAGCTAGGCAAAGCACCTCAATATCACCTTGCCTCAGTCTCCTCATGTATAGAATGGGGGTAATAAGAGTACCTTTCTCCATGGGATGACTGTGTGGAATTAAATAAATTAATGTCTCTAAAGTGCACAGAACCATATCCAGCCCAATGAAAGTTACTCAGTAAATGTTCACCATATCAGTATTGCTACCATTACTGTTACCACCACTACTGCAGGTACTTAAGTAAAAAAATGCCTTCTTGTTAAGGTCTGGAAACAAGTCAAGATGGCACCTGGCATTTTGCCAGAGGGAGTGGTTTGTGAAGTAATGCCAGCGAGCCATTAAGTGTGGAGATTCCTTATTGGTTGACTGCTGTATCTATTTTATGTTAATTAAGATAAGCTGTGTGGAATGTATATATACCCCTCCTGTCCTACAATAAACGGCTCCCACTCCTGCTGTATCAATGTACACAAGTTCCTCATCAAGCCCCCCCCCCCCGTTAGTTTGCTGCAGCTGCACGGCAGCACCTTCTAATGTTCATTTTACAAGTGGGATTCCAGCTAAATCTCTGCCTACCATATTTGCTGTTGATTTCCACCCCCTTACTGGATGTTTATTGCTGGATGTCAATAAGCATTTGTTTCTCTGTGTCAACACTTTAGGTTACTTGCTGCTCAATATTGCCCTCAAATATTTGCAATATGCTGAAGTTTATGTTTCCATTTCATAATAGATAGGACCTATCTATTCCTGACCTTTCCTATTTAGACATACATAGAGTATGACTGTCCCCAAATTAAGTATTCCGCAGATCATAGAGGGCTGTGTCTGTGCATGCGTATAACTTCCACTGTCATGCTTCTTGACTCTTTGCTGTGAGCAGCCATTTCTCATTTCCAGCAGTGTACTTGTGAATATAAGTTCTTCTCTTCTAATTCAGTGTCTCTGATCTGCTGTGGTTTTTCTACCCAGGAAAATCCGGTAACTGTGAAGAGAGCCTGACGCAGTGCCACTGGGGATCTCCCATGAATCAAGGGAGCGATCATTGTGTGAACATCAATACATATTCTGGCTGCTCAGAGGATCCTTTTTAGCTCACAGTGTTGTTCTTGGTTGTGATCCAGCAGAGGTGAGCTTTACTATGCATCAAAGTTTTGGACAAGAGAAGGATCATCATTCTAACCTTATTACCAGGAATACAAAAGAAAAAAAAAGGTATCCACTTTGTCCTTTGTTTATGGTATGAAAATATTCTGGATCACATGAGAGTGGAGGGAGAGGACTGTGCATTTGCTGGGGCAGGTGTAGGAGCTGTTGACAAAAGTTCCATCTCTGAAATTCTTTCTAGCATCTGGAGAATTCTACACAGGCTGGTGCAAGACAGATACCCACTGTCCCAGATTCTCAGGTCTTGGAAGCCAGAGTGGATAACTCTATGAGGCAATAGTGATAGCAACATCTAGTGCTCAGCGGCAACATGCCAGTGGTGGTATTCAGCAAGGGGTGCTGGTGGAGGCAGAGGTGCCCCATAGCACTCAGGATTTAGCAATAGCAGCAGCATAAAGGCTGTCCTAAAAATGTGCTCCTGTCATGCTCTTTTGTCTAGATTCAATAAGTTAACCCCTCTGGTCCCCTCCCATTTTCCAAAGGTGAATCTCCAGCTCTCCCAATAATACTGTTATGAGCCAATATTTTAACAATTTTTTTGCACATTTACATTAATCAGCAACAGTTCTGTTGTTTTCTCCAAAAACCTTGTGTGGGATAGATAGGTGATTCCTTATTTTTCAATCTATTTCATAGAAATTATATATAGCATATATGTAGTATATATGAAGTATTTGATTTCAAAGGGCAGTCTGGCCCTACATTGGATTATGTTCAAGAAATTTTATTGTCTTATCCATATTAACAAATTATTCAGAGAAAGTGGCAAAACCCTGTTTTAAATTACTACTTCCTCTTTAGCTTTACTCCCCTGAGTATCTTATAACCTAGAAAGTCATGTTTAAATCACTTTGAAGCAAGCACTTATTTAAGTGAAAAGAAAAAAAATACAGAAGTCTTTCCAAGGAAATGTCAGTTGGAAGAACAAACATTATGACGTCCTTGCAACGTAAAGTAGATAGAAATTGTTTTTGACACTGGCAGGAAAGGGGATCTAGATAATTTACTAGTACTTCCTAAAACTAACTACTACAGTTTGACTTTTGTATCTGCACTTGGGCATGATACCTTCCTAGAATAGTAGAAAGGCCCACAGGCAACATCTACTCCACACAGAAACAAGTGTGTTTATTTGATTGCTTTGCTGCCCAGGAACTCCTAATAAAGATCTCAGGAAAAAGTTGTCTGGCCTTTTCTTGTGGTTTGAACTGTGGGTCAGCCCTATTTCATCTTGAGTATTGAGTGTGTGAGCATAGGTGTAGGGATGTGTGTGTGCATTCAGAGAAAGAAACTTGAGAGAGAGATTCATGATGCTAAGCGGGAGCCAGGGAAAATTAAGGGGCCCTTCTCCCCAAGGATAGTCCCAATTCCTGGTTCCAGTTTTTTTCAATAAATTCAATTCTATTTCTGCTCCTATGTTTGTTATAAACTCCTATGTTCTTAAAAAGAATTTCCTTGTTCATTTTGGTTACCTACCACCAAAAAAAAAAATCTTGATATATACAGAAGTATCTATATTTCATGTCAGTTGGAAATATTTTTTTATTTTTTTTATATTTTTATATTTTAAAAATGTTATACACAATTATATTTTATAATAAAAGCATATATTATACATATTTATTAGAAAATCACATTAATATAACAGTTTTATAATTTAAAAACTACACTATATTTATTTGGGGGGGAAAGAAGTCTTCCAATTTTAAGTTTGCTCCAAATGACAGCAAAATGATCTTCCCATACTAAGAAATGACAGGAGTTGAGAATGTAAAAACTGTTTTTGAATTATTTGATTTAAAAATGTTTCTCAACACTTCAAATCAACCATAATTGGCTGCCTATTCTCTTCTTTGAACTGAATGTAAATTACCCGTCAACTTCTGCACATGGCTTTCTAAATTTAGGCTAACAGATAACTTACATTTTTGAAGGGTGATTCAGGAAGATCATAGTACAACTCTGTAGCTAATTCAAGCTAACGGACTGTGATGGGGGGGGTCATTATTTTGTAAAGGAAGAAATCCTATTAAATGAAAAATATAAAACAGAACTATAACAGTGGGGAGACAACAGAAAATGGGAAAATTATTGAAATTTTTCAGAAAATAGAAATTATAGAATTACATTTAAAGAGACTTATGGAATTATAAATTTTATTCACTTAGTAGGGGAAAATATATTTATTTTGTATCCAAGAAAAACACTTTGTCCCATTAAAATCCTTTGGAATTAAAAGTAAATTCAGCATACTTTCAAGCTTAACACTATTATAAAGTACATACAAGCATCTAGACAAAGAGAAAACAAATATACAACAATGGACATGGGTAACGTATTTAAGATGTTTGGGGCATGTCAATATGAACTTCTGTAAAGGGAACATATCTTACTCATGTCTGTAGATGTGGTATTGCATGGTGAAAAGACTCTATCTAGTATAATGGGGAAAGAAATCTGATTCAGATTCTAGTTATGCCATTTACCAGCTATCTGAATTCAGACATGTCATTTAAATTCTCTGAATCTCTTGCACTTATAATTTGAATCTTGAGTGTCCCCTAAAGACCTATGTGTAGTGGCCTTGGATCTTAATTGGTTTGGGATCTCCATGAATAGAGACAGTGGTTCTCAAACTTTGTACCCAACTGCTGTAGTATAAATCTTGAATGTCCCCAGTGGTCCATGTGCTAAAGGGTTGGTCCCCAGCCTGGATCTATTGGGAGATGGTGGAAATTTTAAAATTTGAGCCCTAGTGGGGGTTTTAATTCATTGGGGGCATACCCTTGAAGGTTTTCTCTTTCCCTCTTGTTTCCTGGCCACAGGGGAATGCCTTTGTGCCACCATCTGTTACTACTACCCACTATGATTGCTGCCTTGCCACCATGATTAGGGCCCAGTGATCATGAACTGAAAGCTCCAAAATTTGGGGGCCACAGTAAACTTTTCTCTTTATAAATTGATTGTCTCAGGTATTTGTTACAATAATGGAAAGCTGACAAACACACTTATCTATAGAACTAAATGGTTAATGGCATTAAAAGCTGTGGAATCTAGGTTCTGTTCAACAAAAATATAGAAGTCCATGTAAATAGAGGATGTAGCTAACATTGCCATCCAAGTAGACCATATATTACTTGGTTTGCCTAACCACCAGTATAAATGTTATAGAGAGATAAAAATGATTTTATCAATGTGGTCAAATATATCTTGCTCTACACTGGTGGCCATGTGGTATATTATAATTGACATATGGCTTAATGTTCAGACATCTGCTTTTGATATTAACTAATTTGGGTGTTCATCCAGCTTTTCAATGAACTTGTACTTGTCACTAAAATTTATTGAGCTGAGTTTCCATATAAAAATGGGGAGATAGTTAATGGTTAGAGTCAAAACAAGCTAACATGTATAAAAGTGCTTCGTAAAAAGCAATTTTCCAATTAAGTATCAGATGATGGAATATGAGAGAAAAGTGATTTTTAAAGTACATGATTCAGACTGTCAGGAAGGGAGAAAAATCCTGGCAACTGTAAACTGAAAATATAATATTTAATTTATAAATAGGAAATATTCCATAAATTTTTGTTTTAAAACTTTTTACTTTCTTCTACTTTGTGTGGTATGCATAGTGCTCTCATTGCAACATGTTTAGAAAGTTGTAAGAGGGAGACTGATCAAAAAATACATTAACAGATTTTGGAAGGGGGTGGATATAAAGTTAGAATTTCTGAGTCATGAAAACATCAGATAGCACTTCCAGAAAGGTGTAACTTTATTTAAAACCGAGCTGCTGTGAATTCCATCATGCTGCAGACACCTCTGAATCAACAATCCCTGTTGGCAAATTGTTATGCTGACAAATTTCTCACATAGACTGAAAATTTCCATTTTGTAAACAAGTAAGTGGGTTCTTGATGGTCTAGCTCATACCCCAAGCTGGAACTTTGAGAAGTGAATTCTTGGCTTGAGTGACCATGTATCATTTATTTCTCACATTAGCAAAGCTGATTCAAATATTTGTCACCCAAATCAGAGAGCCACTAGGAGCATGAATGTAATATTATGTCTGATATTCCTCCTCAAGTTTGGGAAACATAAACACCACATCACTGGCTTCATTGGCTCCATTCCCTGAGATAGATAGAGTGGGATAGTGTTAATATTGCTTTCTTCATAATGCTAGGGACTCTACTTAAAACTGCCCCACCCACAATAGCACAAACACAAAACAGTGATCCATAATTTTCCATGCCAAGATGTTTGATGTACACAAATGTGAGTATACCTGCAGGCAAACACAGACTGGGTGATGGGTCTTCCTTCTGCTGGGTCAGAGTCAGTCACAGAAGCCCTGGTCGTGTGGTTTTTGATCACCATCCCCAACACATAAGTATGAGGAATTGGACACGACACAGCTCGTAGCTGGAAGAAAAATCACCGGTAGTCACAGGAGAAGTAGGTGCACACTACAGACTGGAACAAAAAGTGCACATCTGTCACAAAAGATGACTTATATGCATACAGAAGGCATACAAGGGATAGCAGTACCCAAGAAGGGACATCAGACTGGAAAGTAGGAGATGCTGGGCCCAGACCTTGGATGCAGTGAAAATGAATGAGATACCAATGAAAGCTAAATATAGTGTCTGGCACACAGGGCACGCTCCCTACACCTATGTTATCTGCCAACTGGGGATGGGTGAGAGAATGGAGAGGGCAATGCTGCTCATGGCACAAGCATGGCCCCAGGCCCATTGTTCATGTACTGTTGTCTTCCCATTTCTAGGTGCTTTCAATCCTCCAGCTTACTTCTAGGATGGCATGGATGTCCCTTTGGTCTCAGAAGGAAAAGAAAAAAAAATAATCAGGGACAGAGGAAAATGAGGACTTTGGAAGAGTCTAGTCCTATGTGAATCTGTGGACATTGTCCTCTTATATCTAGAAAGCAGAAGTAATGACCAGCCTTTCATATCTCTAGACACAGGCGGAGTTTCCTGGAGATGTCAGCCAGAGCCAGACACAGGCAAAACTAGAAAAGTGAGCTATTATATTGCAAAGAGCACTAGGGCAGGGCCATTAATACCTGGATCCTAGCTCTACCTTTAATTAGTTATGTGACCTTGCACTGTTTTGAGCCTTGGTTTTCTCATGCACAAAACATAATAGCACTTCCAATATTTGCTGAAAAGGAGAAATTGTTTGTGTAACATTTTAGCCTACAAAAATGAAGTAGGCAACACAATCAGGGCCAGCCTTCTATAGTTATGCTTCCCTCTCTCCTTTCTATCCAGTGAACTATCAATTAATTGATTCTTCAACTTGGGAAATCATAATAAAGCCTTACTACCATGGTAGATCCCTTCCCTTATGACATTTTCATGCAAAGAAATGAATCTCTCTAGCTTTAAGATATCAGAGCCTAACAAGAGACACAGTGAAAAAATATGGGGGTAGATTGTGTGTGAGGGAGAGGTGGGTGATCAGGCATCTTTAGCTGGAAACTTCCCTGATACCCCAAAGACAACAGCCTGCTCTACCTTCTAAGTCTGCCTGCATAGACAGTCTTTCAAAGTACAGCCCCAGAGACAATACAATGTGAAATCCTCCCTCCTCTGCAGCCTTGGTCTGCAGTGACACTGGCAGATGCTAAACTTCCTCCTGTCTAGAACAGTTAATTAGGTTATAAAGGCTGCCAAAAATCCCAAAGTCATCTGAAGAAAATGCAACACTTTGAGATCTGAAACAAAGGTCAGAAGACACAAATATTAATCGCACTTTTAGAAGAGAGAAATAAGTGTGGGGATAGAGAAAAGAATTCAGGCAGGTCCTATACAATCTGGCAACTTCTTATCAATCTTTTATAAACACTGTCCAGATCAGGCATAATGTGGTCCTAGCTCCTTTCCTCTGTAATAGATACTGTGTCTTCATAAAAGCTGATACTGTAATAGACACTGTATATTCATAACTCATTCCAGAGCTCTCAGTCCATACCTAGGGGACATCATGAGATCTCTAGATACCATTCCTGCTGGAAAACAGACCCACCTGGGAATAATGAGTTTGGAATAGGGAAGAAGATAATTTGCCAAAATGAATTGATTGAATAAGTAGCTATGTTCAGGGTTTCTTCATTAGTTGCATCAAATTTTATCACAAAGTAAGAACGGCTGTCTGGCCCCAGGTTCTCAGGCATAGAAAGGCAGCCTTAAAAACCTAAAGACCCAGTTCTTCCAAAGAGGTTACCCCAGAACGTGTTTTGGGTGTGGGGTGGGCTAACAAAATAAGCAGCAGTACATAGGACTTCACTGCCACCAGCAGGGCCCAGAGGAAGTGCAGGCCTGTAAGATGCCAGGGCCTGCCTAAAACAGGAGCCCTCAGGTGAGAAGCTAAAACGTGCAGCTGAGTTGTTGTCCCCCTCTACCCACCCACCCTGTCCCCAGTCTTGAAGATTTAAGAAAAGCAGCTCTTTCTTTATAGAAGACAAGTGTTTCTGCCCAAGGCTCAGTATGAAGGATTTCGAGGCCAGACTCCAATTGTTAAGGCTCCGAACACTTCCTTTTCCCTCCCACCACATCACAATCCCATTTTTATTATACAAGGCTTTCCTCCCTCTTCTAGTTCATGCATGATATCAGTGGGCACATTGTCCAGGGACCACTTTTGTATCTGGGTCTCTGTATATCTCATGTCACTTGGGACGTGTTTCAGACCCCGCGCTGTCCTCCTCCAGCCCAGACCAAAGGGCAGTCCGGTGTCTCCTGGATCAGAATCAGGTGCAGCGGACCTACCAGTTGTTCAGATCTGGGAAAGCAGCTGAAGCCCATACAGGAAACCGCGGCTTCAGGCCAACTCTGATTTCTCACATACTTGCCCAGTCTGCCACCACCTGCACTTTTACGTGCTCCAGTGCCGGGCGGCGGGAGCCTGTCACTCCCGGGAATCCGCAGCCGCCACCCAGGCCCAAGCGCGCACTGGACGGCTCGGGGCTTCCAGCATCCTTGCTGCTGGCCGGCCTTAAAGCTGGTAGGCGAGCGGAACGGCCTGAGAAAGTGCCGCGGTGGGAGCAGGAAGAATCCCTGGGAGCAACTGAGGTCTCCGGAAAAGTCCCCGTGGAGATCCGTTCCCAGAAGGGGTCCGCGACCACGCGGCGAGGAGCACGTGAGCATCGCAGCTTGGCTATAAAATCCCCGGCTTGGAGGAGCGTGGGGAGCGCGTGCCGCGGCAAAACGCGTCCACCTGAGCCAGCAAGTCAAGGGGAAGGCGATCCTCTCCAGGACGTCCAAAGGTCTAGAGATTTGGTGCTGCGGACCCTCGCGGTCTGGTCTCGGGTGCGTGCATCGAACTTTGATGCTGGGCTCCCTGTATTCCTGCAAAGGCGCACAGATGCCCGCACGCGTAGATTCCCGAAAATACCCAGGGTTCGTTTGACCTTTAGGATAGTTGGAGGGGGAATAACAGGACTCTCTGGCTGATTGATTTCTTGCCCTCCAGCAAGGAGGCAGCCTCCAGTACTAGCGTTTGTCCTCGCAAGAGCTCAGGAGGCCTCTGGGGAGCCCCGAGACAGCGCGTCCAAGACCCGGCCGCCTTTTAAACTGTAGTTATTTCTGCGCTGCGCAAAAGGCGGGTTCCGACCAACTCCGGACACCTTTCCCTAAAGTTTGATCTGTTCTCTTCGCCCGCCCAATCCTCGCCGCCTGGCGGCCCCCTCCTCCCACGGAGGGTGCGGGTGGGGAGATGGCCGCTGGCTCTCCCCAGCGCAAACGGGCGCTGTGCGCGTAGCCGCCGCCACGCTGACCTCCAGCTCCCGCCGGCTGCCGAGCTGAGTCCTGGCAGCGAGAGAAGGCAGTTGCCCTGAGGGGCTGAAGGCGGCGACGACTGGGGCCCTAGGGTCTATATGGCCGCTCCCTGCGGGCGGGTGGTGTGTGCCACGGAGCTCGCCTACAGCGCCTCGGGCTCAGAGCCGCTCTGAGCCTCGCCGCCTGCGGACAACGACAAAGCCGCTTCCCGGAGCCGCGGGCAGGAACCCGAGGAGCAGGAGGTGGTGGCGGCCGTTCCTCCCAGAGGGCGATGTGGCCGGCCGGCGCGGGCACCAAGCTGCCCTGTCCCCGCGATTCTGCACTCCGGCGGGCGGCTTTCTCCGGAAACCTCACGGCCCTGCCTTCTCACCTAGTGCCCGCGGGCCGAAGCGTCCGGGTTTTCATCAGCGCCAACCCTGAAGGTAAGACTCTAGTTGGGGTTTGTAGCTCTGTCTGTCTGCGGGTCCACAGGCGGTAACCAAAGAGTGTGCGGTTGCACAGCCTGGTGCACTGAGCGTCCCCTGAGCTCCCTTCCTCCAGCCAAAGCTGTGGCAGCCCTGAGCGCGTGGGAATTTAATTCGAATTTTTTTTTCTCCTTTCACTGATCAGCTCCCCTGTAGACTTCTCTTAGAACACCTTTACTTTTCCCCGGGGCGAGCTAAGAAACATCTGAGACATTAGGGGGTGCCTTCAACACCACCCCTTACCCCTTTCTTTTAGCGGTTTCTTCTCCGAGGTTATCGCAAACGCAAATAGTAGCTGTTCTTGTTCTCTCCGCTCCGCGGGGTTCCTGAATGGGGGCTTTGCCACTTGTCCTGGCCGAGGAGAAGTGGGGTTGAGGTTCCTGGAAACTCGACTCTTGCTATACCTTGAGGGGCCCAGTAGACCCTTGTGAAAGGAAAGGCCTTGGAGGAGGGGACTAGAGTTCTGGGGTCCCAGGGCGGCTGGCTCTCAGCCCAGCGCCGGTTTCACCGTGGAATTCTCGGGATAAGCTCATCTCCTCTTTTGAGTGCCTGGGCTTGGTGTTCTCAGGTGGACCCCGGCCTACTCAGTCACGTTCCTGATCAAGGCTAACACCTGGTGGACGCTCAGTGAAAACTTGTTGATTTATTGCGTTCTCAATCAGCGGTTTATTGCCGGGTGGTCAGATCCCTGCTCCTCACTACCTTTCAGTTCTCAGTGTTGAATGTTAATTTTGGTTGCAGTGGTGGGGCGGGCGGGAAGGACGCATTTGACTGGGGCTGGATAAAACTGAAGGAATTGTTCATTTTTTAGGAGGAAAAAAAGTTTGATTATAAAAAGAGTTATCTGGACTCGAGTATGAGAGATTTCAAGAATTTAACCTTTTTGAAGCCAGGTATGGTGATTCACTACTGTAATCACAAGCGACTCAGGAGGCTGAAGCAGGAAACCCTGTCTCAAAAAGGTCTGGGGATGTAGCTCAGTGGTAAAGCGCACCTGGAGTCAATCCCCACCACCGCAAAAACGGGGGGGGGGGTAACCTTTTCATACTCTTCAGAAGCCTTGAGTCTTATAAAGTTAAAAAAAAAAGTTTGCATTCAAACTACTGTTGGATGGGATCCTCATTTGAAAGCTCAAGTCTCTGTTGTTTGAGAAAAGCATCCAAAGAGGACCAAGAAAAGTAACTTTCTGGAAAATAATAGCGCCCTCCCCCCCCCCAAAAAAAAAAGCACTATTGGAAGTTTCAAGTAAACTCATAATAAAGGAATGGGAAAGAATCACATTGGTAACACTCATAATAGACTGTATACTTTTAAGGGAGGCTGTGATGTTCTTTCCTTGAGTTTACAACTTCCTCTCACAGAACTTAGGGCTTTCGGTACACTTAAGGAATCATTCTATGTCCAATAGGTCTTCCAGGGTTTTTACCTACATCTGGATTAAATACCCGTGAAGACATACAGGCTGATTTAAGAAAACCTGCAAGTTGTTTTCAGAGTTTTAAAAAACATTTTTAGCAATATTTTAAAAGTGTTTGAGAGAATTATGTTAGAAAACATTTGTTCTTAAATTTTCAATTTTCCCGAGCTTAAAAAAAAAAAATGTTTTGTGGAGTGATTAAATCTGCTAATGTGAAGCCAGCCAAATCGTTGCATCTTTCTCTTAAACTGCTTCTAAAATAGTGAAAATTCTGTGAATACCAGTAGTTGTTTTTTTTTTGCTTAAAATATGCAATTTCTATGATTAAAATGATAATGGATTTGTATTGTTACATTAACTTTAAAAATTCAGTATTAAGCTTATTT
Source organism: Urocitellus parryii (assembly GCF_045843805.1). Lineage (NCBI taxonomy): Eukaryota > Metazoa > Chordata > Mammalia > Rodentia > Sciuridae > Urocitellus > Urocitellus parryii. The sequence goes on along the minus strand of NC_135540.1, from coordinate 116,625,367 downwards.
TCCTTACCAGTCTTCTGATTCCTAGTTTCTTAAAATTAAAGCTTTAGCATATATCAATTCTAGGAAAGCAAACAGGAGGGAGGTGCCAATGCCTTTTGATTACTGTTTTTTCTGGACAGCTTTAGTACTGATCGGAAAAGACCAGAAATGTGAAGCTTACCTGGGAAGTTTGAATAGGTGAAGGGCCTCACATTTTATCCACATAATCGAGCCAGGGGCATATTGAAGTAAAAAGACAGAGATGGGCATTTTTAATATTGTGAACATAAAGCCTTAAAATCTTTGTAAATGCTCCATCAGAGGCAGCACTTGCTGTAGGATCTTTATGGAAGCAATTTAGCAAGCAAGCAAATGGTTGTATATTGGTAGGATCCAATATTAGATCCTTGGCCAATACTGAAGAGCCTCTCCACTGTCAAATTAAGACAAAGGGCATTATCTCATGCTTCCCAATACAGGCAGAAATCCAATTTATGTTCTAAATAAAAGCTACTTTGTGTTGAAGCCACAGCAATACTTTCAGAATCAAGCAAGACTCTTCCTTAGATTATTGCTTTTAATAGATATTGCTTTACAAGGCTCATATAGAATCTCCCCATCTACAGTGAAGGTGATACATGTCCTCGGAATGAAAAAATTAATTTCCGGTATAACAGCTCATTCAATATTTTAATTTTGATTTCTATCCTCAAACAGCCCTCTGAGTGTGGTGAACTTAGAGGTGTTTTCTCTGTCCTACAGATGACAAAACTAAGGCTGTATCAAGTTAAGCTGCTTTCCTGAATTAATATAGCAGGGTAAAATAGGGTAGAACCTGTAGAACCCTCAAAAACACCTGTCTTGGTGCTCTTTGGTCAGACCCTGTAAATATCTTACACCCACATGGATAAGAGAACAAGCCAGATGTGGTGGGTCAGTGCTGCCCAACATCTTCTGGCTGTCAGGCTGCAAGAGTATGAATAGCTGGAAAGGAACAGGACTTCCTGAGGGCGTGTGCTCCCACTGAGAGGTAGCCATAGAGGCATTTAAGGAATTTTCAGAATGTGCTAAACTCTAATGGACATATTCCTGTCCAAAAATATATTGGCATCTGACCAGTACTCACCACATGGAAGATGCTCAAGTCAGACCTGTGTGGGAGGCAATAGTATTTTCTCAGATTTGCTTAAATGGGTGGGCATTGGACTTCATCGAGTCCAACTTCCCATCCAACATGGGAATCCCATCTGTGGTACTTTTATTAATCCTTGGAGGTTATCTAGTCATTTAGCCACTTGCTGCCAGGATAGCACTTACACCTTCTTAGTGATATTAAATGATATTAAAATACATAAACTCTTTCATAGGTAAAACTAAATTGTGGATGCAAATGGAGAAGAACCCTTCCTGTTGCTGGAGTTCTGAGGGCCCTCCTCCCCTTCCCTACCTCTATTCTAAGCTAATTTTGAGTAAACTGTTAACACAGAAGAAAAGCTAAAATATTGCTTTTTGCCTGGTAAACACTGGTGCTGGTCCATAATCCCTTATCTGTGAAGCCCTAGGTCAGATATGATTTTGGAACCCCCTCTCTCTCTTTCTAAGGAAAATTCTCATATAATGTTTAAAATGTAGGGGCTGGGTTAGTATCCTATGTCAAATATGTCTGTAGGGAATCATGACTTCCCTGTGACCAGTGTTGTACAGAACATCCCATAATTCTGGAAATGCTTTTATGGATTTGATGGCATTAGTCACATGGCTATTGTATATTGACTGATATGACTAAGAATCTGAATATTGAATCTTAATTTTAATTAGTTTAAACTTGAATATGCATAGAACAACTAGTAGCCATCTATCAGTCAGCAAACCTCTAAGTGGATAAAGCTTGTAAGTGACTTCATGTCAGCTAAGGTCAGGTTTAGTAACCAGTTACTTACTTCAGTGGCTTCAGGTTTTGCTGTCAGAAACCTCTCAAAGCTTTAGGGATTTTGGAAATACAGGTAAGTGGTATGGGCCTGCATTGAAGAGTGTGGTTTTAACTCCATGCCAGTGAGTTTACCAGTATTGAATCCCAGAACGACACAGACTTGGTCCTAGACTCTATCAGCAATGGATAGGACACACACCATCTGCTCCTACCTGTGGACAGAATCAGACCTTTTAACTTCCAGATGTGGAGGAGCAAAGAAGAATGGCAAGTTTCCTTGCACAAGAGAAAGGCCTGAGCTATTGTGCTCAGATTTTCCTTTCACCTGCAGCCATCAGATGGAGTCACTTCTCCCCTGCGGAGTAGATGATGCCTTGCCTGTCTGGTGCTCCTATACCAGCGCACCTTCCTGGCATCTGGAGAGAAAAATCCCCCAACATTTATCTTTATGCATTTTTCAGTCCACTCAGATTTCCTCATTCACATCTCTGAGAGTTATGCACTCTAGTCCCCAATATTGATGACCAGATGTTCAGCCTGTTCCACTTAAGTTTCTTTTGTTAGCTTGACTTTGCATCTCCCAGACTCTTTCTTTGCCCTGAGGTCTCATCAGGCTTGAGCTCCATTTTGATGGAAGCCACAATGAAGATGACCTGTTTCTCCTTCATATGTGTATGTGGGTTTAGTGACTTCAACCAGCAGCCGTTGGCTTCTGCTTAGATTCCTAGACAAGGGGTAGAAAGACCTGAATTCACATGAAACCTATCAGTATTCTTGCCTTTCCTAATATCATAATTATTTCCATGAGTCCCTCATTTTTTTTATTGTCTTTGTAAGTATTCAAAAAACAGCAAAATAATATATAGATAGATACATATGTGTATTCACAGGGCCATTTTGATATCCCAAGAGTAGCTTTAAAAGTGGAATCATAAATAGCTACTATTTATCGTAGGTGTGCATAGGACACTTACAATAAGTGAGTTCTGAAATTCTACTTGTGTCTTCTAAGTCCTTGAGCAGACATTTACATAGGAGAAAGTATTAGACACAGGTGTAGGCTTTGGAACCACTCTTCTTGGTTTTGATGCCTCGTGCCATTATTTAACGCAGTGTTTCTTCAGCAAGTTGTTTAACCTCTTTGTTCTTGGGTTCCTGATTTGTGAAAGAGGACAATAGTAGCATCTGCCTCTCAGGGTAGTAAGTAGATTCAGCTAATAGTTGTAAAATACTTAGAATAATGCTAGGAACATGGTAGGTATTAAATGTTTGCCTCTTGTAGCATGATCTTTATTTTCCACTAATATCCAGATACCATGTAGGAGTGTTAATGCAAACATAAACAAGGCATTTCTTACTATCCAGAAATGTAGTCTATGGAAGTATAACTGTTAGAACTCAGTAGTAAAATAAAATGCATTCTAGATCTTTCACAAATTTGGGCGCCTCCTAAAATCACTGTAAGGATTGTAAGAACAAAAGTCGGGCACCACTAGGTATTTAGGTCACACTGCAAATGCTGCCACCCAGAGGGCAGGAAGCTGTATAAGCTGCTGCCATACTGAGTAATGGGCAGCTGGCATCCTTTACAAAACACATCTGCCGCAACCTACCTCAGCCACCACGACTAGTGGCAGAGGATTGTCTGGGTTCCCTTCCCTCCAGCCTTATGCCATTGCATCCCTTTGACAGAACCAGAATTGCATTTGGAACCTGGCAACAAGCAAGTCTAGGACTCTCTAGGCTTCCAGCCTCTGTACTGCCAAGGAAGAGTGGGTGGAAAGGGTAAAGGTTACTCCACATGGAAACACAGCACCTTGCCCAGGAGGAAACGGGCACCATCATTCCTTCAGTGTTCATAAAGCACCATCTCTCTGCGGAATACACACACACACTTGATACCCCAAGAACATCTTTAAAAAGTAAAAGTCTTAAAAGAGAATATACCAAGTTGATTTTTTTTATGGTAAATGGTCGCAATTCCTATAGCTTAGAATATAGCAATAAACAAAACAGACCAGGTCTCTGGTCTTAACAGAGTTTGCATAAATAACATAATACACACAATGAGTGTCCTGCTAAAGGTACGAGCCAGAGCATTCAAGGAGCATCAAGGAGAATTACATAAGCCAGCTCCAGGGATCAGAGGGAAGAGTTGGGAGGGTTCCCTCGATGAACAGAGCCGGGGTGTGGAAACCATTCTACCTGATAATCAAGTAGGCAAAGTGATGATGAGATCTCCACAGGGAACAGAAAAAAAATACTGTCTTTATTATTCAGTAAACAACTTTTATCTCTGAATAAGAACAGAATGAATATCTTGAGATGACACTTAAAATCATGACTTTGACCATACAGGTACACTATATCCAAATAGATTGTGGCTTTATGGTTTAATAAGCCAATAAAAGATAACCTGTGGATCTTTAAAATTGCTGTTACACCATAGGAATGATACCATTTGCCACTTCAAAAGCTGTCTTCAGGTTTCTATTTCATTTCTGTTTCAGTTACCCACTTTAAAACTAAATGGCTCAAAACAATAGCTTATCATTTCTCATAATTCTGTGGTTGGGAACTGGGGCAAGGTTTAGCCAAGTGGCTCTTCAGTTCTACAGGATGTTGAATGGGGTCACATGCTACACTGTTTGGCTAAACATATGCCTGACTGGTCCCTTCTTCACTCGGGCACTTCAGTGACTCTCCATGCCATGTCTGTCTTTCTCTACCCCTTACCCAACTTTTCTCTCATTTTTCAGGACTCCATTCCAAGATTCGGTGTATAGGATTTGGTTTTGTCCAAGAAAGGAAATGGTAGGTTCAAGGTGCAGAAAACTAGACCTCACTTCTTAATGTGAGGCAAGGTATATGCCTACAGGGAAAGGAAGGATTCATGGTGGTCAACTTTCAAAATTACCACCACAACTCCAAAGTCATGTTGATTAATTTCTTTGACCTTCCTTCTTCATAGTTAAACAAGATATGATGCAGAAAAAGCATATAATCTAATGGCCTGTGCACAGTAAGCTCTCAATAAGTCTTAATAATTCATTGTTATTACTTCAGCATTGGAGATTGAGCAGAAACTCGGTGAATAGAACCCTTTTTCTAGCAAGTTCCTAACTGGTTGAAAATTAGTGTCTAAAAACAGACCAAAGAGTTTGTAGATACAAGATCAAAATATCACCATTATTTATGGGAGATCATTTTATGCTTCCTAATACTAAATAGCAAAAGCCCATATTTTCCCATGTACTCACTAGCAGTGGGAACCTCCAAAGACACCATAAAACAGCCTGGAGGAAAGAGCAACCTGTGCTCTTGGAGCATAGATCAATCCCCAAGGGCAAGGAGTGAACTTTCCTGGTCTATTCTTCTAGGTTTTCCACTTCTGGGAAGGGTAAGTGAGGTGGTAAAGAGAGACCAATAAGACTCTTGGCTTCAGAAGAACCCTTTAGATAACGGAAGAAGATACCTTCCACTAACTAGATTACTCACTTATTTTTAACCTTTGTACACAAAGCCTTTCATTACTCAAGACATGTCATTTAAATTAGATAAATGTATTGAATAGTGTAAATTACATTGCAATAAGATATCTAACAGAAGACAATGAGCTCTAATGTATGAAAGATAATAACCTAGGAACTATATACAAATATCACAATCAGAATATTTTTGAAAGTAAGTACTTAGCATGGCCTCTGGAACAGTCATTTTACGTCTCCAGAAATGAGTTGTTTAAACCACGAAGTTTGGAGGTGGATTGATAGGCAGCAATAGATAACTGAAAACAAAGTAGGTTAAGAATTCACAAACACTTTTTTGTTTTTGTTTTGTTTTCTTGTGCCAGATATTGAACCCAGGGGTGCTTAACCACTGAGCCATATCCCTGGCCCTTTTTTAAAAAACTTTATTTTGAGACAAGGTCTCACTAAGTTGCTGAGGCTGGCTTTGAACGTGGGATCCTCCTGTCTCAGCCCCCCAAGTCACTGGGATTGCAGGTGTGTACCACCATGCCTGGCTCACAAACACTTTTTAAAAACAGCAGAGGAGCAAAGTCCTACGGAGCAACAGGAAGTAATTGAATTTGATAAAGTAAGCCTAAACTGCATTCTTATAAATCAGATTGGGCATATCAGCATTTATTGAAATACTAAAAGTAATCCATTTTGTTTAGAATTCCTGGCAAGAATTGATCAAACAATATGTATTTCACTGAGACGGTAAGAAACATCAAGTGACCAACTTTAACACTCGTAATATTTCATGGATTCAAATTCAAAGCATAGACGACGGAGGAGCTGAAATATACGTATTCAGACATTGAAGACTGTTTATAAACTTAGACCAGGTATAATAAACTAGCCAGGCTCTTTTCAACTCAAAATCTTCTTTTAAATATTGCTACTAGGGCTGGTGCTATAGCTCAATGGCAGAGCACTTGCCCAGCACATGTGAGGCTCTGGTTTTGATCCTTAGCTCAGGTTACCATGGGGCCCAGGGAATGGGAACAGCACCATTGCACATGGCGTAAGGTGTACTTCCAATTATGTCAGAGGATGATGCAGGGACTGGGCAGTAAGAAGCATTATTCAGTACAAATGAGGACTTTAGAACAATACTTAAAAGATGAGAAACATAGTTGAAGCCAAGATGTTCCAGATGGAAGGAATACTATATGTCCGGGAAGTCGGGTATTAGTAGCAGCTTCCTAGAAAACTTTGTAGAGATGGATGTGGGGCCAAGTTCAGGTTTGGTGGGAAGGAGATCAGTCATTAGTAAAGTCTGTTGTGGTATGAGGAATGGTATTTGTCTTGATTTGTGCAGTGTACTTGTGATTACAAACATTGTGGTATAGAAGGTGGAGTGATGAGAACAGCAGAGATGGAGAAGTTTTATTTCATTTGGCCAAAGCAGAGAGGACAAATCGAAATACAATGGAAATTTTTGCCCCGAAACTAACTGGTAAGAAATTTCATTGCTTACATGACAGAAATGGTAGAATCACAGCTTCTTAAAGGTAGAAGAATTGAAACACTGAAACTATTAAAAGGACTGGAAATCCACTTATGTCAAGTAGTACCTGCATGCCAGTTCGTTGCTAAGCAAAGAGTAGCTTCAGCAAAGGATCACACTCAGTCAATGACATTTTATAAAACTTTAATTGAAGTGAAAATTCAGGAATTACTAAGTTCATTGTATGATAAGCAGAGAAACTTAGCCAAAGATATAAAATGATTTTTTTTAATTAAGAGCATTGGAAAGAAGACATGAAAATAACTCCTTTTAAAGCACAAGTTCTCCATTCAAAGGTCTAAATAATCTATTGTTTTAGGCCATTTTCTGTTGCTATAATAAAATAAATATGGTTTAGATATGAGGTGTCCCCCAAAAGCTTATGTGTGAGACAATGAAAGAATGTTCAGAGGTGAAATGATTGGGTTCTGAGAACCTTGACCATGAATATGGATTAACTGTGTAGTAACTGCAGGAAGGTAGGGTGTGTCAGGAGAAAGTAGATCCCTGGGGGTCTGACTTTGGGGTTTCTGTTTTGTCCCTTGTGAGCACAGCTCACGCTCTGCTTCCTCTTTGCCATGTCCTAAACTGCTTTCCTCTGCCATGTCCTTTCACTGTGTTGGTCTGCCTCACCTTGGGCCCAGAGCTATGGAGTGGACCAACCAATGGAACCTCTGAAACTATGAGCCAAAATAAAGTTTTCCTCCTCTCCATTGTTCTTGTCAGGTCTTTTGGTCACAGTGATGAACAAAAACTGACTAAAACAACATACCCAAGCCTGGTAATTGGGAAGGAAAGGAGGTTTTTTTAACTTGCAGTTCTGAAGACCCAGGAGCATAGCACCAGCATCTGCTTGGCTCTGGTGAGGGTCTCCTGGCTGCAACATACGTAGCTGATCTCAGCATGGCAGCAGCTTGCATGAGAGGGAGAAATGACAGGCAAAATAGGAAGCCAGAGAGAAGCAAGGGTCAGGCCTGATCTTTTATACCAACTTGTTCTCATGGGAACTACATTAATCTGCTGTGAGGGTGGATCCCAACCTCACACTAGACCCCACCTCCTAAAGGTTCTGCCATCTCCCAACCTCACCAACCTTCCAGTGCATTAACCTCTGGGGGACATGCTCAGACCACATCCAAACCACAACATCTTTATACAGAAGCATATTGCAATAACAAGATAAGGAATATGTAGGTAAATGGGAAAAAAAGATTCAGACCTTTTCTCCTCTAAGAAGTTACCATTTGGATATTTATCTTTAAAGTAATGGGAGATGGGAGCTTCACGGTCTAAGAAAATCACTGCTGAATAAGAAATCTTAAGGAGTTAAGAGTTTTGTCACATGATTCCCAACGTTTTGGGTACTCCTTCCATGACTTCTTTTGAATTTTGTCCAAGAGAATACAGAAATGGCAGAGCATCAGTTTGGGGGGTAGGCTTTTAGAAGTTGGCCACTTTTATTTTCTGTATTTAGAAATAATTATCCTTAGAATCTGGCCACACCTTGGAGAGACCCCTCTGGAGAGGTGCCCAGAGCCAGCACCACCTTGCCCACAGGGAGAATGAACTGTCTTGGAAGTGGACCTCCACCCCCAGGTGAGCTGTCCTGTTGACTGATTCTGCATGATACATAGACTGACTTCCTACCAAACTCAATCCAAATTTCAGGTTCAAGGGGACAATCGTGGTAGTGATGTTAAACCACTGATTTTAGTTTGTCGTACAATTAAATAAATGAAATTGGCAAGATAAAACAAATTTATTGTAGTGTGTCCTAGTTTAGAAAAAAGAATTTGGGGGTGAGATCCAGGTTTCCATCCCAAGATTTGTTGCAAACTTGAATAAGGTATTTGGTCTCTTCCAGTTTCATTTCTCTTCTGAAAATTGGGGCACTCCTCCCATTGAAAGGTGAGGTCCATGACTTCTCTTCATAAGGCTGTTGTGAAAAAGAAAGGAAATACTGTATGCAGCACCTAAAACAATGACTGAAAGGTAGCCAGGACTCAAACATTATATATAGGGCTGGGCATGGCGAGGCATGCCTATGATCCAGAGCTGAGGCAGGAGATACCCAGACACAGCAGCTCAGTGAAACCCTGTCTCAAAATAAAAAGAGGTGAGGATGTAGCTCAGTGGTTGAGTGCTCCTGGTTCAGTCTTCAATGTCCCCCCCACCAAAACAAGGTAGGAATTTGTTAATAGCCCTTGAAGATAAATTTTAAGGACTACCATGTCTTGAGAATTACTTGAAAAAGAATTTCTTTTTTAATAGCATGAAAGGGTTAATTTTCCCATTACGCTTCCTATGTAGTTATGCCTGTTTTCAGAGGAAACTAGATAAAACCACTGTATTTTTAAAATATTGGCTTAAAGCATAAATATGAAATCACCCTAAGCTACAAGGTATTAAATTAGTAAGCTACATCTCTAAAAGAGAAGAAACCACTAAATCATTATTTATATATATATAATATATATATATATATATAAAATTATCTGGCCAAGAAAAGAAAAAACTCTTTTTGAAGTGATAGGTTGCAAGCAGTTCAATAAAGTGAAGCAGAGTTCAATAAAGGGACATTCAAAGAGAATAAAAAGTATTTCCTCCTTTTTAATGTAAAATGTGCTAAACTCTTATATCGGAAGGTATGACTTCTTTCACACATGAAGAATTCATTTAATGTTGCTTTAAGTCTGCACAAGGGTTCATAAATTCCATTTCTCTGGTATCTGTTCATCTTTTAGACTTTAATACACTTTGCTGGCCATAGATATTTCAAAGAGCATGTGGTATCCATGTTTTATGTAGAAAGTTAAACAATTGTGGATATTCTTTTTTTTTTTTTTTTTTTTTTTAGGAGGAGTTTCAATGATGCTTACCTGAAGAAAAGGAAACTTGGGGCTTAGCCAAATGCTTTAGTTTTATATGGAGAGTTTAAAAATAATTTGATGCTCATTCATTGACTTTATAGTTATTGTACAATTTTTTTTTTTGTTTTTCCATACCTTTCCCTGGTTGGAAAATTAGTCTATCTTCATTGTGTCAAAGGGAGAAAAGGATTTCTCTCTTGCGGGTATCACGAGAAGGACTGCAGTCCCAGCGCATGCTCCGGAGGCAGCTATGGTGGGTAGGCTCAGGGGTCCTTGGCAACACTCTGCTGACCCCAAAATATGTGTGTAAATTTGTTTTGCCAGCACCATATGTGCAGAATTCCAGGGCACGAGCTTCATTTGATACAGAGCATCTTTAATCGGCATCAGAATTCTAAGTTTATCAGCTATGTGACCTGAGGCAGGTTCTAGAACCTTGAGTCTCAATCTTCCCAAGTGTCAAAAACAACACTGCCTGTTTATTTTCCGGAGCTCTGAGGACTGAATTGTGATTAGTGTATGTGAACCCTACATAAAAGCAAAGCATTGTTCTTTGCTTAAAAATCTCCCATATATGGGCTGGGCTAGTGGTTCAGTAGCAGAGTGCTTGCCTAGCATGTGTGAGGCACTGGGTTTGATCCTTAGCACCCACATATAAATAAATAAATAATAAAGATACATCAACAACTAAAAAATATTTTTAAAAATGTCCCAAATATGTAAGTCTAAAATTGCCCAATAAGCCAATATTAAGTAATTAGGTTACATTATAAATAACTAAATTTGATGCACACACACACACACACACACACACACAAAAGATACTTAGAAATACCTGCTGAATTTTTAGAAGACTAGAGAAAGTGAAGAGGAGGTAAAGGGAGAAAGTATCCTTCCCCTGGTCTGATTCCTAGGCATTCCTGCAGACCCTCATACCACCAGGGCCAATTCTGGTTCACAAATGTCATCCCCAAACTCTTCATACTGGTATGGCTCCACGTCTAACCTTTGTCTCATGCTGATAACGCCTCACCCAGGGGATAGCTGGTATTCTAATAGATGATCATAGAGACATAGCCTGAGTGTCCCTACCCTGGAGGCCAAAGTTCCCATCCAGCCCCATTCCATCAGTGGTAGTAGCTGCCTGTTTTCTGCTTAGACACCGGACAGCGAGAAAGTAGAAAGAGAGCAATATCTTGTACCATCCAAAAGAATTGACAAAAGGATGAGGTGTCTGTGAACCTAGAAAATAGGAGTAAAGTCTTGAAATCCATGCAGTTCTCAGAAAAAAACCAAAGAAAGCAAATATTAGTTGTTGTAGACTAAGAGTAGACTGATTAGGAACCTTTTGACTCAGTAATATCAGTTTTATGGAAAGTTTCACATGCATTCCATTTTAATCGCATATAACTAGGTTTGGGTAACAACCACTTGGAAGTTGGAGCAAAGGGCATAACTTCTTCTAGAGCTTTCCGCTTGTATCCTAATAGCATGGGTACATGGCATATCACTGTCTTATCACAAGGTCATAAAGAGGCTTGAATAACTTCCGGTTTGGATGGTACTCTGCAACCACAGACATTCTCTCTGAAATTCTTTTTCCTCACCTGAAAAATGAGGTGGGTGAAAAACATGATCTCTGGGGCCTCTGAGGGCTGCAATATTATGTTACTCCATCTCTCCAGAACTCCCCAGTAGTGACATCTGTTTCATCAAGAGGAAGTAGGGGGTCTGGCTCTTTTTCCTAACTGTGAACAAACATGTCTACTTCATTGTCTGAAAAATCATATCACCAGTCATTTCCTGCCTCAGAAGTTTATTATGACAGCAGATGGGAAAGCCCTGTGGAACCTGCAGCCTAACAAGGGACAGTTCATGAGGAACATCTCCAGGACAAAGAAACACCTTCCCAACTGTTCCTAATTAAACCTGGAAAGTACAAGTAGGTCAGACTAAGCACATAAGACCCCCCTCTTTAACCCTATAAATGAGACTTTCAGGTTATTTATTTTAATGGGGTTTGGAGTAAGGCAGTTAAATATGAAGTCCTAGAGAGAAGGGTTTGGATGTCTTCCCTGCATTGTGTTCTGGAATCCAGTGTGGGTACAGGTACCACACAAGACCCACGGACTAGAGAATAATCAAGGTTAAAAGTTCATCAGACTCAGGTTAGGGGGGTTTGGGACCTTGCTCTGTGCCATTTTCTGATTTGTTGCCTTAAGTAACTGGAATTTGTCAAATTGACAATTCCTTATCTCAAATTGAAAATATCAGGATTCTTATGAGGCTTAAATGACTTAAAGCTTGTGAGATATTTTATACATGCCTACAACAAAAAGCTTTCATTCAGCATTAACTAGAATCATCACCATTATTGTTATTAGCTGCATTATCTCCTTACCTAGGAGAAGCTAACAGCTCATAAAGAAAAGGCATAGAGCCTGGCCCAACCAACTGGCATTACTTCAAAACCCACTTAGTGGTATGTTTGTGGCCCACTCAGGAGAGGGAAAGATGTGTATATGACATGATGATACAGTTAGGAAACATTTAAGTTTATGTTGTGCCAGAATGTTTATTTCCAGCTGTCTTTCAAGGTTGACATCTTATAAGGCCATATTTATTTTAAACATTTTTTTAAATGCTTTTGAAAAATGATCACCAGAAGTAAGCAGACTTTTTTTTTCCTCCTCATAAAAAAGTAGACTTAAAAAAAAAAACTTTACAGTTAGGCCCCCTTTTTAATCAGATTCACAAGAGTTGTTCTACAAATGTTGGGGTTTTCTATATGCAAGATACTTTTTTCTACACATTAGGGTGACCATAGTTCACAAAAATTCATTGTGTTTTAAAACAACTACATGAGAGTTTAAAGGTTCACAGGGCAATGAAAGGATAAATGGTTGAATAGATGGAAATGATTGAATTGTAACCACCATGACCCAAATTTGAGCATTACAGTTTATATTTCTGTATCAAATCATCACTCTGTGCCCAAAATAATGTTAGACTTTTTTAAAGATACTATTTAAAGCCCTGATTATATATAATTTAACTCTATCAAGTAACTATGCTCAAAGTATACTTAAATAACTTACTAAACAAATACACACAAAGCCTCTACCCTTATAATGCATACATTCCGATGAGGGACCGTAAAGTAAATACATAAATAAATTATGTTATCTGTAAAGTTCATGGAAGAAGTGATAGGAATGTGAAGAAAGATGAAGCAAGGTAAGGACAGAGTAATGGGCAGCTACTCTCTCCCAGTTAGTAGATCATCTGACAAGGTCTGTCTGACAGTATTTGGAAAGAGTAGCAGTGAAGAAGGGAACCAGGCAGAGATATGGACGATACACTTTTCCACCAAAGGCAATAGTGAAGGCCCTGTGGCAGAGTATGTCTAAAGTGTTCAAGGACCAGCAAGGACAACATGGTGAAGAGTAAGGGGAGATGAGGGTGATTCTCAAAGTCATTTAATACCCCTATCCTGCAGACACTAGTCATCCAGAACAGGTGACATCTATGAATATCCAGTAAGGTATCTGTGTATGTCTTCCAAATATCAGGGGTGATAAGAAATTGGGTCAGGCATCTTGTGGAAGTCATATCATGAGGGACCAACATGCTATCTCATCAGAATTATTAAACTTGGCTCCAGAAGCCAACTTTACCTACAAAGGATAAGAATTTTCCCTATTTACTTATTTAGGGAGTATATTCACTCGTTGATTCATCTCAGTTTTAAAAGTCATTCTAAGAAAATATTCCATAATGGTTGTAACAATTTATACCAATAATGAGAAAAGTTTCCCTTTTATCCACACCCTCATTTGTTGTCTCTTGTCTTTTTGATAATAGCCATCCTAACAGATGTGCGGTGGTATATCGTTGTGGGCATTGATTTGCATTTCCCTGATTAACCAGTCATGTTGGGAAAGAGGATATGACAATATTCACTGGGATGTATAGGTTCTGGTAGGTTTGCTAAATCTTGTCTTTCTCCTTGCACACCCCCAGCGCACACACCAGAAATTCACTGGTTCATTCAGTGGTAAGTTGGTAAGATATGGAGACTAACCTGCATCTCACCAGTTATCCAAGTTCCAAGGAACTAACGAGGAATTGAACAAGATACATAGTATTTGGATATTTACAGATAGACTTATATAAAAAGGGGAAAAGGACACCAATTCACATGTGACCTGATTATACAGGAAATCCTCTCTGATCTGGCATGGGGTAGAGTCAATCTTGATGTCTAAGGGCTAGAAAATGGCACAAGATACTTTTTGGTATAGCTCCAGGATTCCCTGCCACATCTTCTAACCAAATCTCTAGGAAATTGTTAAAAATTATTTGAGAGAGGAAACTAAAACAATAATTTGGAAGCACATTATGAAGTTCATGGGACAAGAACCTCCAGCACTATGATGTCTCAGTAGCAGCAATAAGATTCCAACATCAGAGTCCTAGGTGAATGTCACCTGGGGAATCTTGCAACTTAGCAGCAGAAACTTTGTTGTGACCCCCATCAGGGACCACAGTGGGTACATGGTACAGCTGATAAGCTCCTGGGGCATTTTGTGTATAGTATAACCTATCATTGCAGGAGAAAATGTAATGGCCAATAAGGGGACATGTAAGTCACATATTTCATTGCAGAAACACTATTGCATAGCCAAAAGCTGTCCAGCACTTCTCCAGTTGGGGTAGCTCAGGGAGCATGTGTTACACAAGCTTTCAAAGAGTCATCAATAGCAAAGCTCGTGTTTGGGTTGGCACTGGATCAGAGAGGGTTACTTCCAGTATCTGGGCTCCACCACTTTGTAGCAGTGAAATTTCTTTCTTAACATCTCCAAGCCTTGTTTTCTTCATCTTTAAAATTGGGCTTTGAACAGTATTTGACTTTTAAGGTTCCTATGAGGATTAGTGAGATATGGAAAGCAAGTAGCCCTATGACTGGCACATAATTGATACATTAATGCCACTTGTTAATGATGATTCAAAGTGGAAATAGAATTACTGAGTAAGTGGGAGGGAGGGAGAAACAGGGTGCAAGAGGGGGAAGGGAAGGATAGCAGAGAGGAGGAAAAATATCTAGTCTTTATAAATTTTAATAGAGAAATGTCTTAAGTAGATGATAAATTGGAATAGGCCCTGAATTATTTTTTTAAAAAGAAATGAAATTATTGTAGCCATAGAGCTTTAGGTGATTGTCAGAAGCATTTGAATATATTGCCTTTATTCCTATTTACTGAGTTCCTGTAAACAGAGATAAATACTACTTTCTGGTCATCCTTGAACCGAGATTGCAATTAAAGAGAGCTCTAGGACTGTGTTTGATGGTTATTAAGATGGAGATTACAGAAAGGGACACCAAGACAGTTAATAACTGCTCCATTTATTTCAGATTGGACCAGCCAACCTATTCAAACCCAAGGAGATTGAGGACCCAACCTCATTCAATCTATCCATTCCCAATTTGAACAGATAACTGTCAGCTTAATTTAATGCCTGGATGAATTCAGATGGATGGGCGATTTTTAAAAATCAGACCCTTCCTACATAATAGGAAGACATGAAGAATTTGAGTGGATTGCTGAAGGTTAAATAACAATGAGCTTCACGTGTCCTTAACTTTTCAGAGAGCTTGCTTTACTTTCAGTGGGAGTATGAGCTTAGTAATGTCTCTCCCTTAAGTAAAATGATGTTTCTCTATCCACTTCCTCCTATAGTTGTTTTGTGTCATTTGATTTTATATATATATATATATATAATTAACTGACCTTTTTCCTAAATAGGCCATTTTGTGTAGCCACTACACTTGATGTTCTGGAGATTTTTGCCCAAGGAGGTTGAATATATTTATATCTGGATATGTCCATATGTCAAACAGATCTTGCAATCTGGATTTGAAAGCTGTTAAGGCTATATAGCACTATGAAATTCCATGCTCCATGAAATTGAATAAAAACAAATGCTCTTGACATATCACCAGACATTTTCAAAAGATCAAAAGTAAAATGTAAAAGATGAGACTTTGTTCTATAGCATATAAAATTAAAAGCAAAATAGAATCTAGTCTTTTTTCACCAGCATAGTTGTAGTCTATGTACACAGGTAAATACATAGTTTCCTGTTTAAGTTGTAAAAAGATTGATCATATTTATATTAATGGTGTGTTTTAAAAATATTTTATCAACATAATTTCATGCCTTTGGCATAGTTTTTTGCTATGCAATTATCAGAATACGCTGGTGAAGAGCTTGCTGCAGAAAGAATAAGACACAGTGAACACAAAGCAGGGCTTTCAGCCTCAAATGCTTAAAATTGTCATACATTTCAACAGCTACTAAAACAGAGCATGTATTGTCTCCCAAGCCCAACAACAGCCTATTCTGTGAATTGATTGAAAATTCTTCTACTCTTCCACCAAAAATTGGAGTACTTTGTGACAATAATGACAACAGTAATAATTCTTGGGGAAGAAATGAACTGAAGATTCTTTTCTAGATAAGTGATATGATCATGTATCATTTCATAACAGGGAAATGTTCTTTGAGATGTCTCATTCAGCAATTTTGTGATCATGTGAACATCATAGAGTGCAATTAACACAAACTGAGATGGTGACATTACTTGGCCTTGTAATCTTGTGGAACCACCATCATATCTGCAGGCCATCAATGGCTGAAACTTTGTTGCATTTTAAAGGACTCAGTATAATGAAACAAAGCAAAATGTGATCAATGTCATGAAAGGTCAACAGAAGATGGTGTAATTAATGATGACATAAATTAAGAAGAATATACAATGTAATAGTTTGAGAAGGTGTTTGTGGTGATGAAATCGCTGAAGTTGGGAAATATATAAAGGAAACAGGTTTATTTAGCTTATGATTTTGGAACTTAAAAATAGCATTATGCTGGCTCTGGCGAGGGCCCTTCTAACTGCATCACATCATGGTGGATGGCATCATGGTGGGAGCCTATGGGGAAGGGAGAGATCACACTGTGTAATAGGAAGCCATAGCATGAAGAGAAGACTCTTTCATAATTCATTCTTATAAGAATTAACTCGGGATCCTATGGGAACTACCTTATCTCTTCCAAGAGCAGTGCTTGATGACCTCCATTAGGCCCTACCTCTTAAAATTTCGACCACCTGTTAACATTGTCACATTGGGGACCAAGCAGTCTTCCAAAATATGAAAATGGACAGACCACATCCAGACCACAGTGGTCATTATGTGGCACATGACTTCACTTCTAGTAGAATGACCTGCAGTGAACAAACCAGTAAGATTCAATGGAGCCAACTCGGCACACAAAAGTAAAAATGCACAAAAGTAAGAAATGTGAGATTTATACCCAGTAGCTTACAATGTAGTTACTGAGGTCGACATTTGAAAGATGAGAAGCAAATGAACAATGAAGCATTTGCATTATTTTCTGTTGCTTCTGGAACACACATCATATTTATATGTTAATAGTGATCATAAGAAGTCTGCCCTTAGATTCAGTAGGCTAATGTGAAGATGATGACAGGCCTGCATTCTTTCTGGACACTCTAGGAAAGAACCCGTTTCCTCAAATTTTCTACCTTCGAGACTCTACCTGCCTTTCTGAGCTCATGGCCACTTCCTCCATTCAAATCCAGTAAGTAGCAGAGCATCCTTCAAACTGTCTCTGACCCCACTGTCACATCTCTGGTCCTGCTTTCATGGTCACATTTGCTGTTCTCCGATCCTTTTTCTTCACTGTTACAAGAACCTTTGTGATTACTTTGGATATTCCCAGAGAATCCAGTCTGGTTTCCCCATCCCAATATTCTTAGCTTAATCCCATCTGCATAGCCCCCTTTTCCATGTTTTGTAACATTCCTAGGTTCCAGAGATGAAGTTGAGGGGGGTTTTTTGTTTTGTTTTTGTTTTGTTTTTTTAAGTTGAGGCTTTTTTCCTTTTGAAAGGAAAAAAAAATTTCATTGTAGCTAATTTAGTTTACCACAATATTGGAGCCTTTATGAAAACAAAAATCTTTACAGCCTTGAACCTGCGATTCTGTAATGTCACAGTCTTCCTCTTCAGCTTCATTCTCTACCAGACCTCTGAGATCATTCTTTTGAGTACAATTCTGCCCTTTCCCTCCTCTGTACCTTTGTTCAGGAATCTTCCTCACTTTTCAGAATCCTACCCCTCCCTCAAGGCCAATCTCAAAGGATGTGTTCTGCATTCATTGATTCAGATTTTCTCAAAATAGCCTAGACACTTGGGTTGCAGGTGTCAAAAACCTGCATTCAAATATGGTGAAACAAGAACTGGCAAGGCTATGACCACAATTAACCAAATTGTGACAGGGCAGGGATGGATGCAGCCTCAGAAACTGCTATGGTCAGGAGCTTGAATAGGATCAGAATTGTCTATTTTTGCTTCTTTATGAATGCCTACTTGGTGCTCTTAGACCAGTTCTTCTGACTTTGGTGGACATGTATGCAACCAGAGGTTACTTCAGGCTCAGGATTTTACAGCTTTTAAACAAAGAGAAAGGCTCTCTCTTTCAAAGTTTGAAAACACTTCTAAGACATGTCCAACCTTAGACCAAGTACTGTGGCCAGATGATCACTACTGAAACATAAACAGGAAAATGGGGAAGTTTTTTTTTAAAAAAAAAAAAAAACAGAAAAGGGAAGAAGTGATAGGTTAAAAAAAAATTCATTATAGCTACCAGCAAGCATGCCTTCTCAAACAATTACATTGTATATTCTTCTTAATTTATGTCATCATTAATTTAACCATCTTCTCTGTTTTCCTTTCATGACATTGATCACATTTTGCTTTGTTTCATTATACTGAGTCCTTTTTTTTAAAAAAAAAGTGCTTATCTTTCTCATTTTCACCTTCTCCCTCCCCACCAGCACCCAGTACTGTGCAATATTGATATTAAATGTACAGTAAATGTGTTAAATTGGGTTGAAAATATATTTTAGCCCAAGAGATATCTCAAGGCAGCTCAAGGTTAATTAAAGTAAGTGTTAAAAATTCAAAGAAATTAAGTGCACTGTGAAGTTTAATAACTTGAAAATTTTTTATAGTTTATACTAGGTCTTGAAAGATGAGTAGAATTTATGTAGAAAAAGACAGCAAAGATAATGGGGTATTACAAAATTCATGTGATGATAGGGAAATATAAATAATCAGGAAACTATAGTGTAGGTAGAAAACACTGCTTTCATTCTGGGACTTCTTCCATGACTGTTTCTAGAAGTCATAAATATTTCATGTTCATATTAATTAGAAATTGTCGTAGCAGGATAGCAATTTTTTGTATCTTGCAATGATTCATTCATTCACTGAATTACTTATTGGGTGCTTACTATGATTATTTATGCAAATTCAGGGATGTGACTCATATTAAGGAACTCACTGATTCAAAGAGGTAAATGAGCCAAGGGAAGAGATTACTGAGGAGGAATTGGAGGAAAGCAGTGCCAATCTTAGCCACCTCAGCTCCACCAGAGTCCATCACTTTGAAGACTTTATAAGGACCTGTCAAGTCACAAAGAGTATCTTTCACCTAACGCCAACATTGAAGGGCTGTATACATTTTTTGATATGTTTCTTTCCCAAAAAAAAGATAGTATCTGTTTGACAAGGCTATCGCCCTTGAATTGAGAGCTTCATCCAAGAATGCAGTTGGACACAATTTACAGTGAAGTTATAGGCTGTAAATTTAAAATAATTAAAATCCTGTGGCCAGAATCCTGAAATGCTTTCTGGCCTTAATGTGTTCTTTAAAACAAACAAAAATGTGAATACTTGCCATGTGCCAGGAATTACTATTACAACACTACTAATAGCAATAGAATATTATTATAAACAATAATGGGCACAGTCATAGCAATATTTAATGACTCTTCCCCCGGGCAGCTTCCTGTCTGATGAGGGAGGCAAACACAGAAACAGGAAATTTCAGTTGGATGTCATTAGAATTTTGGTTTTGGAGAACCACCATCCTGTTTCCAGTCCTCATTCTTCAAACCTAATCCACTCCTTCTCCACTGCCACCTTGATCTGCTTCTGGGCCCTGTCTTATTTCCTATAGGAATCTCTTTATAGGAAAGATGATTTTGTGTTGAAAAAAAACTCTGCACTTCTTTTCATGCCAGAAACATCTAGACACCCTTCCCACCTGTTAAATGAAGACGGAGCACAAGAGTGAGATGCCAAACCTTCCATAATTTGGCACTGTCCTCCCAGCTGGCTGATTTCTTCCTCATAGCATGTCTTCCTATATTCCTCCAGACTAAACCTTTGTGTGTCTTTTCCCCTCTCCTGTTCTTTTTGTCCATTACTCAGCAAAACCTCTGAATTTTTTAGGTTTAAATTTAAATCCTACATTTTGCTGAAAGTCATCTTGAATGAGCTAGGGAAATTACTGCTTAAATATTGATGTTCAATCATGGGTCTTTTGCTTTATTCCTTTTCTATGTCTAATACCTATGCTGCACTTCCAAATTCCTTGTCAGCTAATAAAGATCCAGGGACTCGGCTATATTCATTTATAGATTCTCAGCACCATGGATAGTACCCTGCCAGAAGGAACCTAATAAATATGTAAGGCAGTTTGCAATACCTAACTTGAATATTGATAAGACAATTACAGATGTTGATAGAAATATAACACCTTTACCCAGTAAGATCACTTATTGTCATTAGTGATGTATCCCATAATTGCTAAGAACCTTAAAAAGCAATTTTGCAATATTTAGAGGAAAATGCAGACCATCAGCATGAAGAAATCAATGTTTTAAGAAAATTATTCTGCCAGCTATATTATATAGGAGGATGATGAGGTGGGGGAGACTGGTGGCAGGAATACAAGCCCAAATGCAGGTACAGTAAATCAGGCTTAAGAGGCAAATGAATATGTGGAATGATTTTTCTCAAACACCTAGCATAGCCCAGTGGAATAAAAAGTCATTTAAATATTGCCAGGGCTCATTTGACAAATGGAAATAAATCACCAGGCTATATTTCCAGTAACTGGTCAGTCTATTTTTAGCTAAGTAAGGTCAGATAGAGGGAAAGTTATATTTCCCACAGCAGTGATTTCCCACAGCAGTCTTTGGGAGACTTATTTGTCATTATGAGATTTGTGTTTTATCATGTAAAGGTGTGCATTGATGGTTTTGTAAGAATTAAACATGATAACCTTTGTCTTCACCTATAGCAAAGAACACATTGCTGCTGTGCTAAAATAAAAAATAAGTTTTTAAATAAAAATTGAACCTTTATTAAAAATGACAGCAGTCATATTGGGCTTGATTTAGAACATCCAAATGCTTCTCTCTACTCATACTACTCTTAATTGTTGGTTGTATTTTTAATTAGCAAGCGATATAAGACTGATGTCTAAATTATCAAAGTAAAAAGTGGAAGGTCAGTCCACAGTCTTATAACTAAGAATCTTCTTATGAAATGAAATTCACACACAGTAAAACACATACATCTTACATATGCAGTTATAATTTGATGGATTTTAGTGGTTTACTCACTTGTGGAACCATCCTTTTTCACCCCAAAATCTACTTGGGTGTTCCTTCCACTACCAGTCTCATTCTACATAAGCACCACTGTTTTCATCACGGCTGATGAGTTTGGTTTTGAACTTCTTTCAGACAAAATCATACAGTGGAAACTCTTGCCCCTGGCTTTCATCACTCAGCATAAGGTTTTGAAGCTTTGGCATTGCGGAGTGTGTATCAGAGCTCAGTCTTTTTTATAGCTGATTATCATTCTGTCTTATGACACACCACAAATTGCTTATACATTTTTTTATGAACTTTCAGGTTTTTTCCAGTGTTTGTTCTTAATTAAACTATTAACATTTTTTAAAGTCCCTATGGTTTTTCATTTGTTGATTGAATATCTAGGAGTGGAAATTGAAACCCTCCATGTTGAAATACAAGGAGTGTTAAAGTAGATGTTTCACTTTATAAACCATCAATTTCCAAAACTGGTTGTACCACTTTACACTCATTGGTGATAGATGAGGAATTCAGGTGTTATACATGACTTGCTGTTATCAGTCTTCAGTGGGTATGAAGTGGTATTTTTTAATTTTTAAAAATTTATTCTAGTAAAAATGATATATAGAGGCTTAAACTGCATCTGTAAAATACTGGCATTGAGCATCTTTTCTTGTGCTTAATGGCCATTCATACATCTTTTTTGTGAAGTTGTGGTCAAGTTATTAACTCATTTTTGATTGGGTCATTGTCTATTAATAGTAGAATTGATTATACATTATGGATACAAATCCTTTGTTTTATACACACACACACACACACATATTTATATGTATATATACACACACATATACTAATATTCTCACCACCTGGAGCATATTCCCATCATTTAATAAATTATGTCTTTAAAGAAATTTTACTTCTGAAGTCCAATTTATTCATTTTTAAAAAATTTTAGTCTTTTTATATTCCAAAATAGCAATTTTTCTCTTCTATAAACTGTGTAATTTTAGCTTCTGAATTTAAGTCTGTAATCCAGTTTGACTTGATTTTTTATGATATTCAGTTGTACCTGTGACATTTATTGAAAAGACTATTTTTTTCCCCTGTGAAACTGCTTTGACAGATTTTTTGAACCTCAGTGCACTGTATATATGTGTCTCTGGACACTATCCTGTCCTCTTGGTCACTTTGTGCTTACCCCCATACTACACGGTTTTGATTACTGGAACTTTATAATAAGCCTTGAGAACAGGTACTGTATGTCTTCCAATCGTGTTTTGTTTTTTTTTTCTTTTATTACAAGATTCTTTTGGCTATTAAGATCTTCTAAAATTTCAGTGTTAAAATCTGCCAATTTCTACAAAACCTCCTGTTGGAATTTTGATTGGGATTCCACTGAATCTGATGATGAATTTAAAGATAATTGGCATTCTAAAAATATTGTCTTCCAATCTGTAAACATGGATATCCCCAACAGTGTATTATAGATTTCATCAATCTTGCATGTCATTGTTAAATGATTTCTTAAGTACTTTAAATTTTGTCTGTGATCTTAAGTGGAATTATTTTGTGTCCTTTTCTAGTTCTCTACTGGTGTGTGTGTGTGTGTGTGTGTGTGTGTGTGTGTGTGTGGAGAGAGAGAGAGAGAAAGGAAAAAATTAACTTCATATGGGCTGTGGTTTTGCTGAATTCACTGAGTTTTAATTTATTTTCAAATTCCTTAGCATTTCTAGATATACAGGCATGTCATCTGGAACTAAAAAGCTATACATGTGCCTTTTAGGTTTTTACACATTTTATTCTATTTCTGACCCCATTACACTAACTTATTTCATTCCAAAGTAAGTTGAACAAAAATTCTCAGAGCAGATTTTTTTTTTCATATTTCTAAACTTAGGGAGAAAGTGTTCAGTTTTTCACTATAATGACCAAAGTTAAAGTACAAGTTTTTTTGTAGTTTCCTTTTATCAGATTGAGAATATTCCTGATTCTTCCTAGTATTTTGAGGAATTTTGAAATGCTTGAAGTTTATCAAACGTTTTTGCTGCACGATTTCACATGATAATACGTTTTTTCCCTATTTGACTCTGTTATTATGTGAATTACATTGTCAACTTTCAAATATTAAATCAACCTTTTCTTTTTGGAATAAACTAACTTGGTAATGATGTTTTACCTTTTTACGTATTGCTGGATTTGATTTGCTAACATTTGCAGACTCTTTGGGCTCGTGGAGTAACTGTAGTTTTCTAGTAACATATTTGTCCACCAGCCTCACACAATCAGTCAAGGAGTGTTCCTACCACATCTATTTTTAATAGTTTGTGTAAGATTGATGCTATTTCTTCACTAAATGGTTGAACAGAGTATGCAACTGAAGCCATCTGGAATACAACTGTTTTAGAATTTGTAATTCAAATTTTAATAGATATAGGACATTTCAGTTTTTCTATTTTATCTTGCATCAGTTCTGGTATATTGAGATTTTCAAGTAATTTCTTTCACTACAAGTCAATTTCAATTTATTAGTATAAATAAGCACATAATAGTTCATTATTGACACCTATAGGATGCCTAGTGGTGTCGTATTTATTACTGATACTGGTTATTTTTCACCTTTTTTCTTGATCAGTTTTCTAATGTTAAGGATCCTAGTATTGTTTTTTGCTCTTTTAATCTTTTCAAGTAGTTATTTATTGACTGCTTTTTTTCTGTTTTTTTTCCTATTTTATTTCTTTCAGCTCTTATTTCTTGCACTCTACTTATGTCAGGTTTGATTCTACTTTTTATTTCTGTAGCAAAAATATAGATTCTTGAGTGTGAACCACTTTTTAATACAACTATTTATGGCATAGCATAAGGTATGACCTGGAGAATGCACCATGTAAGTCATAAAGAGAATGTGTATTCTGAATACATTGGGTGACATGTTGTCTAAATGTCAGTTAGACTGAATTGTTGATAGTATTATTTATTCCACCCAGTAGATTGGAGTTACCATCAAGTCAGTTCATTGTAGCCTAAAGGACTATTTAGAATTTCTTATGAGGCAGGTCTACCAGGAACTAATTCTGAATTTTGTTCCATTTTTTTTTTGTAGGACAGTTTTGCCAGCATTTTGCTTATGTCATTCCACTGCCATCTAGAGCTTATTGTTTCTGATGAGGAGTCATCAACTACTTGTATTGATCCTCTGTTCTGTGGATGACTTTTTCTTTTCTGTCTGTGTTTAGGATTTTGTGTCTTTGGCTTTCCACAGCTTTACTAAAGTATGTCAGGTATGAATCTGTTTGTATTTGTCTTGCATCTTGTTAAGCTTCTTATTTGCATAAATTAATAGTTCTCATAAAATTTGAGGACTGTCTACCATTATCTCTTGAAAAAGTTTTCTACCCTTGCCTTGCTCCTCTTCTTTTGGGGCCCCAGCTGTGCTACTGTGCTTGATGTCCCGTAGATCTCAGAGGGTCTGTTCATTTTGTTGTTGTTGTTTGTTGTTGTTTTCAGATTAGATAATTTCTATTGACTATCTTAAATTTTATTAATTGTATATTGTACCATTGTAAATTTGATATTGTCATTTTCTGTAGATTTTTTATTACAGCCATTATAATTTTTAACTTCAGAATTATTTTAATAGTTTTTATTTCTTTCTTGACCATGTATTTTTTCATTCATTATCATACTTTGTAGGTTTTTTAAAAATATGGTTTCATTTACTTCTTAAACATTCTTAATAGCTTCTTTGAAATCTTTGCTATAACACTAAAGATCGTTTCTCCTTTTCATTTGTTTTATTATTTAGTAATTTGTCTAAGCTAATTCTATAAAATATCTCCCCTGTAGTAGTATTCTACTGATATATCCATATATTTTCATTATAGGCAAATGAATATAGATATTTTTGTTGTACTTTTTTAGATTTAGATTCTTAGAGGTCATCTTATATGTCTGTGTAGCATGATGGTGAAAGATTATATTCAATCCACTTACCAGTAAGTCCTCTGTCAGTGACTCTAACCCTTCAATGCCCTTTAACCAGTAAGTCCTCTGTCAGTGACTCTAACCCTTCAATGCCCTTTATGTACATTTGCCTGACCTTAGGTTTAGTTAGGAGTACATGAATACTTTGAGTCTATGCTCTGATGTAGAATGTGTATTCTGCATATGTTTTTGTGTCTTGTCATCCATATATATATATATACTGCTGCATGTTTTATCATCTGTAATTGTAATTTTCCCAACCATTACTATGACCTCTGGCCAGAAGCATTGTCCCTTCCAATTTGTCTTCTGTTGAAATCATCATTTCCACCAAATGTACCTATCACATCCATAACCCACTTGTGCCAGGGCATCAGGGTAGGTTGTATTAAAGCCAAAGAAAGTACCCATGGCAACATGGGGGAGAGGTGATTTATTGGGGAAAGCTTATGTATAAGAAATCGGTGACGACTCCAAGAAGAGTTTAGCATCAGCAGCCTGAGCCAGCAGCACCTGTCCCTCAAAGTGCTCTGCCAAGCATTGCTTCTCTCCTTCATGGTATTTTGTCCAGTGACAGCAGGCTGGGTGAGTGACACGTATCCTTTCCACAGTACCCTCAGTCTCACACCTTCTCCTAGTCTGAAGGTTTTATATCTTTAGCCTGTAGAAGCTTGTTTAGCTTGTCAGTATTGCCTTATTTAGCTTGCTTATGTGACCAGCATACAAGAGTCAACTGTCCTGGCATATTTGCATGGGAGTAGTTTTCTACATAGAGTAGTAATCTGCCCTAATTCCCAGTGTGCACAATAGAAAACCAATGTCCTTCAAGGTAACATGTAACTGGCCTTTCTGACCCAGGCTTGCTCTCATTGTTCCCTTCACTTGGCTAGGTTTGTGGGAACAGAAAGGGGACATTCAGGGACATGATGTTTTACCACCTCCCTTTCCTTCAGGGATAATACAATACCATTAAGAATGGTTATCACTTTACCACACCAATTTAAGTTAGCCACCAGGCACAGTAGAACACACCTATAATCCCAGAGGCCTGGGAGGCTGAGACAGGAGGATCACGAGTTCAAAGTTAGCCTCAGCAAAAATCAAGGCACTAAGTAACTCAGTGAAACACTGTCTCTAAATAAAATGCAAAATAGAGATGGGGATATGGCTTAGTGATCTAGTGCTCCTGAGTTCAATTCCTGGTACCACCGCCCCCCCCCCAAAAAAAAGAAAACCCAAACCACCAAGTTCACTGTGACAGATAAAATTCTAGCCTTATTCCTGCCCTGCCATATTCACCACGCTAGCCAACAGCAATTGTAAAAGAGACCCCACTAGTTGTGGCATAAACGTGAGCAAATATGCAGCTAGAAATGGAAGAAAAATTAATGAACTCAAGGAAGTAACAATTAAAGGAATCCTGAAATGCACTGATGCATTCATGAGGGATTTGACAATTCTGCTACTTCCTAAAATTTCACGGAAACCAGCACCCACTTTCTTAGCCATTTTAACAGCATAATGAACTGGACCAGACCATAGCAACAGAGAAACAAGATATTTCCCAAAGTACACATACCTACAAAATAAACAGCTCATTTTCTGACTTCATTAACATCTTTACCCATCTTATCATGTACAATTGGCTTTACAGTAGCCCACTTCCTCAGAAAGAAGGACCTATAGTCAGTTTTGTTAAGTGTACCTTGTCCAACTGCCTGGAGAAGATCTTCTGACTCTCACTCTATCATCTGTTAATAACAGAGGCCATGACTGACTGACATCACATAAGCAGTCACCCTGTATTTGGCTCTTTTGCCTAACATCAAGAATAGTGGACATGACAAGGAAGACAAAATGCAAAAGAAGGTGAAAATAAGCACAAGACAGAAACACAAGGGTTAATAACAAACCATATGTATATAGATAGAAAAGACGTAGAATGTGCTTCTAGCCCTTTCTGGGATTTAGGGTTATTTGTGGCAAAAAAAAAAAAAAAAAGGTTTATTATCATGTTGCTTTACAAATTTCTAACTCCATGTTTCTGTTATTTGCCCTCCCTTTAAATACGGGCTCCTTTGGAAGCCAAAACAAACAGATACAGGGCAGCACCTTTGATGGAAAATTCCATTGATTTATAAATAACAAAAAGAGGTGTGTAATGATAAAACTAGATCTGCAGAAGAAAAAAAATAATGTAAGTTTCTATTTGTGATGTTTGGAGATTGTGGAATTAGGACAACAGAGACATAAGTTCACTATAAATGAACATAAATCCCTATTCCCCATAGTAGATTTCAGGAAATATACAGTGAATAGTACTTAAAAGTAGAACCATCTCTGTTATATTTGCAATCTCTTGAATACTAATTCCCTTTATATTTCTTGAAGTAGTCTATTTTTAAGTTTATTCTCACTTATTCACTGAAAAAAAACTGAGTAATTACAGAATAAAATTTCCAATGAAAACATACTGTGTTACAAATGATTTGTATTATCGCCTGGTGCTAATTTAAAGACTGGAATGTGATCACATGAAACAGTGTTTCCAAATAGTATAAAACAAAATTCAAAATGCAAAAACAAGATACAAGAAATTGTCCCTACTTTATCACAGATGTCTTCTTTTTAACAAATTTCCCTGCAGAAAAGAGAAAAAGAAAATGAATAGAGAAGCCTGTATCATTTCAGAATTCACAGAGATTTATAGGAGTGAGGGAAAAGCACTCGGGTCCCAACTGGGTCTGAGAAGGAGGAGAGTGGCTGAGTGACTGCACAGCCGGAGGAGACACGGCCGTGGGTTTTATAGCTCTCCCTTTATTCACCCAGAGGATGCATCAGCTCGTTCCAGCAGGAAACACAGGGTGCACACCAAATAAGTTAATTCTAGAAGACTTAAGAATGGAGACTGTCAGCAAAACTGTGCAAGGAGAGGGGAAAAAATGACATAGTGCATAGATCAGTGTACCACCCTGGGACTAACAGTAACCAAGCTCTTACCCCTGTGGGTCCAAACAGCCCAGAAGAAAGAGCATTTTCCTAACTGTGCAGAGAAAGCCCCCATAAGGGGATATAATGTAGCACGCCCCAGATTGCCTGACAGGGCAGGCCTAGGGAATAAAGACTATACCCTCTCACTCCTTTCCCTACTGGCCCTGTACCGTGGCTCCTAGTGTCTACATATCCTAGCAAACCAGAGGAATGGGTGACCATTGATACAGACATGCCTTCTGGCTGGACAACAGAGCAGGAGGAGAGAGCAAGAGGTAGCTCTGGGTTCACAAGGAAGAAAACTGACCCATGTGCTATTGGGATACTGCTCCTAAGGAACTTGCAGTCCAGTGGAGGACATGGCTGAAATACCACAACAGAATAAAATAGGAACAACAGAGAAAAGCAGCGATATCCATTGCAGGACTCTGATTAAAACTTTACAATGAAGGGTCTTCCTCCCTTATCAACTATCTGCTGTGCTTTGCTGGACATCCTAGAGATGACTCCCCTTTGAATCACACAATGTGTTTCTGGGACCTGTTGAATTTGGTAGAGTTATAAATTTTTTGAAGAGCTACTATACATCCATCATTTGGTTTAAAAATTGGCAACATAAAGATGGCACAATAACAAACTTGATTCCAGTCTTCAATGCCCTTATAGGATGAGAGGAAAGAAAGACATTCTTAAGCCATGTCTCTGCAGACCTACTAAGCAAGACTTTAGTAGATAAGGGGAAGGAAAAGGACTGGGACCCATCATTCCTCCTAAACTCCTAAGCATTTTATATGTATTAAATCATTCATTCTTCTGCTAAACCTACGCAGTTCATTCTGCTATCCTTCCCATTTTATGTATGAGAAAACTGAGGCACAGAAAATTCAACAAGCCATAGGTCACAGCCCAGATAAAGAGTGTTGGTTGTGTTTTAGCCAGGTGGAGTGGAGCTAGTCCTGTTACCATGCCCTCCCACCCACTTTCTAACTCTGAAAGGTCACAAAGAAAAAGATAGCAGGCAATATCTTAAATGATGACAACAACTGTCATTTAACTAGGCATTATTATGCCCTAACATTGTACTGCAATGAAATTCATCATAGTTAAAATAGAAGCAATGTTAGTAATAAAATAGGAAGACCAATATAAAGAACTTTCCCTTCCTTATGTATTTTTATTCTATTGCCTAACATTTTAATCATCATGATATTATGAAAAAATTGGGGTTTAAACTACTATGTGTGTATAAAAATTATAAACAACTTAAGCTCTATCCTTTATACCAACACAATAACACTCTAGTATCTAAATCAAGGTAGTGTAGCTAAACATAACTTGTTAAAGCCTCTATAATATTTATGGCTCCCTAGAAGAAACAGATGTGTCTTTTCCATATGTGCACTATGTTCATAATTTCTCTTCACTATAGTGAATATAATTTTGCTTATCTCAGCTAATATTTTAGAGAAACTATACATCAGTCTTTTGTGTTCAATATTGTTAATAGCCTCAGTTTAAAAGTGCCAGCATATTTCTCACAAAAGCAATAATTTTTTCAATAGAAGATTGTTGTGGGGGGAAAAAAACTGTAGAAGATGTGCACTAGATCCTACACACTAGATTGAAAAAATGCTTTAAAACTGATTGTGTTATGGCTGTATTTTTTTTGTTAGGTGGGGAAATATTGCAAAATAACAGTTGGTTTTTACTTCCTCTGATCCTTCACTTCCCAGCCTTTAAGAAATTTAGATGCTTAAGAAAACATGTTAGAACTATTATATTAGTCTGCTCTAATACTATTTCTTGCACAGAAAATGCAATTTATGGCTATAAAAATAGCAAGCTTTGTCTTTGCTAAACACCAATAATTCAATAAGTCAGACCACTGACCTTCCAGTCAGTATGAATCCTTGTGCTGTTTATATTGTAAAAAAAATATTCACATGCAGTTCCAACGTTCTTATTTATTATTTATTGGTTTAGTATTTGGCTGTAGTAGTTATGCTCAGCATGTTCACATAACATGTCTCTGTTAGGATTTTGAGGCATTAGCTTCTCTTTGCTTGGATTTCTCCTACACAGCATTTACCAAAGGTCATGCGTAGGTCCACCATGGGTACATTTGGAGAAGTTTCTTAACCTTGCCGTGCTCCCATTTCCACAACTGTCAAAGTTGTATCATAGTTTCTACCTTTTTAAAAAAATTTATATGACAGTGGAATGCATTACAATTCTTATTACACATATAGAGCACAATTTTTTATATCTCTGGTTGTATACAAAGTATATTCACACCAATTCATATCTTCATACATATACTTTGGATAAATCATCACATTCCGCCATCATTTCTAACCCCATGCCCCCTCCTTTCCTCTCCAACTCTGCCCTATCTAGAGTTAATTTTAGGATTGTTGTGAGAAACATGGTTATGTGTCACTTAACTACATCATACATTCTAAGAAATGAGTTGGTGGGGTGGGCAATCCTATCATTGTTTGAACATCATGGAGTATACTTACAGAAAAAGAGAAAATGATCAATGGAGGGAGGCTGTCAGCCGAAGATGCAAGAGGCTGTTACCGCCATAACAGTAATTTTTTTTAGAAGTAGGAAGAGTACACTCTAAAGTCTAGTAAATACAACCAGTAATAGTCATATTATTAAGTATTATGTGCAGTACTTAATTGTCTATACTATATGTCTATAAGACTGTTTGCACAGTAGGTTTGTTGATACCAACATCACCACAAACATGAACAATGTTTTGCTTGTGACACTGTTACAGAGGCTACAGTGGCACTGGGTTGGCAGGAATTTTTCAATTCCACTATAATCAGAGTGCCAATGTTGTATATGTGGCCCATCGTAGGCCGGGGCATTGTGCTGGACGTGACTTAATTGATAGCTGTGGACAATGTGATTATAATAGGTTTGTTTAACACTCACCCGGGATGTGGCATAATTATTATTTACAGATTACTAGAAAGTCATAATTACTATCTCTGTTTCACTATGAAAGAAACCAAAGCTCAAAGAAGTTTAGAAGCTCGCCCAAGGTCACAGACCAGACAGGTCATGTCCTGTCTGACCCACTGACTTCAAAGCTCCGAGTCACCAGCTCTGCACTGCAGTCATTATAGCATCGTCGCTGCTGAATTTGCCTCAGCTCCAGCCTTCAGTGATCAATGAACAGCCTCTCCCACCCCAAATATGGAAATTATCAGAAGTCAGATTTGTAGAGTTTTGTTATGTGCCAATCTGTTTTATTCAATACATATGGCTTTAGGAAAATTTTACTAGGAAGACGAACCAGTTTTCTTGACAGAATAATAATGTTCTCTTGAATATGTTTTTTCATTTTTTAATTCATCATGTTGGCATATTTCATCTAAACGTTCTTACAACATTAAAAGTTTTGGGTCTATCCTATAATTGTAGTGGTCAGGATGTTAGTAAATTACAATTTACAATTGTATTATTACCACAGTTGATTGAAATTTTAATCTTAGGTATTTTACATCTGTCTAAAAGCCTTGTGTATTATCAGTGATTCAACACTTAATAGGATGTTATAGTCTTATGACTTGTCTAGTGTTTCTGAAGAATTGGAACTTCACTTTAATGCAAATCATATGGAAATTTATGTGTAGTGGTGGGAACTCAAATACTGTGACCAAGACTTTATATCTCAATAATTTCTGAGCAGTATAAAATAATCAAGATGTCTGTCACATCTACAGGAAGTGCAGTATGCTTAAGAACATTTTTTGTCCTGCAGTTTTTGAGTGAGATCAGGAGAGCAAGATTCTGGGAAATATCCCCTGGGCACCTGGGACTTCAGTTTTCTCATCATTTAAATTAAAAGATCAGCCTTGATGTATTTAGTATACACATTCTATGAAATTGAATGCTACAAACATTTACATTCTTTTTTTTCATTTTTTATTCTAATTAGTCATAAGTGACAGTAGAATACACTTTGACATGTCATATTAAATTCATTTTTTAAAAGATTTTTTCATATGTTCTGGAAGGTCATTACCATTGAGTTATTATAAACCAGTAAAGCAGATTTGTCATCATCTGTTCAGACTGCTGTATCAAAATGCCACGAACTGGCTAGCTGATAAACAAAACATTTTTCTAGAGGCAAGAAAGTCTAAGATTAAGATACCTGCAGGCTTGGCATGTGCATTTCCTAGTTCATGGATGGCCATCTTTTCATTGGGTGCTCGTGTGGGGGAAGGGGTGAATGAATTCTGGGGTCTCTGGTATGAGGCAATAACCCCATGCAACAGAACCCTGCTTTTATGACCTCATCGTCTCCCAAAAGCCTCATCTCCCAAAACCATCACCTGGTCATTAGAATCTCAACCTAGGAATTTTGAGGGGACACAGACCTTCAGACCATAGCACCATCCAATCCAAAAGCTCAACATGCTCCCCTAGCTCAGGACTTTACAGCTCACCTTAATGGACATTCATTCCTTGGGGCTCCACAAGTACCTATTGGACTCCTCACAGAGCCCTGAACCTCCAATTTCTCCTTTAGCCTGCAATGACCTTTGTATGTCTGATGGCCCTACCTCCACAACTTAATTACAGGAAAGTTTCTATTTAACACGAATCACATACAATTAGAGAGTAAAGGCAGACACTGTCCAATTTGAAAGAGTAGAATGTACATAAGGAGCACATACATACCCCTCTGCCCATCTGCAAGTAGGTGGTTCTCACAATACTCTGAAAGCACGAGAGTTGACTGTCCCCCAAAACCAAGGTTATACACTTAACACCTCTGCATCTTCTCTTTCTGCCCCTTCAGTGGAGTGAGTCCTCGGGGGGCGGGGTAATGTCTGAGAGGGACATGGAGAGAATGCTGGATGAATCTGGGACATGCACCCATCTGCTCTTGGTGATTGATTCATCAATGAAGGGCCCTTTCCTATCTTCCTCCACAGTAAAACAGTTACACTCAAGTCTGAGGATGCGTAAGGACTGAGAACAATTTTCAAACTCTGAATAACCTTGGATGCTATATAATTGTAACATCCTTCCTCCACTGTTCCCCTTTCACCCTACCCCACCCATATTTTACCAGTGGGTAAAACATTAAAACCTTACATCTGCTGCCTAGTTACCAGAAGAACTTGCATTTAGTTCATATGACTCCCAATCCATTGCACTTTGCATCACACAGTGTAATTTTCAAGGAAATCCGTTTTTTTTTCTAAATTATCTCTGACCTATATTCCCTGTAATAAAGGAACATTTGGCTCTTTTTGCATAGTTCTGGAATTGTTAGAAAAACACTAGAGTTGCCAAAACACATTTGTACATAATTTTGTCATGTATTTTGAAATTGGTTGATCTCTAAGACATTCTGGTAACACACAATAATTTAATATATAATATAAATATAAATGTAATATATGTAAATATGTACTTGTAGCATAAAAAGAGCAATAAGGTGATCCTGATTTTTTTAATTTATATGAGGACCCAGTGATCAAATTCAAAAATAATTAGGAATTCTTTTCACAAATTTTATTTTTTTATTGAAGGTTATTTCTTAATAACATATTTAAGTTTCACATATTTAACTGTCTTTGAGAAAATATGTACACTTTGGTTTCCCTTGAGTTGGTTAATATATTCTAAATTATCTTTGGTTAATGCAGTTTTATTTGGCTTGGAGTTCTAATATGAGTATATTTTGTCTTGTTGAAAGTTTTATGCAAAAGTTTATAGTAATGATTTTTTTCATCATTTCATATGTAGAAAAGTTGTTCCCCATGATGCTTATAATATAAGGTATACTATTTAATAGTGTCACTGTTTACCCTATTCAAGTAGTTGCAGTTTTTTTTATCACTTTAGTGTCTTTCATAAATTGAATTTGGATTATCCCCCCAACGCCTATATGTTAAACTGTTGATTTTTAGCTTGTTGTGCTTTTTGACTGTGGTAGAAACTTTAGAAGGTGGGCCTAGTGGGAGTAATTTAGGTCATTGGAGGTGTGCCCTCAAAATTAGGTTATTGGGACTCCTGCCGTTTCCTCTCACTTTGCTTCCTGGTCACCATGAGGTGAGAAGAACTCCCTCACCTGTGCTGTAGCCATGATGTACTGTATTCCTACAGACCCAAAGAAATAGAGTCCAGTGACCATGGACTGAAACCATAAGCCAGATAAACTTTTCTTCCTTTCAAGTTGATTATCTCAGGTACTTTGTCACAGCATTAGAAAGATGAGATGATGTTTAACTTACAGTAAAAAGAATTTCAGATTTTTTTTTTGAAGATTCATTAGATATATGTGAGGATTCTGAGGCCAGGTCTTAGAATCAGGACAGTCACTGATCTTATGGCATATGTGTTTAGGCAAGTCATTTATTGTCAGTAGAAACCTGAAGAGAATAATTCTCTGTTTAGTTGACTGAACAAATAGGCTATAACATCATAGAGTACCACTTAAAAATGCATAATGGTTATTTTTGAATAAACTTTCATTGCCATCTAGAAAAAGAATTTAAATCTAATATGATTGTACAAGTTAATCATCTTTATGTAGTGCTGTGTGTTATCCAGGATTAGCTTTAAAGACTCATCTTTAAAACACTTCTGTTAATAACGGTAGTGAGCATGAAATTCTCGGCACAGTTTATAGAGTTGAAATATTATCCAAATTGCACTTGTGCTTACTGGGTCAGGTTCCCCCCAGTGCTTGAGTTGGCCTGAAGAAGCGCAGTCACTCAATCTTGCCCTCCTACATTACAGAAAATGGGGCCTGTGCTGCCCTTGACGTGAAACAGACTTCATATAATGCTTTTGATCAGATGCAAGTCCGGTTCACGTAGCAGTGTACATATGCAAAGACGATTGCTTGTGGCACTAAAGGTAAAGAAATAAATTCAGTGATGGGGACGGTAGAAAGAACTTGGACTCTGATGTGGTGTAGCCTGAATTAAGCCATGGATTGACCAATAGCAACTTTTGTGCACTTGGGCAAGTTACGTGCCAACTTCGAGCTTCCTCGTGTATAGAATAGAGACCATATTAATATTTCCTTTACATGATTAAGATTTAGTGAAAAGAAAAAAAAATATTTAGTGAAGCAGTGTATGGGAAAGTATGTGGAGCAGCTCCTAAGAAGGTCTTAAATGTTGAATTTTTCTTTCCTGCTTATATTCTCACAAAGCATAAATTAGTTAAATGGAATTGAAAGAAAAGAAATCACTATGAAAGATAGGATATTTGCAAGTGTGAAATGTTTGATGTGGATCCTTTATGTCAACAGGAATAAAGCCAGTGCAAGGAAAATTAATTTCACACTTTAGCCTTCTGCAAATGCCTCTTGTTCCAGAAGCTCTTTAGCCTGTACCACTTAACCCCAAGGTGAAAATGAATACAGCAAGAGGGAGAAACAGTTGTTAAATTTATTACAGTAGCCAAGCCATCAAATTGAACATGTTATTTATAGTGTTTCTAATTGTCAGCCTAATTTATGTATTAATATTTCAGGACAGCATGTGCAGAAATTTAATCAGCGAACCATTATTTCCATGGAGGTTTAGTGGTTGCATTCTGGGATACAATTCAGGCTTCAGAATCTCTTCTGCTTCCTCTGGCAGGGCCCCTATGCACAAGTGGCAGGAATTGAAGAAAAGTGGAAGTAGTTGTGAATCACCTATTTGCATTTATTACACAGTATTGGACACAACAGCTGAGTAGTTGGTTGATTTTTTTCAACAGATAACTGAACCCAAACTATTTTAGTTACATTTAGGAATAGATGTGTTTACTGAATGAATTGTTTTGAAATGGAGATCTAGAGTAAAAATTATTATGGTTTGTGTTGGATTATTAATAGTTAATTTTAAATTATGTTTGTTTTAATTCCATATATGGAGTATATGCCGTGTTTTCATTTTACCTTTTTATTTTTTGATCCCTGTGGTTATTAGTGGTTTCATAATGCATCTCTAAACCAAGCTGGTCCCTAAATATTATTGGGCTTTTGGACAAATACTCCAACATGGCTTTAATATTCAAATTCGATACTCAAAATGATAATCTATCTTGGGATGACATAAATTGGAGACTTCCATATAACTTTTACATTTTCTTACCAATCAGCAGCAGCTATCATCTGAAAAATACTTATACCATATATTTGTGTAGAAGCATATTTCTTCAAAAATAAGCAATTGGCTGATTTAACAAATAGAATCAAAGTATTATCATGTTAGCAATTGTAATAGTAATAAATATCTCCAGAATGAGTAAGATCTTTTCACTCATTTTTTCCAGTATTATTTTGTATGAAGGAATACTTTTGTGAATAAGTTTATTAAAATAAATTTTATCTAGTGGATATATTATTTTATATAAAAATACATTTTAATATTATCTTTTTATGGGGGAGGGGATACCAGGGATTGAACTCAGGGGCACTTGCCCACTGAGCCACATCCCCAGCCCTATTTTGTATTTTATTTAGAGTCAGGGTCTCACTGAGTTGCTTAGCACCTCGCTTTTGCTAAGGTTTGTTTTGAACTTGCAATCCTCCTGTCCCAGCTTTTCAAGATGCTGGGATTACAGGCATGCATCACCACACCTGGCCTGTTTTATATTTTTATAATCATATTTCCTTTCATTTTTTTCTTCCTTTCCCCTTTAAATGCATTCCAGAAAACCTGTGTAGACTATGTATCTGTGTCATTTATAATGGTTAACTTGTTTCTTTAATTATGGTAATTTTTACTTTAGAACACTTACACATGCAAGGAATGTACTCCCCAAATTTAACAACTGTTTTAGCATATATGAATTAGTTGTTTTTTCAAAGAAAGAAGTTGCTGTTGATATTAAAATTCTGATCATAACATGAATGACCTCTACTCCAACTTACAATAGATTCTTCCTTCTCCTTTGAAACCTCATGATCCCAATCTTTACTGTCCACCTTCTTGTCAGCATTCCCCACTAAGCGCTGCTTACAACATCCTAAAGCTTCTCCAGCTTGCATCTCTAAACTTTTCAAAATTCCTCCCTCACAAACCAGCTTCAAAGGTTTTGAACCATATAATCAGGTTAGTCAAAGCAATGATGCCCACTTTTTGGTGCTAATTTAAAAGTTGGGGTCATTGCTTTGACTAACCTGACCATATCAGGTTAGTCAAAGCAATGACCTATACTATATGTTTTAGTCAGCTTTTACACCACTGTGAGCAAAAACCCTGACAAGAACAATGCAGAAGAGGAAAACTTTTTTTTTTTTTTTTTTTTTTTTTTAGATCATGGTCTCAGAGGTCTCAGTCCATAGATGGTCAACTCTAACTCTGGGCCTGGGGTGAGGCAGAACATCATGGTGGAGGAAAATAGCTCAGGACATGGCAAAAAGGAAACAGAGCTTTACTCACCAGAGGCAAAATATAAACCCAAAGGCACACCCTCAGTGACCTATCTACTTCAGCCACACTCCACCTGCCTATAGTTACTACCCACTTAACCTGTATCGATAGATGAATTCACTGCTTAGGTTAAGAATGTAATAACCCTATCATTTCATCTCTGAAAAGTCTTTCATTTTCTCACACATGAGATTTTGGGTGAACCTCTCATATATAAACCATAACAACCACTCTGTTCCTCCCTCCCTAGAAGCATGAATTTGTGTATGGTGTGGTTATGTCTAGACATAAAAGGTTACAACATGTAGATGTTCTGTGTCTTCTACATTATACATTTTGCTGGATGAGACAAAACAAGAGATAAGAAAATTGAAACTATTTTTTTTCTGCTTTACAAGGCAGATGAATTCACTACCAGGAACTGAAGATGCTGGTGCCCAAAGTGGATTGCCCCTCTTTCTAGCTCACATTGCCTTGATCCAATTAATGTCCACACACATTATTCCTTTCAAAGGTTAGTCTTAGGCCTGAAACAAGTACAGAATTGCCATGAGGTCAGCTTCTATGCCTTGCCTCCTTTCCATCTTTGAAGAAACCCTTCCACCACCACCATGAGATAATGATGAAAATCTAAACCCCAAGAAGATGTGGACTTCTGTTTTCTTTAATGTGTCCAAGGAAGGTTTGTACATACTAGGAAGTCTATAAATATTCATTGAATGAGTCAATCAGTAACAACATGGGAGATTTTTTTCATTTTCCTAAGATGGGCCTTGTTTTGCTGAGGCTGGCTTTGAATTTGCAATCCTTAGAATTTTTTTGTTACCACATCCTTTTATCCATAATCTTAAATTCTGACTTTTCCTAACCAAAGGACTCTCTTGAGACCATTCAGTGTTTAACTTTGGGGCATTAATATGCCTGCATCTAAATAAGGCCAAGCAGCTACTGTTCTTTTGACAACACTTTTTAATGAAAAAATTCAAACATACAGGAATGTTGAAAAAATTTTACACACCCACCACCTAGATTCTACAGTTAACATTTATTTTGTGCATTTCAGATTAAATTGAAATCATCAATATACTGTATGCTTAGCATTTCAGTATGCATATAATTAAGTAGAATTCAAAATTTATGTTCAGTGAAACTTAAAAATCCTAAGTGTACCATTTGATGAGTTCTGCCAGATGCCTACATCAATACAATCTAAACCTTCAGCTGAATATAGAGCATTTTTATCAATTTCAGAATTCCTTCTTGTCTCAACTTAGTGAGTCTCTATCCTTACCCCTGTAGATAATTACCACTCTAATTTTTCTCAACATAGACTAGTTTCAAACTGCCCATTGTTAGTAAGTGCTGTTTTCCCCTTTAGTTGTAGCTTGGATTTGACCACATGCCTGAACATGAAATGAGTAATACATTTCCCATTTTCACATTGGTCTCACTTTCTGAGACTATTTCTGCTTTTATTCTAATAGTTAATGTGCCTTTTCCCTAATAATCCAAGCAGCTCCATAGTTTCAAGTAAGCTAAGGGCAAAGGAGATCCTCAAACAGACAATTGAAGCATAAAGAATTGTTCTTTGGAAACTAGGTATGCATGCCATTTCAGCTGATTTTTATTTATTAAGAGCTTGCAGTGTAGCAGGTACTGATGTAGACAGAGAATCCCAAGATGACTAAAACATATAGAAGTCTCAGTAAAAGTGACTGATACATAAACCAATAGCTTTGAATTATATGTTCAGAAAATATTGATTGAACCATATTATTTGGCTAACCCTGTGCTGTGCAATGGGGATGCTGCTCCTAGCAAGACAGACATGGTTCCTCTCCTCAAGAACTGCAGGCTAGAGATGAGGGCAAGGTTTAGTGATTGTAAGTGAGTTGAGTATCATTAATCTGAAGCACTGAGTCTTGGGAGTCTATTGGGCAGATATAATGTAGGCCTTCCCAGAGGTTGCAAGCGAGCAGAAAAGACTTCCTGGAAAAAAAAAACAAAACTGCCTTTCAACTGATTCAAAAGGACAAGGTAGGAACAGTTGGGATAAAGAGGGCATGCAGGAGTCAGATACAGGCATTTGAGAAAAAAAATCGCATTTTGGAACAATGAAAATAAAGTGCAGAGACGGGAGGGAAGTGACAAAGCTGAAGGCTAGAGAAAGAGATGGGATCAGTCAAGAAGGTTCCTAAACACCTCTCCTGAGAGGTCAGGGGAGTTTGATGGGTTCAGCTGTCATCATTTTCACACCTCAGATGAATTCCTGACTTTTTGAGATTGTTCTGAATTTAATCCAAAGTTTGTACTGCTGTTTCAGAAGAAAAGCAATTCTAAGAGGTCAAGCTAAGGAGTCCTAGGCTTAAGAAATGACACAACAGGTTTTTCTTTAATAGGACTTCTTCAAATATGCAACATCATCGTCTAGTCTGGAATCTCCTCGAGCAAACCTAACGGGAATCACAGGGATCCTTGGGCTAATGTTATAAATATAGCCTTTATCTTTATAGGCCCGAAATCAACCCAGGAAATGTTTTCAAGTTTCCCACATTCATCAGTCAGCCAGCCTGAGTGGCTGGTTCAGCAATTACAGATGAATATGTCTATGGCTTTTCTTGCTTTTGCATCTCTTTGATTTTCTTGCATTAATAATTTGTCATAAAATGATTAAATGGCCATGATAAAAATGATACTCTGATCTAAGAATTAAAAAAAAAAAACTTTGAAAAAGCAGCATTCTATTCATCCCAGATAGGATTATATCGGGGGAAAAAATCCACAATGATTCAGCTGTTACATTTGAATTGCATACCATTGCTGATATAATCTCCATTACCTTTTTGTAAATTTAATTTTAATTACATCAGTCTAGTGGGTTCCATGTAGATATTTACTTTTAGCATAATGGATTTTAAGGGAAAATGTTCCATGAAAGCATTGAGTGTTGAATATTTTATTTGAAAGCAAATGCTAAAAGTATTTTTATAACATTCAATATTGATACTTTGGGAAAAAGTAAAGTGAAAATATCTTTTAATGGATTAGAAGGAAGCCTTCCCAACCTTTAGGTTTGAGTAGTATTTAGAAGTCTACACTAATAATAATAGTAATAATAATGTATTATTTATAAATGCATTAGTGAGAGAATAGCTTTACCAAAAACATTTGTTTTTCCATTTTCTTTTGTATACAAATTGATCAGTGCTCTTCATATGATGCATTATGACTAAGATAAGTTACTGGGTGATGAAAACATCCATAAACATGTAACTATCAAAGTGTTTAAACTTACTTCAAAACATTAAAATGAAGGTTCCATCCATCCTAAATTTTGGTATAGGTTACATCTTGAACTTTTTACTGAAGTTTATGCCATTTCTTGAAAAAATGGGAAACCCTGTCTGAATGTGAGTGGACTCTTTCACTTGAAAGTTCCTCTGAGAGAAGCATTTCAGTTATCCCATCTTGTACATCATCTCTTTTTGATATACAAAAACAGTGTATATCATATAAATATTTTATAATGAGAATAATATAATTATAGTAAACATAGTGTAACATTAATTAGGTTTAATGAAAATAATAATATGTATAGGTGCTAGATTGTGATTTCCAACCTATTTTAATGTACCATTATCAATTTCATTGTAATATTTTCAGAATTGAAAACTCCAGATTAATTATTTCATTAAGTCTCAACAGGAGCATACAGCATTTAATTAAAAAAATAAATAAAAAGTTATGCTAAAACCAAATTTCAATTACCTTCAGTTTCCAGACACCTTGCTTTAGTACATTTGATGAGTTCTCCCCTCAGCCCACCTTAGAGGTGCATTCCCTTAAGAGATGCCAGGGTGAATTCCCTGGTGCTCCAAAGATCCATACAGGGAACTAGGGTCAATGAGTCTACTATGGTTAGATGTGCTCCCTACCGTCCCAAGTTTGCATGTTGACACTTAATCACTAATGTGATAGTATCTGCTGATAGGACCAATGGGAGCTAATTACAGATTAGTGATCTTGTTAAAGGTTGAATAGAGCATACCAGCTATGTGCTTGCATGGTCCTGTCTGCCATGCAAGCACATAGCAAGAGGTACCATCTACAAAGCGAAGAGTGAGCCTTTACCATGGGATCTGCTGACACCTTGATCATGGATTTACCAGCCTCCAAAACTGTGAGAAAATAGTTTCTAGGATCCTTGTAATTTTTATTATTTCTTAATTACCCAGTCTAAGATATTTTGTTTTAGTAGCCCAGATGGACTAAAAATTTTACCCAGCTCATCTCCTGCCCCAGGCTCCCATCCAAACAAGTGTTAAGACACAGAGGTATCCTGATACATATGGGAATCCAAACTGCATTCCCTAAAACATCTATTAAACAAATTAAGTCTATTTTCTGAAAATGTCATCAACTGGTAAATGTCCAGTCAATTATCAATAGGCTAGCACTGGGACTGACCATTTTTCAATAAAATGGTTCAAATAAGTTAGTACTTACTGAGATTTTTGTTTGTTTTGGCCTTTAAATTCCCACATAGAATCAGTCAAAAATAGTCTTTTAGTCTTTCTCCATTAAAAATAACAACATTTAGCACCACATGCTCTTGTTTTATGCCTATTTGTATCATTGTCTTCTTGCCCATAAGAAGTTGAGCTGCCTGACTGCAAGGTTGGTGCAGATTTCTCTCATCTCCATATCTTCTTAGTGCTTTACATGTGGCAAATACGCAGTACATATTTTCTAATAACTTAATTCATTAGTGATATCTAGCAAATCAAAACCATGTTTGTTGCCAGAATGCTATTGTTAGAGAGAAACTGTTTTAGTGGCTATTTGTGTCTTCATTAAGACTCTTCCTTTTAAGAACAAGAATGTCAACTTTAATATTCTAATTTCCCAGTTCTTTGACAGGTGTTAACTGTGATATATAGATATTTACCCCTTATGTTGCCAAAATGGATAAATTG
This sequence comes from Urocitellus parryii, assembly GCF_045843805.1. Classification (NCBI taxonomy): domain Eukaryota; kingdom Metazoa; phylum Chordata; class Mammalia; order Rodentia; family Sciuridae; genus Urocitellus; species Urocitellus parryii. The sequence continues at coordinate 116,582,670 of NC_135540.1, read as the reverse complement.
TCTTCCTCTCTGAGTATAGCTAAAGTACATCTCTAAGTGATTTGTACACTTATTTTTTATGTTTTTTAACCAGATAGTGGATTGTATTTTTATTTGGAGGATTGTGTTGACAGTGTGTAATGAATTGAATTTATATGAAGAATGAATATTTATTTTTATAAATAATGATAAGGGTATAAAGTGCTTTCTTATTAATATGGACGGAGTCTTCAGTTATTCCAACCAGCTATTGCAAACCATGTAGTATTGGTTAATACTTAATAAATGTGATGCCCAAGACACTGCATTTAAAAACAAAAATTGAAGCCTCAGAAAATCAGAACATTCATCCCAATTACTGAACATTATTGAACATTCTTCCCTATTCTAAACTCATCAAAAACTCAGTTAAATGGCTTTAGATAAATAGTAGAAGACAGATCAAGGATATGGTTCAAATCTCAGGAAATCTCCTTCTCTGCATACTTTCTGTGGTCGAGTGAGGGAAAGTAACGGAAGGGTCCTCCAGTTGATGAAATAAGGCATATGAGAGTTGCCAGTTTTATTGTAACATTTCTAAGGTCCTTTGGGCTTCTACACACCCTTGGAAGAAGATGTGCTCATGGTTAGTGCTGTTGAAATTTTTATCCTTAGCCTGATGCTAATTGATAGAAAATTGAAATTATTTCAAATAAATCCTTAGTACCAAAGACCACAACCTAGTGTGGCATTCCCAGGACTGTGCTTTTATAAGAGGCCACCCTCAAGCCCTGAGTGCCCACTTCCTGGCCTGGTAAGACTATGTGCTGCCAACAGAGCAGCTAAGAAACATGAATCACATGCCAAGTGTCTTCTCACCAGTTGCCTCTTAATAAGAAAGCAGCCCTCTAAGGGAGAAGGTGGAATACAATGGGAAGATGATGTGGCTTTTACTTCCTGTGTTTTGATATTGCAGGAGTTTTGTTTGACAAAAATTGGGGCGGGGGGAAATGTTTTAATAAGTTTGATACATTTTAAAGATAACATCACACTAGTTTCATGATTGATGAAATGTATAAAAATCTTTTGTTAAGATACCAAATAAAGGAGCAAAAATTTAGACACAAGATAACTTGTCAAATTCTAGTTTTCAAAGATCATCCAAAGTATCTCTTAGATTCTTTGACTCCAGTATGCAATGCTGGATGCTGTATTGAATCCAAGAGTAGCAAATCCACCTCTTAAAGGAGCTCATTCCATTTAGAAGGTTCCTACTAGTGAATTTCTTCTCATTTTAAGTTTAAACCTCACTGAAACCTGTCTGATACTGCTTCTTATTTCAGGACATGCCTCAATAATATGCCACAATAAAGATAGGTTTCACTGTGACCCATGCCTAATTTGTTAGGCTTGATTTTTGCCCTGCTTTCTTTTAATTATTTAGTCCTCATAATTTATGGTTTAGGCAACATGATCTGGTTCCCCCTTAGCTCTACTCATGGAGTCAACTCAATGCTCCTTTTCCAGTGATTCCTGTGACTTCTCCCACCTGACCTGACCTCCATCAATTCTTAGATTTCCAAATGTCTCTAAGGCACTTCTGGGACAAGCTTTCAATCCTATAATATCCTGAATTGAATAGTACTGTTCCACCCAGGTCAACTCCTATGCCCAGTAACCACAATTCATTTTATTATACTACCGTTTTTCTAGTCTTAATGACAGAAAATAACTTTTTTTGATTTAAATATTCATCATTCATACCTTCCGTATTTGTGAATTTTTCTGCCTACTAAATTTTATTTTGGTAACACCAAATTTGGCACTCATGGTGTGTACAGTACACATTTACCTACATGCCTCCCACACGTACATTCCAGCTGAAGAGGGACAGGAAGTGCTCTGCTTCTTAAAACGCTTCAGTTCTCCTACTGCAAACAAATGTCCTTTTTGCCATATATTTACTGTCACAGTTTCCTGATTGTTTTATGTTGGTGATTCCACTGTTTCAAATGGCCCCTAAGCATAGTATACTAGAGAGCTAACCAGAAGCAGGCTATCATGTTCCTCAAGAAGAAAATAAATGTGCCAGAGATGCTTCAATTGGGCATGCGCGGTCAATGTATACTGAATAAGATTCCTTTGAATAAATAATTACATAAAATAAGATTATGTCATTGATTGATAAAAATGTGACCAGAGGCTCACAGGAACCTGTCCCTACGTATGCCCTAGTCCCCATAGTTCAGTGTTCACAGAAACTTCATGGAAAATATGTTCTGCAGGAGAAAAGAATTGACTACAATTTCAGACTTACAGAAAAGTTGCAAGACTAGTAAAAAGAATTCCCATACACTCTTCACCCAGATTCCTCAAGTGTTAGCATTTTATCACATTTGCTTTATCCCCCACACTATGTGTGCAGACACATATAAATGTATAGTTCTAACAAGTATGTATATCCTTTTCAACTAAATATTTCAAGCTATGTTGCTTCAAAATAAGTATGTTCTCTTACATGTCCAAAATACAGTTCTCAAGACCAGAAAGTTAAGATTAAATCAGTATACCTACTGTGTACATCTGATTAGCATTTACTAGTTTCCCCAATGGTACTGGATCATGTGTCTCCACACCCATATACCAGTCATGTATCTTGCCATTTTTAATGCGCTGGTTCCTCGATTTCCTTTTATTGAAAATTGATATTTTGAGCAATATGCAACAGCTATTTGTAAAATGTCTTAGGTATGCTATGATGTTTCTTCATGCTTAGATTTAGGTATGTTTTTGGCAGGGATATTACAAAAGCAATGCTATGTTCTTCCCAGTATATCTTTACCAGGAGGAATCTGATGCTGGTTTGTTCCATTTCTGGTAATACTAGTTGATCATTTGGTTAAGGTGGTGTCTGGCAGGTTTCTGTTCTACAAAATCATTTCTGTCCCCTAGCAATCCCTCTAGGATTCTCTTGTGGTTGAATAAAAATGGTTTTATTAGCTTTCTGCAAGGAGGGAGAGCACATTCATGAGGAGGTGTGGAGCATATCAGTGCAAGGATATTAGGGGTACTTATTACTGGGTTTGGCCTTAAGTTTGATTAATTGGAGGAGATTGCAAGGAAATGCCATTTTGTTCTAGATTGGGTATTATCAGAAAACAGGAACATGTTTATGATTGGCTTAACAGTTCTTATGGAGGAGGTGAGTGAGTGGAGCAAAGCTAACTTATACACCTGAAGAGGAAGCTGCAGTCATTCATGTCAGTCTTCAGAGGGGGACAACATGTGCTTGGTGTTTGTGGCTTGGACAGTGTTCTTATTTGTGCTATGCCCAAAATGGGTTATGGAGTAGACTCGTCTTTGTTTCATTCCATTACAGAGTGACATCGTTCAATATTTTTCTGTTGGATGAAACCGTTCATACTCAACAGAACATCATCCCTGAGCTGTGAGAACCAAACTACCTCCCATTTGATAGCAGTTAAAGACTGCTTTTTTCTTGTTTTTTTTTTTTTTCACTGTTTCCTGTTGTATAAGGTAAATAGATATGTAGAGGGGTAGACAGGTGGGCCCATAGGTCCATAGGGAAGTAGATATAGGGAGAAGAGAGCGAGTTCTTCTTTGCAATTGAAAGTCAACTGGTAAGTTGAAAAGAAGTTGTGTAAATAGGAAATCATCATTTGCGAACCATGATAATTTATTCAGAAAAGGATCATCAATGAAAGATTGAGGAGGAACAGCTTTATTTATATAGTTGCAAAGTACTTTCCTCAAAAGACCTATCAATTACGAAGGAAAAATAGTTGTAAGTAGAAAACTTAATCTCTCTGATATGATGACAGTGATAGTGGATCGTATGGATGTCTCTGAGGTTGATAAAGCTTACCAATGTGTCCTGGGACATGAACTTTATGCTCAACCATCCAGTCTTTAAACCCAGAGTTCCTCTAAGGAGCTGTGTCATGCCTGTCTTCCTTGTGAGTCTGATGTACTCAGCTTCCCCTTAGGGGTCTGTTTGTGCCCTCCTCTTCCTGCTGTGGTGAAGGCTGAGTGCTCATGTATGGGTTTATGCAATTTTTTTCAAGGCAGTTACTTCATTGTGGTTTCTTCTGCAACAGATCTGTCGCACAAAGTGTTTCCTTCTGCACCTTTCTGTAAGAGCCCATTTCTCATACTCTGCCCCCTTCACAAAGCCAGACTCCTGGTGTTCAAGACCTTTGGAGGTATGAAATTTTATTCACTGAGCCCAGCTCCCTTCTATAATAAATTCTATGACTACTTTCTCCACTGGGAAAAAAATCACTTTTTCCCTACTTTTTATCTGAATCCTATTCATTTTCAAATCAAGTCTTCTCTAAAATCTTGTCTAATTCATGTCTCAAAATTGCTCTTATATGTAGAAGTGCCCCATTCTGTTTAATACTGAATGTTTTCTACAAGTATCTCAGTTTTGTCTCTGTCCAAAATACAAGTCAGCCAAAATGTAAATAATTGGCATATGTTGTGCCATTAGTCCTCTTTTCTCTACCTATTTTTAATATCTTTTTTTTATTATTCTTTATTTTCATGCTGAAAATGCTATTATTTATATTCTGTGTGTAATTCATTGACTTTTGTGAATCTGAAGAGTAGTATCTTTCAACAGATCAGAGAAACATTCAGCCATGATTTCTTTGTTTGCTGCCCCTTTCTAATCTCTCCTACCCATCCTTCTGAAACTCAAAAGATACCTCAGATTCTCTCCATATGTTCTATGTCTGTCTCCTAACATCTCATTTTTATGACTTTTTCTCGCTGTAATGAATTCTAGATAATTAAGTCTATCTGGCTGTTCACTTACTTTTTCCAACTATTTATTCCACTGAATTTGAATTTTTCATATTTCTTATTTGTATGGGTTGCCTCAGTTACTTTTTCAAATCTGCTTCATTGTTTTCCACAGTTTATTTTTTTTATTCAGTACCTTCTGTTATTCCTTTAAGAAAATTATATATTCGTTTTGAATCCCAGATAATTTCATTATTTTTAATTCTGTTTGGATTTGAGTCATCTAGATTTTTGTTTCAGCTGGCCCTTACTCATGGTGTCCTGTGTGCTTGAATATCTGTTGGTGTGTGTGTGGGGGGGGGAGGTAATGTGTGTATGCATGTGTGTGCTCTGATATTCCTTAACACTTGTTTTGCTGGAATTCATCAAGTCATTGTGAGTGTGCTTCTCAGATACCAGTCACGACCAAAAGTATTTTAAGATAAAAAATAAATCACAATAATTTATACTGAGTAGTTTTCAGTTATAAATTACTAGCTTAAATCATGAAGCCTGAGTGTTTCAGACCTGACAATGCAGTGAATTTTCTTGCTAAGCCTTTTGGAGGTGCAGGTGGTGACAATAGGAATCTCGGAGATGATTGTGACTTCAGGTTTTCTCCTGGAGAAAATCTCCTGGAGATTTACCCTCACAGCCTTTTACAAGGCTTTCGTGCTAGAAAACCTGTTGTCATCCTGCTCTCACTTGGACTAGGGCTCTGGGCTTTGTCTCCTATCTACTGTGCACCTACAGATGACAAAAGGATCCCTGCAGGTCCCCAGGGTTCAATGGAATCTAACTAAAACCTGGCCTCAAGGATCCCCTCCACTCTGGGAGTCCTGCTTTTGCTCTGTTTGGCCTCTGTGCAGTCTTCAGTTTTATTTCAGCCATGCAACACACTTAAAAGGTAGATTTTTAAAATATTTCATGCCAGATTTGTGTGACTTTTACTGCAATTTTGTGGAGGCTTCTTTTCCTCGGTGTTACCAGAAACACAGATCCAGCATTTTTGTCTTATATAATTCTTTTCCTTCTAAAATGTATTGAAGTGTAGAAATCATACAGTTAATTCCTGGTGGAAACTCCTCAGAGTATTTGGATAAACTGATGATATGAAGAAAATTGTATATATTTTTTCTTTATTATACGGACCGGAACCTCCTGTAAAATGCTGGAGTGTCAGGGAGGGGTTCCTGATCCTAGCTGGGAAACATTCAGTCTTACACCTTGAAGCACGGTACCAGCTCTTGGTTCTTTGTAGATGCCCTTTATGAGGCTGAAGAAGTTCCCTTCTATTTCTTGTTGCTGAGTTTTTATCCTGAACACTACTAAATTTTATCAGAGTTTTTCTGCATTTATTGAGTGATCACATGGGTATGTTCTTTATTCTGTTTCTATGGCACTTTACATTAAGTTATCTTTGAGTATTAATCTTATTATCCTGGACCACGCCCCCACTCCGCTTACTAATATTTTGTTAAGGAATTTTGCTTCTATATCATGAGGGATATTTGTGTGCTTCTGTTTTGTATTTTGAAGTCTGTCTGACTCTGGATTTAGGATGATATAGACTTACAGAATGAGTTAAAACGTTCTGTTCTCATTTTCTGAAAGGGTTTCTAAAGGGTTCCTTCTTTAAATATTTGTATAATGTACTGGTTATATACTCAGCCTAGGATTTTCTTCATAGGAAGATTTTTTTAATAGCTTTTTTTACTTGATGTGTGTGTGTGTGTGTGTGTGTGTGTGTGTGTGTGTGTGTAGGCCAGCCTTCTTTTTCTTCTTGAGTCAGTCTTAGTAGTTTGTGTGTTTCTAGGAATCTGCTTCACCTAAGTTATCTAGTTCATTAAAAACAGTTATTGTGCATGATATGCTCTTATCATTTTTTAGTTTCTGCAGCATTTGTACTTATGGCTCCTTCTCATTCCTGAATTGGATCATCTGTTTGCTGCTGCCTTTTCTTGGCCAACCTAGCCAGCAGTTTATAATTTTATTGATCTGTCAAAAGCCAACTTTTGAATTTGATTTTCTTCCCCTATTTTTTTCCTGTTTTTTATCTCATTGATTTATATCCCAATTCTTATTATTTCCTTCCTTCACCTTGCTTTGAGTTCAGTTTTCTCTTCCTAGTTTCTGAAAGAGGACTCTTAAATTACTGATTTGAGATTTCTCTGCTGGAGTTGTTTAAAGATAGGTTTTATTTTGTCGTCATTGACATCGCTGCATTTCCTAGCTTTCAACGACTGTTCAAGTCCATCATTTCGTAACATTTACTTTTCATTTGTGTGTTCTTCTTCAATACATGTGTGATAGCATCAAGTATTTAGAAGTATTTTGGCACATTAGTATGTTAGAAGTATCTTATTCAATTTCCAAGTATCTAGAAATTTCTCAAATTCATATTGATTTCTAACATAATTCTGTTATAGTTGGAGATGACACTTGTTATGGTTTTTAATATTGTTAAACTGATGCGACTTGTTTGTGGTCTAGCATGTGGTCTACCATGGGAAGTGTTCCATGAACACTAGAAAAGAATGTGGTTTCTGCTGTCTTTGGGTGGATTATTCTATAAATGTCAGGTCAAGTTGTTCCATGAAAGTATACAAATGTCAGGTCAGATCAGGCTGCTTGATGGTTGTGTTTAAGTATTCTACATCTTTGATTTTCTCTTCATTCTTTATGATTCATTGAGATAAATGATACTGGTTATTAAAGTTACCAAACTTGTTGGAATATTTATTTCTCCTTTTAATCCCATCCATTTTAGCTTCGTATATTTTATGGTTTTATTTATACATGTGTACACATTATAATTGCTGAATCATTTGTCTTTTATCTATTAATAGTAAAGCCTATTTTTTTTCTGATAGTAGTACATCCAGTCTGCATTTGGTTACTGAACATTGTATATTTGCATCCTTTTACTGTCAACCTGTTTGTGTTTTTTAATTTAAAGTGTCTTTTATAGAGAGTATATACTTGTATACTGTATTAGTCAGCTTTCCACCACTATTATGAAATAACTGAAGCAGTTAACTTAGAGAAGGTTTATTTGGGACGTCCCAGTCCTTGATTGACTCCTCTACCATGGGCCTCTGGTGGGGCAGCACATATGGCAGGAGTGTGGGGCAAACCAAGCTGCTCACATCGGGATCCAGGAAACCAAAAGAGAATTGGCAAGTTCCATAGGCCCCTTTTAAGGCCATACCCTCAATGACCAGAACACTGGCCCTAGGCTCCACCTCTTAAAGATTCCACCATCTTCTAGTAGGGCCACACATAGGCCTGTGGGAGATACTTATTCACATCATAGCAATTTTTATGGTCTTTTAAATGTACTTAAGTATTTACCCTTTCCAGTGTTCATTTCTTTCTTTCTTTTGCATTTTTTTGTTCTACTTAGTTATACATGACAGTACAATGCATTTTAACACATCATAAATAAATGGAGTATAACTTTTCTTCTGGATGTACATGATATAGAATCACACTGGTCATGTATTCATATGTGAACATATGTCTGTAATAATGTGATTCATTCTACTATCCTTCCTACCCACATATCTCCGCTCTTCCTTTCACTCCCTTCTGTCCAATCCAAAGTACCTCTATTCTTCCCTAGACCTCCCCTTTTTGTGAATTAGCACCTGCACATCAGAGAAAATATTTGGCCTTTGGTTTGGGGGGATTGGCTTATTTCAACTAACATGATAGTCTTCAGCTCCATTCATTTATCAGCAAATGCCATAATTTCATTCCTTTATAAGGCTGAGTAATGTTCCATTGTGTATATCTGCTACATTTTCTCTATCCATTCATCTGTTGAAGGGCATCTAGGTTGGTTCCACAGCTTAGCTGTTGTGAATTGAGCTGCTATAAACACTGATGAGTGTGCATCACTATAGTATGCTGATTTTAAGTCCTTTGGGTGTAGACCTAGGAGTGGGATAACTGGGTCAAATGGTAGTTCCATTCCAAGTTTACTGAGGACTCTCCATACTGCTTTCCATTGTGGTTGAAACAAGTTGCAGTCCCACCAGCATATATGAGTTTACCTTTCCCCCACATCCTCACCAACATTTATTGCTGCTTGTATTCTTGATAATTGCCATTCTGACTACAGTTAGATGAAATCTTAGAGTAGTTCTTCATTCCTTTGTATGCATTTATATTTGCATCTAATGTCATTTCCTTTAAGCTTAAAGGAATTTCTTTAGTATATTCTTTAATGCAGAGATGATAGCAACATCTTCTCTACTATTCAACTTGTTAATGTCATTTTTTATTGCATTGTAGTTAAACAGAATTGGTTTCATAAATGCATGTGACATAATTCGCTACACTTCAGTCCCCAGTACTGCCCCCTTTTTTTCCTTCTTCCTTCCCATTCTTTGAACTTCTTAGATGTATAGTCTAATATATTCTTTTAAATGAAGGAAGTTTTAGCAATTATTTCTTCAAAAAAAAAATTGTCCCTTATATTCCGCCTTTCCTTCTGGGGCTCTTTATAGATCAGTATGGTTGATGTTGTTTCATAGGTATCTTGGGATCTGTTCATTCTCCCTTTTTTAAACGTAGTATGTTAGTCAGATTTTCATCACTGAATCAAAAACACCTGAGAAAAACCATGGAGAGAAGATTTATTTGGATTCCTGGTTTCAGAGGTTTCAGTGCATGGTCGGCTGGCTGTTACTTTGAGCCTGAAGTGAGACAGAACAGCATTGGGAGGTGAGAGGTGCTCACTTCCCAGCGGCTGGGAAACGGGGAGAGGAGGGAGGGGGCTGGGGACAAATTATTTCAAGAATAATCCTTTCTCGGTTTTTATGACTTTAGTCTCTAGTTGATTCCAGATCTTTAAAATCCTTATTTTGATAATGTCATGTTTGATTATTGTGCCTTTGGGAGAGAGTCCACTCCTCACAGTGCCTTACTCCATTGTGTATTTTGTAACATCACCTGAGATTCACACAGGACCATTCAAGCTGTCAGCATAGTCAATATACTTGAAAATTATACTGGATTTTTTTCATATTAATTTTTGAAGACAAATTAGTCTTCTAGTCAGTTTAGTTAATGTTTTGACTATAATAGTTTCTACTCGCCCATTCACTTATGTGAATTATGTTCTGGGAATCATTGATTTCTGTGAAGATGTAAAGATGGATGAAAAAGTCTCTGTCTTCCATGAATTCACAGTCCAATGGGGGAGACAAACTAAAAATAATAACTACAATAAACGACAAGAGATCCAGCATGAGATGTCACACAGGAGTGAGCAAAGTGCTGTGGGGTGGCCAAGACAGGGCATGCCTGTGTCTAGCAGGAGTTCCTGGAGCATGACTGAGACTCAGAAGAGTAGGAGTCACACATAGGGGTGCAATTGACAGGAGCTTCTGAGCATAAAGAGTGTTTTATGTGAGGACAGGGCTCCAGCCAAGTGACATCTGACAACTCAGACTCTGGGAAGATTTATGGTGAACAGCCAAAGGTGGAGCTTAGCTGTGTGGCCTTGAGTGAGCGACTTATAAGCTCTGTCTCCTCTTCTGCAAAATAGGCAAGTCATATTTGTCTCATAATAAGCTTGTGGGGATAAAATGAAAGAATGCAACATTTTCACAGTCATCACTGAATGAGTCCAATTCATTACTTTTCTAGTGTCAAATATTTAATTTAAATTTTTAATGTTTGTTACGTAGAAATGGGAAGAAAACCTGGAAGAATAGAAAAGAAACAGACATCTGTGGTTGTCAGTATTGATAGCTGCTAAGCATTCTAGCCTTTGTCCTCTGGCCCACCAAAGGCTAGCCAAAGTTTCTATTGATCAGATTCATTTTTGCTTTTGTTTTGTCTTGGAATTTATCTCCAGTAGCTCTATGGTGCATTAGCCTGTGGTGAGTGAGGGACAGATAATGGGTTAGACGAACAGAACTGGAGTTGAGAGAAGATGGGTGTGAAAACAGTGGGATAAAAAGATGTTTATGACATAAAATTGACAAGATTTGAATGTGGAGGGGTGAGTGTGGCTGGTTGGGTTTAGAGAACTTTTCAGAGGGCCATGGAGAGGAGATATAGTTTTGGGAATGTACAAACAAGGAGTTAATCCAAATAAGAACCACAAAAAGCCAGATATACTATCCATAAGATCATTGGCTAAGAAGCTATGAGAGAGAAAATCTAAGCAAGAGCAAATACGTGGAAACCTGGGACACTGAGCTAATGTGACAAACTTAGCAGAGTATGTGTCATGGATCCTAAACACATTTTCTGAGCTGCCAACAGTCAGAAAAATGACTTAATCTAATGTCTGTGGCCTTCTACTGGGCAAGGCAGGAGTTGGGTGAGGTTGCTCTCCAATATGGTCATTCAAGACTCTTTTATGTTTAATAAGCATTCAGAATTAATCTAAACCCTTCTGAAGTTATATCAAGATGTTTCAAGGATCTTGGTTTTGATTAATAACTCTCCCCAACTAATATACTTCCTGTGGATAATTCAGACACTGCATACAGACTTTCACTTACTCTGAGATCACCAAAGAATCATTTAGAAAGCAACTGCTCAGAAACCTAATAGCACAGCCAAAGTGTTAATGCACCTTTTCAAAGCACTAAGGAGCAGAGCAGATTCAAACGAATGTACTGACTATGTATAAAAAATACATGGTGACGCACCTCGTCTGATCTATACTTGAAGAGGTCCCTTTTTATGTGTGAGATTCTGCAAGTTAATTTTTCCTGTCTCTGACATTCAAGTGTTTTTAATTGCCAGCCATCCGGATTTGCCGTCGGTATGAATCAGGGGGGTTTTTATTTAATTAAGCCAGCTTATCTGTCATCCATCACAATTAATCCATTCTATCTCAATTACTTTTCCATTTCCAGAACCAATCATCACATATTAATACAAATATAGGGAAATATGATTCATTCTCATAAAATAAGAGCACCAGAATGTGTACCAGGTGTGGTCTGGGTACTTCCTTCACATATTTAGCAAGGTTCAAAATAGCTTGATAAGAAAATACTCATATTCTGCTAGAAATATGGAAATCTGAAATTCATATTTCACTCTCTTCATTTAGCTTATGACACTAAATATCTAAACCCCATCATTTATTTTCCAGAATCTCAGTCTTGTTTATCTTCCCAATGACGAATTGTATCTTAGGAGGCCTCTGTGCTCCGGGAGGTTATTGTCGGGTAGGTAGTAAGGCTAAGGTGTGGTCTGTCACCGTCATGTGTGGGCTTTTTATTCACTCTCATTGATCATTACTCTAATCACTGGGGAGGCACCAGCCAATGAGGCAGAAGATTCCAACTCCCATTGAGCTCACATTTTTGTGGGGAAGATAGTAAACAAACAGCAAACCGTAGTGATGAGTTGTATGGAAAATTTAAAAGAAGGTAGTGGACAGTGGTTCAGAGGCTGCTGTGGAGAGAGTGCTTGGGGAAGGGCTCTCTGAGAAGGTGAACTAAAGGGGACACTCCAGTGTCCAGAGATGCCTCAAGCAGATCCAGGACTCAGGGTTGTGGGAGGAAGATACAGCAAGAGCAAAGGCCCATTCGTGGGACTGTAATCGGGGAACCTGCTGGAGGCCAGCCCTGCTGGGGTGGCATGAACAGGGAAGTAGTAGGAGATGAACTTGGGGAAGGTGAAAGCTTTCAACAGAAAGAATGTGGATTTCCGTCCAAGTTTCATGCAAAGCTGTTGGAGGGTTTGAAAGACGGTCATGATGTGATCAGATTTACATGTTGGAAAGGTCCTTCTGGCAGCTCTGTGTGGAATGGATTGAAGAAAACAAATATGAAACAGGGATCCAGTCCAGTTGAGAGGGGGATTTGGCTTGCATCCAGTAGCAGAGGGAAGAGCTGGATCACTTCAGGATTTGTTTAGAGGAAGATCTTGATGGATTGGCTATGGTAGGAGTTTGTAACAGAGAAAGAAGAATCTATCAAGGATACCTCAAATTTATTTATTGGACACATTAGAATTTCTACGACCCTTAGCCATTTTTTATAGCTATTGTATTCATTGCTTTCAAAGGTTGATTCTTTTTGTAGTTGCCTGTCTCCGGGGTAAAGCAGAGCAATGCATGGCTTCCAATCTGAGTTGTCTAAACAAACTAGTGACCATATAACCTGGCCAGTTTCTTAATCCCTCTGTCTTTAGTTTCTTCTATCAAAAGAACAGAATAAAAATTTCACCCATTTCATATGGTTGTCATCAGAAATGACCAAGGGAAAAAAAAACACATAGGCTTGCTCAGCACACTACCAGATTATAGTAAGACTATTCACTATTAGTAAATATTAGTGATTGAGTACTATATTTCTGTCTTTTCCTCCTCACTTTTGCACATGCAGGCCTCAGTACTCAGAAATAAGAATTATAATTAGATTTGTTTTAAGAAACAAGAAATTTCTGTTCCTTCTATCATTCCATAATTATTTCACGTATCAAATACTAACTTTAGAATTTCAGAACACTCAGACCTGTTGAATATATTCCCAACTTCCATATATGGAAGTATTTGTTTTTTAAATGACTTTTGTTGTTGTAGTTCTTTGGGTTTTAAAAAATCTGTCAAGACCTTTTAGAGAGATTGACTATTAGCAGCTTTAATTTAAAGTCAGTGTTTTCAGCTTTTTAAATGGGGCAAGAGAGGAGAGGTATCTGATCCCAAGGTTATGTAAATGATATAAAAGCTTAATGTGCTGTGTCTGGCAATGCCGTGACACCACAGGGCCCCGATCAGCCTGGTTTTCTGTTTGCCCTTTGGGCTCAGGACCACATTGGATATCTACTGTGTGGAAAGACCCAGTTTGTTTAGGTATCAGAGGAATCTGAAACTCTCTCTTCTTCTGACTGATTTTCATCTAAACTCTGGTGCCTGCCACTCTGCTGGGCTATAGCTACATTTCAGACTCTTGAAAGTGGTTCTTTGTTTCTTCTCAAAAGAGGCTTAAGAATAGTAGGAAAATAGAGTGGGTCGCCACAGCTTATGGTTAAATATTTCATGGGCAGATGTGCTTGAGAATAAGAAGGAAATTCTTTTGAGTTCTTATCTGCATTGTAAATGTGCCCTGCAGATGTTCCATCATTTCAGCTGGGATTAAGGTACATTTAGCAAAGGATACTTTTCATGAGATAACACATTCACTTAATTTTTGAAAGGAAAAAAAAAAAAACTTTCCAATGGTTCACTGGAGTTCATGGGGCAAGGACACCCCTCTTTGGCTGTAATTCTAGAGTGTCACCATGAATGCAAGAGAATCATGGCATTCAGCACAGGAGGCTTGAGAATTCCTTTCTGTGCAAAATGTTCAACATTAAATGCGTGTGGGTTTGTTCTCTAATTCTGGTTTCAGGTTCTTTGACTCATATTTTCTAATGACAGGATAAAAATATTTTATTTCAGAACTCTTGCATGATGTGGCACATTAAAAAAAATAACCATTCTTAATATAACAAAGTCCCTAAACCTAAAATGTGAGATGTTCCTGTTAAACCCTTGCCCCATTGAATCTACAGAGGGTGGGATCTGCTAGTTTTTCATGTTTGCTTCCACTATTGGTCTCTCCTAAATTTTTATGCTGATTTCCTAGATACTGTGCCAAATTTATAAATGTTGCATTATTTCTAATCTCTACAGGAAAATATATGGTGTGGATTTGGGAGTACATCAATAACTAAATCAGTGCATGTGTGTGTTGAAATTTTTGCATGTCATTGAGCTAAAACAGGGGAATCTATAATGTCACCTACTTCCCCCAAAAACAGGATGGTCATGACTATTTAAAAGTTTGATGTCAACACCAATGTGGGCATAAAGAATCAACTCGGTTCTCAATCCTGCACAGAAAATGGACCAGTGAGGCTCTCGTCCATCCTGTGTGCTACTTATACATGCCGACTGGGTGGATCTCTGGGGAATTATCCCAGCAGCCCAATATCCCACCACTTCAAAACTTAGCACCCCAATTTCATATATTAACGTTAATATTTAAGTTTTTATTATTTTCCAGAAATATGTGGGCATACCTCACTTGTATATGTTTGTTTTTCTACTGTAGACACAGGAGCAGAAAGACGGGCACTGAGAGAAAATGTATATCCTAAACTGAGAGAATTCTGCAGAGAAAACTATGGACTGGAATTTCAGGTAACTCTAATGCTAATTTCATTTTTAATTATATCAGCTGAATAAGTAGTGGTTTGTTTCTTTTTAGAATTCTAGTGTGGTAAAATACAAGTTGTAAGCCCTGAAAATGTTCATTTCTATTAGGATGGGTATAAAAGAAATATTGGAAAATGGAAATAAAAGTTATTTTTAATGTTTTTTAAATTTTTGCTGTGATTCTTGGACCCTGCCTGGTACTGGCCATCTTTTTAAAAAAAAAAAAAAAAAAAAAACATATTCATTTTCCTTTTAACAGTCTCTACTATCAAAAAGATAGGTCACTGAGCACCTGCCCTTAAATTTTAAGCTGTGGTCTTTAGGGATGTTCTGCACCTAAAGGCAGGGCCAACTTTTTGAAAGTCTTTCTTTTTCAGCAGCCTGGCCAGCTCTTGCCTTCTAACTGCCTTCTGGTTTTTAATTCACATTGTAGAATATTCTTTTTTCTGAGTATTTCAGGGCTTTACCATTTACCCAAAAGTGTGTGTGTGTATGGGGGGGGGTGTATTAAGGTTTGAATATGAGGTATCCCCCCCAAAGCTCCTGTGTTAATGTAGGAACATTCAGAGGCAAAATGATGAATGAGAGTTGTAACCTTTTAAGTCCATTCTAGTTTGAATGGACTGACTGGGTGGCACCTGAAGGCAGGTGGGTGTGGCTGAAGGCAGGTGGGTGTAGCTGAAGGAGGTGGGTCACTGGGGCATGCAATGGAAGAGTTCATCTTCCCAATGGCCCCTTCTCCCTTGCCTCTCCTTCCTGGCCACCATGAATGAAGTAACACCATGATGTGCTGCCTCTCCTTGGGCCCAAAGCAGTGGAGTTGGCCCACCATGAACTAAACCTCTGGAACTATGAGCTAAAATAAATTTCCCCTCTTCTGAGTTGTTCATGACAGATATTTTGATCACAGCAAAGAAGAGCTGACTAAAACAGCTTTTATGTGTGTATGTGTGTATCAGCCTGACAGTAACTTCCCATGTCATTGCTAAAGTTCATATGGGTTTTATACACCGTAGATTTTTGCACCTGGGGAAAAACAAGCAGTACTTGAAAACATTGAATGCATCTTGGACATTCAAAACTTGAAAAAGGAAATGGCTCCTGAAGAAGATAATAGTATCTATTCAGAATTTTTCAGTTGGCCACCATTTGCACTTACAATGGAAATCTTAAGTCTCTGGTACTACCTCGACTGCACATTGACATTGCCAAGTGATGCATATGTAATAGGGTTTATGGTACAAGAATGGAAAATGTACCATTGTTAATGGATGAAAATGTCACCCTTCATTTTTGTTGCCTCTTAGGTAAATATTTTATCTTGGTATACCTCATGATGTGTTCTAATATGATGTATAAAGTAATTGTCTCTAAATGGCCTCAGTCTCAGAGCACAGTGTCAGCAGCAGGCCGTATGACACACATAGTGAATAGTTACTCATAAGTCACCATTTACTTGATAAATTGTGAGCCTAAATTAAATTCCTTGTCATGAATTCAGCACTGCCTTCTCTGAGGAATCTGGTTCTACTGATAACAGGGTCCCGATTGTTACAAAACTTCCAATCTGTCAGGATTCCCAACGACTTGGACACTCCTTTGGGACTCTGTTGCTATAGAAAAAGAAATGTGCCCAAGCATATTAATCCCATCCTTGAGTTTGTTTTGCATCCTTCTTGTTATTAAATAGAGGAGGTTGTTGACTGGCCTCCATAGAACACAGTATTGACAAGGATTTGCTGATTGGAAAAAAAGTATAATTTCCAAATTAGAGGTGGGCACAGGAGAATACAAGAGAGCCCGAGGGAAATTGCAGAAGGCAAAGCCTGTAGAATAAATTGAGGGCAAGAATCATTCTAGACAGGTGTCCTGGGTCAGTCGGTGAGATCCTGGAAAGAAGACATGGACTAGGAACCCAGAGTAAGTTAATTGGCCCATCCTTCAGCTCAGTATTTATACTAGGGATTGTCACTCCTTACAGGTCTGAGATGGTGTTTAGAATAAGTAAACCTTGCAAGGTTGCATTTGCTTACCGGTTATAAGCTCAGCAGGAGCTCAAATACATAACATCTGAACCTTCTAAGACTGAACTTCTTACTCTAGACTTTTATAGTAGGTTATTTATGGAGCTTTTCCCTGAAGCTATATTTTCCAGCGAGATTGTTCTCTCTCCTCGGCGGCAATAAAATATGTGCCAGAAGCTTCCTGAGAAGCCAGTTCACCTCACAGTATCCCAGATTCCATCTTTGCTTGTGCCCTGCATCCAGAAGAAATCCATTTCCAAGTCACTTAGACACACCAGTCTATTTGGTACCTGCCTCTGTTTGCTCATATTTGCAGGTTTAGTCCCTCCACCTGCATACTTTCCATCTGGCTCCTCCCCTATGCCACCTCCTGCATCCTCCAACCTGATCTCAAGTTGCTCTCCTCTCTTCCTGGCCCACTGCTCTGCCGCCTCTTGTGCTGCTTTGGCTCTTTCCTTCAGCCATGATCCGTGTCAGGAATACTTAGCTCTTCATCCTTATAGGCCTGCTTTCTAATTGTCCCTCGGGTCTCCACTGAAATGTCATTTCCTAGAGATGATTCTCTGATGATACAGTCTGAAGTCACAACATAGATATTTTATGATGCACTATTTTTTTTAAAGAGAGTGTGTGTTTTTTTAATATTTTTTAGTTTTTGGTGGACACAACATCTTTGTTTGTATGTGGTGCTAAGGATCGAACCCGGGCCACACGCATGCCAGGGGAGCTCAATACCGCTTGAGCCACATCCCCAGCCCCTATGATGCAGTATTTTCAGTTATTTGCATAGCATGTGTCAGTCTCAGATATCTTTCTTGTTTGCTGATGGATTGGCTTGCTTATTTTCTTTCTCCCACAAGAGCAAGGGCTTGTCTGCCTTCATGGCAGCTACATTCATGTCTCTAGAATAGTACCTGGTACCTAGGAAAAGTTTGTAAGACTTTAGTAATGAATGAGGAATGAACACACAAAAAGAGGTCTCAGTCCAAGAATCATTTCCTTAAGAAATGCTATAGAAAAAGAAATGTGCCCAAGCATATTAATCCCATCCTTGAGTTTGTTTTGCATCCTTCTTGTTATTAAATAGAGGAGGTTGTTGACTGGCCTCCATAGAACACAGTATTGACAAGGATTTGCTGATTGGAAAAAAAGTATAATTTCCAAATTAGAGGTGGGCACAGGAGAATACAAGAGAGCCCGAGGGAAATTGCAGAAGGCAAAGCCTGTAGAATAAATTGAGGGCAAGAATCATTCTAGACAGGTGTCCTGGGTCAGTCGGTGAGATCCTGGAAAGAAGACATGGACTAGGAACCCAGAGTAAGTTAATTGGCCCATCCTTCAGCTCAGTATTTATACTAGGGATTGTCACTCCTTACAGGTCTGAGATGGTGTTTAGAATAAGTAAACCTTGCAAGGTTGCATTTGCTTACCGGTTATAAGCTCAGCAGGAGCTCAAATACATAACATCTGAACCTTCTAAGACTGAACTTCTTACTCTAGACTTTTATAGTAGGTTATTTATGGAGCTTTTCCCTGAAGCTATATTTTCCAGCGAGATTGTTCTCTCTCCTCGGCGGCAATAAAATATGTGCCAGAAGCTTCCTGAGAAGCCAGTTCACCTCACAGTATCCCAGATTCCATCTTTGCTTGTGCCCTGCATCCAGAAGAAATCCATTTCCAAGTCACTTAGACACACCAGTCTATTTGGTACCTGCCTCTGTTTGCTCATATTTGCAGGTTTAGTCCCTCCACCTGCATACTTTCCATCTGGCTCCTCCCCTATGCCACCTCCTGCATCCTCCAACCTGATCTCAAGTTGCTCTCCTCTCTTCCTGGCCCACTGCTCTGCCGCCTCTTGTGCTGCTTTGGCTCTTTCCTTCAGCCATGATCCGTGTCAGGAATACTTAGCTCTTCATCCTTATAGGCCTGCTTTCTAATTGTCCCTCGGGTCTCCACTGAAATGTCATTTCCTAGAGATGATTCTCTGATGATACAGTCTGAAGTCACAACATAGATATTTTATGATGCACTATTTTTTTTAAAGAGAGTGTGTGTTTTTTTAATATTTTTTAGTTTTTGGTGGACACAACATCTTTGTTTGTATGTGGTGCTAAGGATCGAACCCGGGCCACACGCATGCCAGGGGAGCTCAATACCGCTTGAGCCACATCCCCAGCCCCTATGATGCAGTATTTTCAGTTATTTGCATAGCATGTGTCAGTCTCAGATATCTTTCTTGTTTGCTGATGGATTGGCTTGCTTATTTTCTTTCTCCCACAAGAGCAAGGGCTTGTCTGCCTTCATGGCAGCTACATTCATGTCTCTAGAATAGTACCTGGTACCTAGGAAAAGTTTGTAAGACTTTAGTAATGAATGAGGAATGAACACACAAAAAGAGGTCTCAGTCCAAGAATCATTTCCTTAAGAAAACTTTCTCTAATCCCAGGATGTGACATATGCTCTTCTTATTGTTCCTCTAAAATTCTGTGCATAACTACCAATCATTCAGTATATTTTAAAAGTGTGTGTTGAGCACTGACCACATGCTGGTCAGCATTCTAAACTCTGGGACTACAGGAGCAAACCCCAGAGGCCCTCTTCTGTAAAGTTTTCAGTGTTGTTGAGGGATACAGATAATAAACGGATAAATTGCAGCAGTAATAAGTGCAGCTTATCCCATAAATGCTTTGATGAAAAACAAAGTAGGGTAAGGGGGTTTAGGGAATGCCAGGTGGTCCAAAAAAGAACAGAAATCTGCAGAAGGTGACAGCAAATCATGTAGATGTCAAGGAAAGGAGAATTCCAGACGTAAGGAACAAGGAAAAGGATCTGAGACAGGAGTGGGTTTAGAACATCCTAAGAAAAGTAAAGAAGCCAAGAATGAGTGGAGTGAGGGAAAGAATTACAGTTGACATCAAAGTTGGGTCATAAGGGATCTTACGGGCCAAGATTAAGGACATGGAATTTCACTGAATGAGAGGAAAAGAGCAACATGATAAGACTTTCAGAGGCTTGCTTAGGCGCTTTGAACAGGGAGGAATGGTGGGACAAGAAGTGGTCATGGCAGGCTCTAACATGAGCAATGGAGAGAATGAGATGTCACTTGGTGGGCGCTTCCTCGCCTGTCTTTAAGGACTGCACGTGTGTCTTATTCAGCTCATCCCAGTGGTCATTTAAGCAGCTGGTACATCATAAGCCATTTAATAAAAGTTTTCTTAAATTAGATTGATAAACATGCAAGTAGTATGTTAAGCCAGCCCATGTGCCTTTGATCTCCATGCCTGTTTAGTGGGCCATTCTGTGGCATTGCCTTTGTTTCTTTCATTGAAACTCAGATGTTTAATGAAAATGCTCCAGTCTGATTATGTGAACTTCAATTAATTCTGCGTGTGACCTATAGAGTGACTACTCGGAGAGGAAAACAACAGTGGAAAGAACACCAAGCCCTCTCAAAGTGATGAACGCCCGTGGATTCAGAAAAAGGCACAGCGTTTAAACGTGGCATTTAATTTGCTGGTGTTCACTAAGTGCCTTTGGCTACAAAGAGGATAGAAAAATAAGAAGAAGGGGAATGAACTGAGAAAAATAAAAGCAGACTGGGGCGAAAGCATGTGGTGTGGGACCCACTAGATAAAAGGCTGATGGTTCTTCCCCAGATACCACCTGTTCTTGCTTTCAAATCTCCTCTCTCTTCCTGCTGCTCAGACCCCGCTCTAACCTGCAGGGCTGCAAGTAGTGAATGAAGATATAGCACCTTAACAGGTCTCTTCCTGCTTACCCCCACCAGGCCACAGTCTGTAAGGAAGGAACTCTTTTGTTTTTAAGTCCCCAGGGCCTGGAACAGAGTTCCATGTTGAGTAGGGTTTTAGAAAAATGTGCTTAGCAGAACCACCCACCACCAGCACCCTACTTGAGTCTTTCTATACACCACCACCAGAGCATCCTCTTGAAAGGTCATATTGTGGGTTCCTTTAGGTGTTGAATGGCATCCATGGCCTCCAGGGTTTTAATATGAGCCTAGCTATTTCTCCAGCTTTTCTGCTATTCCCCCTAACATTAGCAGTCAGGCCATTGTTAGCCTGTCCTTGGAACACAGCTGGCCCATGGCTCATTTTTGGACTCTGAGATCTCATTCTCTGTATGCATTTCAATTTTCCCCTCCTATCAGACATACCCTTTCACCCCCAGCCATCCTTATCCCTGTCCTTCAAAGGCCATCTCAAAGCCTGATTTCCCAGTGACAGGTACCCAAAAGAATGCAAAAAGAGAAAGTAACCAGAAGAGAGATAGTTGGAATAAAATTCACTTTTACACGTTAAAAAAGAAAAAGCTCAGAACATGATTAAGAAAATCGTTATTTCACATATCAAAATAGTAACTTTTTATTTGATTACTTTTGAACATTACATTAATAGGATGCAGGACCTAAAATAATGCAGTTTTCAAAAATTCTGTGGAATCATGACTGAGTGGCTGTCATGTATGAGGCAAAAAAGACTAAAACAGGCAGCAATCATCCGCCTGCTGTAGTGATTACTGAAATGATCTGAAATCGGGAGAGGCTCATGCTGATAACTCTCACGGCTCTTATTTCTAAATGTTAACAGTCCTTGTCTTGATAGGTGCCTTTTGTTTCCTTTTGCACTTTTGCTAAACATAGCTTTCAAAAGTATGTATGCCTTTGCAATTAAGTGTAATAGTGTGGTCTTCCAGGGAGAAATCCTCCCATGTGTCAGCTGCAGCCCTTCCCCTTCACTCTATGGGGCCTGCTGGCTTCCCAGGTGCATAGAGAAGTGTGAGAGTGAAACCCTCACACCTGTCACAGGAAAATCCTGCTTTCTGTCTCAGGATGGCATCATAATGACTGCTGGAAGCACCAGAAGGGGTGGACGTTCATCCTGGGTGAAGCACCCAGACTTCTTGGGTCTGGGGTTGGTCCTGTCTTCTTCACTAATGTCCCATCTGTCCATGTTTCCTTTGGCAGCACAGGTCCATCCCTGTCCTCCTGCTCATCTCCCCCATCCTAAGAGCCACAATTAGAGCACTGATCTTCTTAAGCAGAAGTCTTTACGGTGACATCCCTGCATCAGCATCTCCTCTCTTCCCTTCATAGTTGCATAAGGATAACTGCACGTTTTGAATGTTAATGTGTTCAAAACAGAACTCATTCCTCTTCCCATTTTCCTAGTTTCCCAACTGCCACTATTCCCAGCCTTCAAGACTTTCAACTCTTGGCTCATAATTCCTTCTTCCACCCTTTACACCCTGGGCCTAATCTGTTGCTGTCCCCATTGATTCATCTGCTGCAAATTTCTTAGAAGTAAATGCAAATTTTCTTTGCCATTTCACAAGTCTCTGGCTTTGCTCAATCTTCCACTTCTTAATAGCTGAATGGCTAAGGGGACCTTTATCTGATCTCTCCCTGCTCTTGCCATGATTTTGCTCTGATCAGGCCATACAGCGCTGCTTTAAACTATCCTATCTGACATGGTACTTCCCAGATTTAATTGATTCTCAGATGCATGGCTTTTCGCATTATTTTTTATATCTCTGAATTTGGAATTCATCTTACAAATAAGTGGTGTGCATTGTGTATTTGGCAGCACATTTCTTTTTTAGTGATATGTATAATACTGGAGCAGCTCCAGCATTGAAGCTATTTTAGATTCAATACAGTGCAGCCTCTTACATCCATTGAAGCATATAGGGGAAACAGCATGAATTTTTCTGTTATATATTCTGGTGTTCAAATCCTGAATCTGCAGATTACAATCCTGTGATTCTGAACACATTGTTTGATCTCTTTCATACACAGTTGAATCCTCTGTAAATGAATGGGTTAGTGATTATTTTCCAAGAAGGTTGTAAGAGATTTTTTTAAAAGTGCCTTGTCAAGTGGATAGAATTTAGCCAATATCAATTTCCTTCTCTTTTACCCTTTTAATTCTTTCTCCTCATCCAGAACTTAGTACAATATGAAATTATTAATGCACATTTTTTTTTCTTTTTTGAGAACTAGGGATTGAACCCAGAGGTGCTCTGCCATTGAGCTACATCCTCAGTCTATTTATTTTTATTTATTTTATTTATTTGTTTGTTTTTGAGACAGGATCTCACTAAGATGCCAAGGCTGGCCTCAAATTTGCAACCCCCTGCCTCAGTTTCCCAAGTTGTTGTGCCCAGCTATCATGAACGTTTATCTTTGGCTTTCTTGGGTATAATAAAAGACCTTTATTCTGGTCATTCTAAGGTCTGTGAGAAGGTTGTTTAGCATGTGGTAAAGAAGGCATGTGAATGGGAAGAATATCCAGGAAATATTGATTGTCTTCTTTTTAAGAAAGGATTATTTAGCAAAACTAAACCAAAAGTTCAGACCAAAGTACACCATGGTACTTCTGTGGCAGAATACCTAAGACTGAGTAATCTATGAATGAACAGAAATTTTGTTGTATCATGGTTCTAGAGGCTGTAAAGTCCAAGGTCAAGGTGCCCCCAGAGGTGGTGCCTGGTGAGGGTCCAGTCTCTGTCTTCAACATGGCACCCGAACACTGATTCTCTGGACAGGAGGATCACTCTGTCCTCACATGGTAGAACATGGAAGGATAAAAGAAAGAAACTCCTGCTTTCTGCCCCTTTTCAGAGCAGCATTAATCCATTCGTGAGAGAAGAGCCCTTGTGAACTGACACCTCCCAAGAGACCCCACCTCCCAATTGTCCAGTTGGAGATTAAGTTTCCAACACATGAATTTCAGGGGATACAGTCCAACCATAAAATCCAGAATCAGGATGTTAGCTTAAGAGAAGATCCCTCAATTATTTTCATCACTCTTTTGGCACATCAGCCTATTCTGTAGGCCTCTGTCCCTGGAGATCTAAATGTACAGAAAAGGTGCAGTTTGTTCACAAGGCAGGGCTAGACTTAAAAAAAAAAAAAAAAAAAAAATGAAAGGAGGAGGAAAAAATGAAGCAAAGTTTAGGTTTGCTTCCCCATTTCCTTTCTCTGAGCTTTGCTTCAGAAGAGGAGAGGTACATTAGTAGGCAAAAGTAAGCCAGTAGATGGGCAACTCTTAGCACAGCTTGCCTCTGCCGTATGCATAGGAAGCCCCCACCGCTGAGCCTCCTAGGGATGGTCACATCGTGGTTGTGGCACTGGAGACCCTAAGGCTAAACTCTCCCAGGCTGCCTTCAGTTACTATGTGTCACACATCCTGAGTTGAGAGTCTCCGCCAGACCCCATGGCAGAGACATGACCACACAAAAGGCTGGGGTTACAGTGGGATGGCACATGGGCAGAAGTCTGGAGCTCTTCATCTAGAATGGAGAAGTCTGGGATGCATCACTACAGAACACCAGGCTCTGAGCAAGCTGAGAAGGAAAGCCAGCACTTGGGTTTTATCTGCCCCAACTCCAGCCGTGACTGGCAGGCAATCAGTGGGCATCACCAGAGCCTGTGCAAGAACTCTTATTTCTCTCCCCGTGATATGAAGTAACCCAAATGTCATCCCAGGAGAGGGAGAAGCCATGACTTTAGAGAGACTTGGTGCCTTGGTCCAAGACAGAATGAGCTCTCAAATAAACTCCATAAAAACACCATTTTGAACTAAGGTTTAAACAAAGTTCACTTTATCCTCTTTGGCAAATGATGGAAACATGGGCCAGAAACTAAAACTAACTTCAGACAAAATAAAGAAATGACGTTCTCTATGCACATTAAAGTAGTTAGATTCTGTGAGTTTTGTGTTAGCTTGACGTTACTAATAATTATTCAGTTGGGCCATCCTCATCCACACTGACGGTCCATCGGTGTCACCTGCTACCTTTCTTGCACTATTTGCCATCTCACCACAGCCCTCATGTTCCCTCCAGCCCAGTCTCCTTTTTGTCCCTATTTTTTTTTTCTCCCAACTCTCTGCCTGCTCAGTCTCAAAATGCATTTCTCCCTATGGATGACATCACTGGATTTGTAATTGACAAGATTTGTTGTGATGCCCTTGGCCTTCTCTGCACATTGTCAACTAATCACCCCTTTCCCATTTTCTGCTAATCAAATGGATGCTGCTTTCTACAGGGAAGTGCACATCTCTTCATTGAATCACACATCATTTCGGCTAAGGCCAGGACTCCAATCTGTTTAGTCACTTTACATTTCTCTGCTGTCCATCAAAAGCCTGGACAGACCTTATCAAATTGATATTCTCTGAAAGTAATATAAACATGTTACATCATCCATCTCCCATCCATGTGAGTGAGCCAGTTTATAGAAGCGGAAAGAAGTTAGAGATAAAAGTCAAAAGGAAGGTATTATGTCATAATTGACCTTCATTGTCCCAGTTTACTTCATTGTTCCAGTTTAATTGTAAACCTCAGCTCAGTTTCTGCAGCCTGGAGTGGCTCTTTTGGAATTTTTTGGCCTGACTTCCCAAGGTGGTCCTGTTGTTCTTCCTTTGATTTGTACTTATATACAAATTTCCTATTTTTTTTCTGAAGATAAAGTAGTGCCATTTGAGGAGGCTTCAGAATTTACTGGATGAGCTATACTTGGCTAAGCATTCTTTTCTGCTAAATTGTGGCTGTCTGATTACCTCCAGCAGTGGAAATCACCCAAAAGGATTAGTCCTTCAATAAACAGAATGGGAAATAGCCCCCATTTGCAGGTGACATTTGAGTGTCCCAGTTGAATACAGTCATCACAAAACCTTTCTCAAATTCTGGTCATACAGTAGCTATTTTTTTTTCCATCCTCATTTTTATTTATTTATATTTTAGCAGAGGGAGAAGGCACCTTTTGACAAGTCTTCAGAGAATAAAAAAGAGCACTATCTGAGAGGTTGTTTTGTTAATAATTAGATACAGACCCTTGAAAAAACTAACTTACCCAAGTTTCTTCATCTACAAAATAATTTCCTTCTACCTTTCAGCTCCCCAAATTTATGATCTTGTGGCCTTTACCACCTGTACCTAAACGGGCCATGTAACATTACTGCCTTTGCAAGACTATGTATGCAAAAGGCTGCCCTACACTCTCTGAAGAAGAGCCTCCTATGTAGATGTCCTTCAAGACCAGCATGTATATTACCTCTTCAGTGGAATCTACCCCAGGTCTCCAGGAACAGATTAAGGGGTTTGATCCCCTGAGCTGCATTCATTTATTCCCAGATATTGATGGAACTCTGCTGTGCACCAGGCAGAGTTATAAGTGCAGCGGATACCTCAGCACTAGAAACAGCCCTGCCTCTTGGAGCTGACAGTCTCATAGAGAACACAGTCAGGAGCACCAGTGACCAGCATGATCACGCCTGCTGCAGAGGAAATGCAACAATATTACTGTCCTCAGGATACAGCTTCTGAAGGTCAAAGTGTGACGATGACAGCACTGGTTGGAATTTGTTTCAATCTCTGTGTTCCATTTCCAGAATGTTCTTCTTACGGAAGAAAGTAAGCAGAGAAGAACTTAGAACTCAGACTAGTTTTATGGGCCATGTTTACCAAAGATGAGTTAGGGTTTATACCTGTGAATGCTCTCTGGATAGACTGACTTGCCCAAGTGCACTGGTCAGGACAACCTGCAGGTCCACATCATCAATGGCTACAATATCATCAGAACTATTGAAAATACTGACTTTATGTCACCTGCAATTTTTTTCTTGGTCATAAGATACTTAACTAAGAGATATATGGGAACACAACTAAAAGAGGCAATTCTGGGAAAAGCAGGTCCTAAATCAAGCCCCACTGACCACTCCTGATCCCAGGGTTAAAAGCGGTCATCAGAAAACATGAGGTCACATGACAGTTTCTTTAAAGATTCACGAAGACAACTTGTATTAGGGTTCTCTAGAGGAACAGATCCACAGGAAGTATAATTACAAAAGGGGGACTTATTAGGTTGGCTTATGTGACCAGAAGGTGATAGTCGACAATGGCTGTCTACAAGCTAAACAGCTGGAAGAACCAATAGTTGCACAGTACAAGAGGCTGAAGCCCCAGTACAGGATGGATCAACGTTCCTACCCTAGTCAGAGACCAAAGGCTTTCAGATAATCCAGAAGGAAGCTAGAATCCGATATCTTCACCATCATAGCAGCAGCAATCAAGAACCCGTTCAAGAAGAATGGCGCTTGCATCTGCTGCTGCTTCTTTGCTCTTCCAACTGTTATTCCATCCAAGCCATCATCCTATTGGTCAGCCCTGCCCATGCTTAGGGAGGGTATCCATTTCAGTAGGATATCCCACATGCCAATCATTCCCAGACAATTGACATACCCATACACCTCTTAATTCTTGGCATCTCTGAATCCAATCAAGTTGACAATCAAATCAACCATTTCACAATTCAAGGCTCAGACCTGACAGCTGTGCTTGAGAGTTAACCTCTAGATAGCCCTAAAAATTTTGTGTGGTAGAGCAGAACTCAACTGGGGACTAAGGCAAAACCTCTGACTATCAGGGATTGATGCACATGGAGACATTTTAGGAGCTTCTGGAGGCAGAGAAAGAGTGGCAATATGGGAGCTGGTGAGCACCTGCACTGAGCATAAGCTGGCAAAGCTCACTGCATAAAGGAACTTCAACCAGGTTGCAAGTGGGCACCCGGCACCCCTCAGAGGTAGGACACCTGACCACCAAGAGTGACTGAGAGAAAAACACAGTTGGCTCTGTTCCTGCTTATCACTGCTTTCCACAACCACATTTGAGTGTACATGTATCCTGTACTTCAATGGCAGCTCCCTAAATTATCTTCTTGCTTGCATTCTTGCTCCCTTTAACCCATTAACCACACTTGAGGCAGAAGGTTCTTTTAAGAAATGCAAAAGTTTCTGAACCTGCTCCATGTTGTTCTGAGTATTTTTAATGGTGGCAGATGTTGATCCTTTTGAGAGTGGATTTTATTTCTTTTTAAAGTGATATTTTAAAAGCCATGTTTTATAGAAGTGAAATCTGGAGAAATGCCACTATTCATCCAAACTAACTTCAACTATAAAGTGACAAGCTGTTGTTTTTAAGTATGAAACAAGATTTTAAAAAAATATATATTCTTTAGTTGTTGATGAACTTTTATTTTGTTTGATTTATATGTGGTGCTAAGAATCGAACCCAGTGTCTCACAAATGCTAAGCAAGCACTCTTCCACTGAGCTACCACCCCAGCTCAAAACAAGATTATTCTTATGGAGGAAATGTCTTGAGCAATGGCAGAGTCGATGAGAAGAGTGATCACTGCCCATCATAATAACTTAGGACAGCCTAAGTTATTATGGGATTACTAAGGGATTATTCTAAAAACAAACCTGTGTAGCTACACTTCTGTTTTGCATTCAGGTAGTGTCCTATAGTATGGAAAACTAGAAAACATTTTGGAAAATATTTATGTTCAAAAGTTCTTTTCCAAGCAATGACAGCGTAAGGCCGTTATGAATTTAGATTTGATGGTCCTGTGTTTGGGGGTTAAGGGATAAAACTTAGTTCATATTTGTTTCTTAAAAGTTGCTTTATTGTTATGTAGTCTTAGTATTTAAACGTTTGCATCTTATTGCAAGGTATAAGATTTGTTAGGGCTTTATTTGCTGGGTTTTAGCTTTCAGATCCATTCAACACATCATAATAAGCATGATAAATTAGCTTCCCTGAGAATTTTTAAAACAAGTGAGATGGTTTTAAGTAAAAAAGATAAAATCAAATTACTTTCCTGAGCTTTTATACTTAAAATGATGAAATAAGTAAAGGCACATAAAATGTGCTGACAACAAGTTAGTATTCCAATAAATAGTAAATTAGATTCCAGCATCTGCAGCGCCTGGACATTAGGCTAAAAGCTAAACTTAATTTTTTTTAAGTATGTAATAAATCTTGTCTTATTGAGCACTTTAGATTCCAAGTGGTTTTTACTGCTTATTGACCATGCAGATATATGGCGTATGTTTGTCCAAAGTGGTGTTTTATATTACATGAGGTGAATATTTCATTTATTTATTTCTTCCCTGTCTTCAGGAGTTGCTTGATTTTATCTTTTTTCATCATTTTATGCCCATAAAGACTTACGAGACAGAAGAGTTTAATGGAACAAAGCTGGAAACAGAATTTTTTTTGAAAAACAAAGTTACTAAAGTAGAAAGACATGTTGCTATTGCTGAATAGTTTATTCCATTGTATAGACATATCATATTTATTCATCCACTGATCACTTGATAGAAATTTGAGTTGTTTCTACTTTTTTGATCATTAGGAATAATGCTGTTATTAACACTCATGTTATCAGCTGACCTTGTTGTCTGTATTTATTTCTTGCCTCATTGCCCTGACGAGAATATCCAGCAGAGTGTTGAATACAAAGGGTCAGGGTGGGCATGTTTTTCTTATTTCTAATCTTAAGGGGAAATTTTTCAGTCTTTCTCCATTTCGTATGATGATAGCTGTTGAGTTTTCATGAATGCCTTTTATCAGGGTGAAGAAGTTTGTTTCTACTCCTAATTGCATAAGTGCTTTTATGATGAAAGGAAGGGTGTTGAATTTTGTCAAATGATTTTTCTGTGTCAATCGAGATGATCATGTGGGTTTTGTTCTCTGTCCTATTAACAT
This sequence comes from Urocitellus parryii, assembly GCF_045843805.1. NCBI lineage: Eukaryota > Metazoa > Chordata > Mammalia > Rodentia > Sciuridae > Urocitellus > Urocitellus parryii. The sequence goes on along the minus strand of NC_135540.1, from coordinate 116,553,127 downwards.
AACAAATTTCAATTGGTTGACTTTTTGATACTTAACTAATGTTGTATTACAGATAAATCCTACTTGGTAGTGTTGTATTATCATTTTTATATGCTGATATGCTGTTAGATTATGTTTTCTAGTATTAGTTGAAGAGGTTTGTTTTATATTCAGAAGAAATATTGAAGCAATCTTTTTGTCTGTTTTTTGTAGCAAAATCATACCAGTCTCAGAATAAGTAGGGAAGTGTGTCCTCTGCTTCTATTTTTGCACAAGTTTGTAAAAAAAATGGTATTAATTATTCTTTAAATGTTTGGTAGAACTTGTAAGTGCATCCATCTGGACCTAGGAGTTTCTTTCTGTGCAGTATTTAATTTTTAATTGCTACTCAATCTCTTTTTAAAGATGTCTTCACATTGTCTATTTTTTCTTAAGTCAGTTTTGCTAATTTGTGTCTTTAGGAATTTGTCCATTTCATCTAAGTTACTAATTCATTGGCATACAGTGAGTTGTTTCTAGTATATCCTTTTATAAATATTATTCCTGTAAGGTCAGTAATACTTAACCTTTCTTTCATTCCTGACTGTAGTAATTTGAGTCTTCTTTATTTATTGCTATTGCTTATCCATTTTATTGATCCTTTCAAAGAATCAAAGTTTTTTTTTGTTGATTTTGTTTTCCTGTTTCACTAATTTGTATCATAATCTCTTACTTCCTTGCTTCTGCTAACTTAGTTAACTCTCGCTTCCTCTTATTTTCCTAGTTTCTTAAATTATTATGTTTGATAATTGGAGATCTTTTTAATATAATTATTTATAGCTATAAAATTTCTTTTCTGTACTGCTTTAGTTGTATCCCATAAGTTTTGGTCTGTTGTATCTTCATTTTCATCCATCTAAGTATTATTTTATTTCCCTTATGATTTCTTCCTTAACCTGTTACTATTTACAAATATATCAGTTTCCAAAAATTGGTGAATTTCCCAAATTTCTTTGTGTCACTAATTTCTAATCATTCATTGTATTCAGAGAAGATATTGTGTATATTATTTAAATCCATTTGAGTTTATTAAGTTTTTTTAAATGAATGTATGTACCATCCTGGAGAATGTTTTGTGTGCACTCTAGAAAAAAATGTTCAGCTGCTGCTGAGTAGATTATTGTAGATACGTTTGCTGTAGTTGGTTTTGAGTATTGGTCAAGTCTTCTAGTTTTCTGTCAATCTTCCCGGTTGTTCTTTCCTTAGTGAATATGAGATGTTCAGGTCTCCAACTATCATAGCTGAGTCATCTGTTCGTCTCTCCATTTCTGACCTTTCTCCATGTCTTTGGGGACTCTGCTCTTACATATTCACTCCTGCTTGTCACATCTTCCTGATGTATTGAACCTTTTATCATCATGTACTATCCCTTTTATTTCTAATTATATTTTATGCTTTATATGTCTGATCTTCATAGAGCCAGTCAAACTTTCTTCTGGTTACTGTTTGCATGATGTTTTTTTCTTGGGGTTGCTGTTTGCAGGGTATGTTTTCCTATCCTTTTATTGTCAATCTATTTATATATATGAATTTATTTTTCTCCACATTTTTATTGGCACATTATAGTTGTACATATGCTGGGATTTGTTACGTATTCATATGTACATAATATAATTTGGCCAGTATCATTCCCCAGCACTTCCCTCCACCTTACCTTTCTTCTGTTCTACTGATCTTCCTTTATATATTTTTAAATTTAAAATAGAGTCTTTAGGCAGCATTAAGTCAAATCTTATTTTTATCTACATTGATAGTCTTTGACTTTGGATTGTTTGATCCCTTCACATTTAACTGATATTATTGGTTTACTTGGATTTACATCTGCTGTTTTACTTTTTTCTATCTCATGTTTCTTGTGTTTCTCCGTTGCTCTTCTAGTACTCTGCCTTTGCATTAAGTGAATAGTCTATAGTGTAGCATTTTAATTTGTTTTTTTCTCACTATATTCAAGTTACATTAGTAATTGTTTTAAGGCAAATGCATCTTAATTTATCTGAATCTATTTATAATTTTTAACTAACAGTTTTACAAGCTATAGAAAGATGTCTCCTGTATAGCTCTCATTCTTTTCCTCCTCTTTTGCCTCTTACTGTTATACGTGTTACAGCTATGTATAAGTCCAGTGGTCTGTTGTTCTAATTATTACTTTGTATCATTTTGTTGTTTAAATAATCTGGAAGGAACAAGTGCCTGTTTATAATTTTTTTATATTAACCTTCATATTTTCCATGTATCTTCTCTTTACTTGTTTTAAATAAGATCTTCCTCAGCCATCATGCCCTACTTAACAACAGGGTACACTGTGAGAAATGTGTTGTTTGGCAGTTTTGTCATCATTTCATAATCATAAAGTGTACTCACACAAACTAAGATGGCTATGATGTCACTAGGTGATGTAATCTTATGAGACCATCATATCTGTGGTCTGTTATTGACCAAAATGTTACTATGCAACACATAACTGTATATCCAGTGTCAGCCAAAAAGACAGAGAAAAGGTTACATATATGGATTTTAGATTGTGCATGGCACAACTAAGGGGTACCATTCATATAGCAGTGGTTTTTGTATATTTAGTTTGACAATTTATTGGCAGATGGCCAAAAATGTCTTGTCTTAATGATTTCAGTAACAGTTTTCTAGGATCTGAAAATAAAATGTCAGGAAGAAGGGGGTTTTTCTGAGTCATACAGAGCAGAGTGTGATCCCTAGTGGCAGCCCCACGAGGGTCTGGAACTAAGAGATTGGGTGGTGCTTTGACCTCCGTTCACTCTAAAGAGAATCAGTAAATGAGTAAGCTTGACTGCAATGCCTACCTCGAAACAAGCACAGGTTTCCTTCCCATTCACCTGGCCTCAGCTGTGTAGTTTTCCCAGATGGATCACCATATGGTATCTTCCATGGACAAGCCAAACAGGGTAGGGACAAGTTCCCTTTGTGTCACAAGTATGAATCCGAGAAGTGGCAGAGAAGACTTGAGATCTTACCACACCTGGGCATTGGCCTTGGCCCAGTGGTCCCACCAACAGGTCAAGCCCAGTGAATCCCAGACTTTGGCCAACCAGTCGAGCCATCCCTTCTCTTCCCAGCTTTTCTCTGAACACATTGTTCACACTAGACTGTGAATGTCCTTCTTAGTCCAGGAGACCAGAGCCACATGTCAAGGGGGATTCTGTTCCCACCAAGGGGAGACCATGTTCCCAGCACTTGCCACAGCTCTTTGGGCATCTTCCCAAGGATGGTGAGGTGTAAAAGTTCATCTTGTTATTCTAAAACATCAGAAACAAGTCCTAACTTGGCAGGACGTTAATTTACTCTATGGCATTTAAAGCACTCAGAAAAATTCACACCTAAGTGTTATTTCTTTGGGGGCTGGGGTACTAGGGATTGAACCCAGCAGTGCTCTCCCTCTGAGCTACATCCTCAGCCTATTTATTTACTTAGGGACAGGGTCTTTCTAGATTGCTGAGGTTGACCTCAAACTTGCAATCTTCCTGCCTCAGCCCCCTAAGTCCCTGGGATTACAGGCCTGTGTTGCTATGCACAGCTGAGTGTTGTTTCTTTATCCTTTTGATTTGCTGGGAACATGACATCTTGCAAGCCATGGACTATCCATTATTCATCAAATTAGATTATTTTACGTCCCCATTCTGACTTTACATTACTAGATAATTTCTGTGCTCTATTGAAACTTGGTAATTAAATAAATACCCAATGGAATTTACTATGATAGTGAAGTATTACGCTTATCTCCACTGCCCTGTAGTCACATGCAGCCAGTAAGCACTTGAGTTGAACTTGTAAATTTTCATTCATTTTTATTTAATTTTAAATAGTCTCAGCTGGAGGCTCTCAGATGAGATGCTGAAGTTATCATCTGAGATGTCCCTTTGTTTAATATTGTATGATTAAATCTTGCAAGGTACATTAAAAGGAAAAGCCCCCAAATCAGTGCATAAAGGTCTGTATGTAATAAAATTCATGGACTGGGTCATGGAACTATATTATACAGAAACTGTCATAGATCTACCAGCCTTCCAAAAACTAAACTCTGACGTAAGCGAAATCTAGTATACACATATTGTGTGGGGACCACCAACAAGAAACAGGCAACACAGAAAGTTCCAGGGGTCTGCCTGAGCTGCAGAGGAAGACCTACCTTCTGTGTTTCCATCTCCCTGTCTCTCAGGCAGACTTCAGCAGAGGTTGGGGAGAGTGTTATTCCTGCTTGTGGGGAAAAATTGAAGGAAAAAGAAATCTTCAAAGCTGCAATTGGAAACATTTACTTTATGCAGATAGCAATTGAGTAAAAGGAATGAAACCCCTACTGCTCAGTGTAGTACTTTTCAAAGAGCATGCTTGTAAAAGTTTTTACAGTCTTGCAGACTCTTCCCTGGGAGTCTTTGAAGTCAGGAGACAGAAAACATTAGGCTCCCTCCTCAGCGGGGCGTGCCTTTTATTGTTTTCCAGCACTCATTTTTCAGATACATGTGGATGAAAGCCAAGCTGCACACAGATAAAACAGACATAACCAGAGTATCTGTCCCCAGGGGGAAGCATGATATTAACAGGGTTATGGGAGATTTTTTTTGTTTGTTTAAAAACTGTAAATGCTTAACTTGGGATCAATATATATTAATGCCATTGTGATTTTCCCCTTCTCATATTAAAATGTAACAGTAATATTTTACACTGTGATTTAATTGCCGAAAATACTGTGGTAACCTTATCCCAGCTGCATTCTTCTTTTTAATTCTGTTACCATTTCAATACAATGAAAGCCTGCCACCCCAGTGCATCTGACGTTTCACATTTCCTTTTCTCTGAGCTCATGGGAACAGTATAATCAGAAATAAAATAAAAATTTTAAAAAGAAATTATCATGTTCCTTCCCAGCCCATCATAGAATTAAAAAAAATGTCACTTTAGATGGATCTTGAAAAAATTACTTTCCCTCTCTGAAGGACAATGTGCTGCAAAGAGAGAAGTTGAAAGTCACCCTAGCTTGACATTGTGAGCAAGAGCAGAGCCCACAGGTGAATTTAATTTTCCCGCAGGGGAATTAATGCTGCCTCATCCATTTGTCCCCAGGTCATAGATCTGTACTGGGGCGTTGATGAAGATGAATGGGACAGCCCTGAGCTCCAGAAGACGCGCATGAAGCTGCTGGAGGATTGCTTGAAAACTTCTGCAGGTCCATGTTTTGTTGTGGGTATAAAAACACTAATGCTCTATATTAAACCATAGATGAATGTGACTGACAGTTCTTGCCAATTTGTGATTCTTAAGGGGCTTCTAAAAATCATGAAAATGGGGGAGGAGATTACATGTTTTTAAAATGTTAAACTGTCTCTTCACCCTCAACGTGTGAGAACAAAACCTTCTTCAGCTTTTCATAGGAAGCGCTGCAAATTAACGATGAATAATTTGAAATGTTAGCCGAAGGGATAGCTTGGGTTGATGATTTCTACACGTGGTGAGCAGCAGTAAGAATTACAGTTCAGTCCTAGAGTTATTAGCGTAGTTTTATCTTATCCCACCATTTAGTTTATTGCATTATGGTATTTCCGTTTCTCAACATTAGAATTTCTGGCATTTTTTAATAGAGTGGCTGCATAGAATATTGAAGTGAACCAAATATACTGTGTCAAATCCACTAGTACAAAATGGTACCCTGTGAAAGAGTTCATTTCTGTAATGACTTTCAAAGGCTCATTATAAGCTAGAGATTTTACAAGTGTAATGTCATTCATTACAAGTTCAGTATTATTTTCTGCAGAATGCTCACTCCTCTGGGTAGCATGTGATAGTAAGGTAAGTGAGTCGTTCTGTGGCAGGTAATTGTGTAAAACCACTGATTTGTTTAAGAACCTTGTCTTGAATCCAGACAGATTCTTCTAATCCATTGTAACAGGATGCTCTGAGGCTGGGTGATTATTAATGAGGGCTATGTAGAAAATACTATATCGTATCGTTAAAAGCTAGAGACAGTATATCCCATAAAAGGTTATTAACATTTATATGCATATGCATCTATTTTCCTATCCACATAGGATAGGAAATCCCTGCAGAGATGACTTCAGAAATCTGACCTGCTAATGTCAAAGTTTTTACTAAAAGCATTAAAGGGAGTATAGAGATTTTGTATGTGCTAGGATCTATTGTTAGTACTGGGAGTATGGCAGAGTCCCCCATGTAAAAATGTCATGTAATCCAGATTCTTATGATTTAACTTTAGACTTGAATTCAGATAAAATTTCTTGTCCTCATTGAGCTTGCATTCTTATATGAATGAAAGGGGAGAGAACAGGCAAAAAAAAAAAAGAAAAGAGAAAAAAGAAACAAGGAACTAACTAAAGGAAACAATAAGTCAAATGGTCGTAAGTGCTATAGAGAGAAAATACAGAAAGAGGAGAGAGAATCCCAGAGAGGAAAAAGATTTACTATTTTCTGTAGAGCAGTTGGAGAAGGCTTCAATGATGAAGGTGACTTGAAGGACAAATGGGAAGAGGAACTGGAAAGCAGACTTACATTCCAGGGGAGGGGAAGGCTCTGCTTGGCTGCCTTGCCTAAAGGAAGAGCAAAGGCAGAGAATGGGAGTGTGGGCTTGTCATGGGCTTTGGAATCTTTTTTTCTCTTTTTTTTTTTTTTTTTTTTTTTTTTTTTTTTTTTGTTAAGAGATGAACTATCCATTTTGGAAAGAAAACTTCATTAAAACAGTTCTCCAATCTTGACATTTATTATAAATATTTAATTTTTTGCTCAGAGTAACAAAGGAAGCCACAGAAGTGTGTTGAGCAGAGGATTGAAATTAGCCAAGTCCCATCTTAAAGATGACTTTGGCTGTTGGATGCAGAACTGGGCAGACCAGACAGACCTTTAGAGAGCTTTGCAATAGCACAAGTGTGAAATACACCCAGTGTAGGGGATTGGAAAATGAGAACCTGTGTTCTCAAATATTCAGAATAGGCCTGAAAGCCATGATAATCATCTGAAGGAAGAATTAAAACACTTTAGTTGCAGAAAAATTAAAACATTTTCAGAAGATAGGACCAGGACTAGGAGATGGAAATTACAAGGAAGCCTATTTCAGTTCTGGGTGAGGAAGTCAAAGGGCATGGCTTTCTCTCAGGTTTGGGGGGTCACATGGCCCTGGGCTCTGATTGTCATAGCTGAGTGGCACTAGATGACCTATTTCACTGTTTTAACAGTTTCCTTTTCTGAAAAGTAGAGGGGATAATAGGTATTTACCTCAACTTGTAAGGAGGGTATAACTAACAAAGCTGTCTATGAAAAATATAGACCACTAGCATGAAAGATAGCAGAAGCCACATTCCATCATGCTCCAAAAAGCCAGATGTGGAAAGCATCACACGATGAGAAGACCCTGGGGTAGCTCATTTGCCATGATCTCCATAACCATATCTTAATTCAGCCTAAGAAGTTCAGGATTGAGAGAGACATTCTCCTCCTTTTATAAACCTGTAGACTGCAAGTTTGTGCAGTTCTGAAAGTAAAAGCTAACTGATAGGGCAGGAGCAACAACTTCATTGCATGGAAACAAATCATCTGTCCTCCCTCCTGCTCCCTGTTTTAGGCTTAAACTCAGGGCAACTAGCAGTGAAACCCTGTAGAGCAAGCCAGGATTGTTCATCCCATAATCCCAACCACACAAGGCTTGCTTACTGCTTCTAGGAAAAAGTATGCCTCTTCTGGCCATTCCTGTTGAAACTTTGGTAACAGGCATGTGTGTGTATCTTTTGCATGCAAACTTCCTTTCCTAGTGCTCCCTTCTGTATTTCTAGAAATCATGATGACCCCTGGGAGATGCAAAGCTGGGCATGTTACTTACCCTAATGCTAAAGTCTGGGCAAGAAAATTCACTATTATTACTAAAAAAAAAATTATATCTTCACAGATACCAGCCCTTTATGTTAAATACAGATGAATTCATGACCAAAGTTTTCATTTTAAATACCCAAGGAATGAGGTCCAGAGGGAACTTCAACTTAAATATTATATGTGCTTGATGCTCTTCAACTTTATTTTCTAAAGCATCATTGGCATGCAGGCTGCGCTGGCAATCCTACAGAGCAGTTTTCACACGTTTTTTGGGCACAAAGAGGATAAGGTGCTAAAATAAGGGCACCTGAACATAATGTCAGATCCTGCTTAAGAAGAACTCACTCAGGGGAGATCTCAACTTAGGGAGAACAACATTAGTATAGGGGGCAGAAGGAGGAAAAGCCCAGAATTTTGTATTTCACAGCCTTGGTGAAGGCCCTAGTTCTGATAGGCTGTCTACCACACTTTATCATATCCACAAAGGTGAGGACATAATAATGGTAAGCATAAAAGTAAATTTTTGAATTAACTTCAAAGGTTTGGTTGTGGGGATCAGATTGATCGTGTAGAGTTTTTGTGAAGTTTACAAAAAGTTACACAACCATTAGTTATTTTTAAACTATGATTTAGGTTATTCTCCAATGAGAATGAAATTTTCATTCATATTGAACATTCATGTGATCTTGAATGGTTTTCCCTTAAAAAAATGTTGGTGATAGTCAACATGTAAGAAGGATTAAGACTTGATTCAGTCAAATATTAAAGTGTTTTAAAACTTCGTTCTTATGTCAATAGTTTTTAAAAAGCTGTATAAAATGTACACAGTATATATTATTGTGCTAGATACAAATTCACTGGATTTTCTGAGTAAAATCTTTACCTGCTCCCAAGGAAGATCTTGACCAGGGCTGCAGTTAACAGGGAAACAGCTCCCAGTTGAGTCCAGAGTCACCACCTGCCTCATCTTTAAAGTGTAGAGAATTGCCTCAGCTCATGCAGTGGGCCTCTCACCTGTCCCACCCCATAGCCCATTTAAATAACCTATTGGAGAGCAAGAGGAATACCACCTTTTGGAAAGAGCAAGGTCCCTGTAATACTGTCTCATCTGCATTGTTCTCTATGGTGTGTACTTATGGGAAGAGGAAGTTTTCTTCTTGTTATCTCTCCAAATTTGGAACACCCCAAAAGAATTGCTTGTGGAGTTTGAACATTAACTCTGAACTCTGGAGTGAAAACCTGCTTTTTGGCAAAATAAATGATTTATCCATTTCAGGAGATTCAAAAAAGAAAATTGAATCTAAGGAAATTAGAAGATGAAAAGATACCCTCATTAGAATGCAACAGATTTTAAAATACTTCTAAAATTTTCCTAGTGTTCTTTGTACCTCTAAAGAGAAAAATCTGATACAGCATTTTGGAGCTAGAAAGGGCCTTAGTATCATCTAGTAACTAAGTGGTCTAAAATCCTGATTTTACACAGAAAAAAAAAAAATGAGGCCCAAGAAAGTGAAACAAATCAGTATTTCCTGAGCTCCTAAAATCTATTTTTTATACCAACCCATTGAGCCAGCTATCTTTTAGTTCTGACGTTGCAGGTGCTAAGATTTGAATGGTTTCTGCTTGAAGTCACAATTAGTGATATATAGAGACTGGCTTCCAACCTAGGTCTCTTCAGTCCCAGAGTCCACACTCTTCTATTCCAAGTCCCTAAATGGTTTTATTAGAAGCTGTGGTAAGGTGTAGACCCAAGTCCCTCCACATATGATAATGTCCTGTTTGTTTTCTTTGTGGCATTCTCTAGCAGTTGAGTGAGTCAGCAAGTGGCCACTGGTCTAGTGTGCAGTGTACTTTTCTCTGGTAGGAAATAAATCTATGTTTCTCAAGGCTTTCTTAAGATTGTTTAAGTCAACTATTAAATTCTCTAATGAACCTGAACTTCTTCATCTCTTTTCCTTGGACAGAGAAACTTGAAGCTGCCTAAAATTTATGCTGGAAAAATGCCAAAAATGCAAATCACGGGCGGGGTGGGGGGAGTCATAAAGGTTTCTGAATTTTCCCCTTTGAATTTCCTTAGCATCTGCTCACAATACACAGTCCAGATCAACCAACCTGAGAGCTCAGTATGGTTCTAGTAATGCATATTTCACGTGGTGGCCTAATACAGCACAAGGAAATCTATGTAGTGCCCATCATGCTTGAGACTGCGCTAAGTTCTCTGAGGTGTAGGTCAGTAGCATACCACTTCTATGCACTTCAGCACCACCTAAACATAGGAAGAGAGAGGTGCAGTTAAATATATTTTTGGTAAGTGGGACAGTGCAGTGTTAAAGCTATGGAAGCCAAATGGAGAAGGAACTGTGTTCTGATTCTTGGAATCTGAATGATGTTTACAGTAAGATTAAAAGGACTAGACCTGGGACAGAGGAGATGAGGTTACCCTGAGAGCCCAAGGAAACAGCAGTTCCTGAATGTAGGTAGAGTATAGAGTTAGTCACAAGGTGTTTTGGAACAAGAGACAAGAAATGTAGCTCCATCCCACCATCATAGATGCTTAAATATACACAGCAAAATGGGTGTTAGGGAGAAAGCTACAATTCCAACATTTGCAAAATCTAATGATTTGCTCTAAGTAAAATCTTTGTATGTTAACCAGCAAGAATACATAATATTCCTCATTATTCATACTCTGTTTTCTTTATAATTCTATTCTGTCTGGGCAGTGTGTGTGGAGAGTGAGATCAGTAACCAAGAGGGTGTAAGGAGCAAGTTGAATCACAAATCAGCGTGGGCCATCAAAATTCCATGAACATTTCTCATATTGGCTCTTACTCTCCTCCTCTAAAGCACCATGGAAGGAGTGGTTTTTGTTCATGCATATCATGGGTTTAATGTGAAGAAAATCCTGGAGATGGAGGTCAAAGGAGGTATTCTCCCATGAAATATGCAGATATGGGGGAGCCCTGTGGGACTGCTCTACTTTATGGCCCTTTCTTCTTAGCTGATCTACAGTAGGAGGAAGTCCCTTTTTCTTTCTCTTCCTTTTCTGTATCATCCACACTGGGTGTGCAGATCTGGTTATAGAATTGTCATTGCTCCTCTTGCCTTTCAAACTTTAGTGTGACAAGTTGTGAAGCCAATCTGCATAGCCATTCTGCAGACCTGAACTGAATCATTCAAGGCAATTGAATTTTCTCAATATATTTGTTTACACTTGGTATCTATGATTATGGAAACAGTAATAGTTTTAACTGATTTTTTTTTTACTTGGGGAGAGGGAATCTCTGCTTATTCCTTAATTTAAAATTTACATATCATCTGTTGTTATAAAAAAGCCTGAACTGCAAATGAGAGCTCTAAGTGTTAGAAACCTATATTTAAATGAAAGCCTAAGTTAAATATAGTGATCCTGGACTAGAATCAAATACTCATATAGCACCAGCAATATTATACTTAAAATGTATTTTTTCACACTCCTGGATTGGCCATCGTACTCTCCTTTAACTACAAAGTTATTTTCTTGCCCAAGAAAATGAGATGAGGCTTGTGGATTTTTATCCAGCCTTGAAGGAGGCAGCTGAGTAAGCATTTGGAAGAGGCTTTGAATTATATTCCAGTGAAAGTGGATATTAATTGGTCTCCAACTTGAATAAGTTATGAATATAGAGATAACCCTGATTAACCAACAGTGGGGAAGCAGTTGTATCTTAATTGCCTATAGCAGTCTCAATGAAATACTGGACTTGACTTTTTCCAAGATGTAGCAGATGCAGTATGCTTAAAAAGGGTCTGTACCAGTCATCACATCTGTCATTGTACCTCATTTCTCCAAGACTGGAAGAATAATGAGGCTAAAGCATGATTATAAAATGTTCGGGCTAGCCTTAGTTTTAATTAGTGTTCTTATGGTTTGGAAAACTCATGTTGTAGAAGCAGGATCTCCAATGTATCAGTGATCAGAGGTGAAATGATCAGATTATGATAGTTGAAACCTCATCAATGCATGAATCCATCTGATGGATGAGTAATTGGAATGAACTATTCAGTGGTAACTAGACTACTGGGTGGTAACTAGAGTACAGCTGAGGAAGTAGGCCACTGGGAAGTTGTGCTTGGAGATTATCTCTTTTCCCTGGATCCCTCTCTTCTCTCTCTGCTTCCTGGCTGCTGTGAACTGAACCGCACTCCTCTGCCACACCTTTCCACCATGATATTCTGACTCTCCTCAGACCCAGAGCAATGAAGTCAGCCAACAATGGACTTAGAGACCATGAGCTCTGAAACTATGAGCCCAAAGTAAACTCTTCCTTCTGTAAGGTGTTCTTGTCAGGTATTTTAGTCAGTGACGAAAAACTGACTAACACACCTAGTTTGGTAACTATATTATCTGAACAAGGCTACAGTTTAAAGTTAGGTCATATTTGCTTTTTAGTATACCTGTCTTTAATGTGGGACCCTATATAATGTAAGCCACACCTAGAGTCTTGCAATTCTGGCATGACCACCACACTGGCCTACACACAACTACATGTAAAACCATGTTGTATAACCCATAAGCTTAAACTTACAAAAGGTAAATCATCTGCACCCAAAAAGTTTAATATTTTAATCAATAAGTACATCTTTCTTTTTTTATCTTCTTTGAGTAGATGGCCAAAATAGTCTACCTAACAGCTTCTTTAATAAAGTTCAGAAAACAAAACTGATCCGGTCCATTTTTATCAGTGATATGATAATCACTTCTAGTCTTATTCTAATTCAATCTGCTGAAGTTTCTCAGGAAATTAAGGAAACAGAGGCTTTCCTTTTCTCACTGTAGCCTGCATAACTGATAATTATTAGTGACACCAACCAATTCAGGTTCACTCAGGACACCAAGTGTCATGCTCAATTCTCTTTTTTGACATCACAAACCAATTGGCTAAATTTAATGCCTGCTACTTTCTTATTCCCCTGGAGGAAATGTTAAAAATGTATATTCATATTCTAATTTTGTCCTACAGTGCAGAATAATTTTTTCCTTAAAAGTTTTTCTAAGGCAAGGAAATGAATTCTTACAGTGGCAAACTTTTTGAGTTTTAAAAATTTCCTTTTACAGTGAAGCAGAGTTGCATTCACAGTAAATAAATATCCATAAAGAATGAAAAAAAGCAAGTAAATTTACAGGATTAAGAAGTCATTTCTGTTTCTAGAAATATAGTTTAACAAGAAAATTAGTATCGTTCTTGCATATAGTATATTAAAAATGTTATGAAATCTTCAGATCATTGTTAAATGTATAATTATCCAGAAAAAATTCATCTAAATAACTTTGTGTCTCATTTTAATACATTTAGTATTCCTTATTTCGATAATATATTAAAACTAAACACTTCTTGGACTCTTATTCTTCACTGGAAAAAGAATTTCTAGCTTATTGGAGGTTTAAGGATAAAGATAAAATATGAGTGGGACACTGAGGACACACTACAAGTACTTTATGTGGATATATTTACTCAACCCAGGAATCTATAAGGAAGTTCCTCCTAATATATAATCATTGTACCAGTAAGGTAACTGAGGGAAAAAAAAAAAGGATTCTTGATTCATGACACAAGACATGAACTCAGGTGGTCAGGTTCTAGGGTTTACATGATAACTACATCATGCTTCTCAGTTGTCAATTTGTCTTCACTTAGCTTTTGTTTTTCCTGAATTAGGATGTATTCTTTTCAAACTAAAAAGTTTTCTTAATCAGTGGGTCGCAATTTTCCTTTTGGAGCATGGGCATCTTGCTGCTAATCACCTGTCTAGGAGGTCTTCATTTCATACATATCAAGGTCAAGGTCAAAGAGGAACCTATCTGACCTCCACCCTTCTCCTATCTCTGATCCATGTTTCCCCCCCTTTGGTTCCTAAATGTAGTACCACCTAACTGAAGGCACACCTTGAGCCAATGTGCTATACAAGAAAGCTTTGTTCTATCTCTAGGAATGATTAGTTTGTCTTTCTTTCCCTCCCATAAAATACATTGTTCCTTTAATCCTTGAAGAGAAAGTGAATTAAATAAAGGATACATAAGTATTGGAAATGCCTTGACAGTTCTGTTCAGCGTAGCCTCTGAGGTGTGAGCTGTGATAATATAAGGCAAAGAAAATTCATGATGCTGAACCAAGACTCATTCAAGGAAAAAATTCAACTAATGTTAAGACATGAAGAGTTAAATTAAGACTCACAAACTGCAGACAATAAATCATGGTAATAGCAAACATTCACTTGATAGTATTTATATGCCAGGCAGTATTCTGCATTTTACATATAGGAATTTATCTAACCTCATATCAGAATTAATGAGGTATAGGTATCATAATTATCTTTTACAGATAAACAGGCACACAGCCAGGATTTGAAGCCAGGCAGAGTGACTCTAAGGCTCATGGTCCTAACACCCAATACCTTTAAACATTACCTCTGCTGTTTGATATGAGCCCTTCTGACCTCACTACCTACCTTTGCCTGAACATGCAGGTCAGTATCATGAAAGTGAAGTACATGAGGCAGCCATCTATGAATGCATGTATACAACTTTCTAAAGGGTTGTCAGAGTTGAATCGGTACAAATCCAGGCTACAAATCCCTGTAAACCAGGAACATAATAGAGATTCAGTGGCTCGTTGTGATTTGGCTTGGATATTCCTAACAAGCCAGTTGCTGGTTGGGAATACCTTAATAGTACTACATTCTGTGAATTCTAAATATTCATAAGCCCCATCACATTTAGAGAATTAGGAACAGTGGTGAGAAGGAGATCCAACTCAGTCTACTAAGTGTCTTTCAGACACAAGTTTGACCTCCAGCAACAGAGGGAGAAGAGCTGACCAACACCTAAAGAGACAGATGTCAGGACAAAAGAGCAAGCCAGACATTTAATCACAAACATCAAGTTTGTATTTGAAATTTTTCTCAAAAATTTCACAGATGACCAGAATGAACTAAAGAAGGTGATATGTCTGAAAATGAGTTGCAACGGGAAATAAAAAGACTTGAGGAAACATGTTGGCTTTTCAGCAGCATGCAGAAAAGGGGCCTTTGAGACTAAAACCATGTAAAGAGAAGAGGCCAATGTACAAAAAGTAAGGAAATGGTGTATCAGGGTTCTCTCAACAGACAAAGCTACAGGGGAGAGAGGAGTGGGGATTTCTTGGCAGCATTGGTGTACGTGATCATGGCGGCTGAGAAGTTCCATGACAGGCTGCATGCTGGAGACCCTGGGTTGCCAATCACAAGGCTTGGTCCTTCTGTGAAGGTCTGGAGACCCCAGTGGGCTGCTGGTCTGATTCCTAGAATTCAAAAACCCAGGAGCCTAGAGTCTTTAACCATGGGCAAGAGGAGAGTACAATAAACTCTGGGAGAGGGAGGAACCAACTTAACTTTCTTGTTTTTGTTCTATTTGGGCCCCCAGCCCATTGTATGGTGCTCACCCCCACTTTATCCACTCAGATTTATGCCAGCTCCTCTGGAAAAACCCTCTCAGACATATACCCCAAAATAATGCTTTGCCAGTTCTCAAGGTATTCCTTATATTTCCAGTTAGGTTGATACCTAAAAGTAGCCATCACGTTAGGGATGATAAGTTGCAGGGTGGACAAACTCTAGAATTAACATAGTAAAAATCAAGTCAGTGGTACAGAGAATAAACATGAAGTAGTTTCTTGGTATGCAGAAAGAAGTGAAGAATACAAGGGAAAATAGAGGACAAAGAATACAAATCCAACCCTAGGATTGCAGTTATTTCCATGGACAACAGAAAATCAGAAACAATAATTAGAGGGAGAAAAAAAATCTGGACAAATGATTTTTACCAGCAATAAAAACAATTCTACAAAATAGGGGAAATATATAGAAGCAAAATGAGGAATTAAAAGGTTTTTATCCATAGATACAGAAATAATAACAGCCACAACACTGATGCATAGCACTGACCAGGTGCTGTGTATCTGAGACCAACTTAATATGGGATTTAAAACATCATTAAGAAAACTTTAAAAATATTAAGTCGTATGTAAAACTCTGAGGAAGTTTCTAAAGATGAATGATACGGATTAGCAAATTACCATGCTTGCCTGTCACCGTCCTGGAGTTCTAAGTTGCCTGATATTAGGGTTTTGTAAGTCCTTGTTATTGTACCACATAGATGATAAATTCTCAGGGATTTTGTCTTTGTCTTCTATGCCCAGTACCTAGAGTAAAACTTCGTATGTATTAATATCTGTGTACCTCATTGGACTGAGTGCAAAATTATTCAATTTCCAAAAGACATTTTTGCGATATGAAATATAATTCCATCTAGCTAGCCTCTCAAACATGTCATTTTCTTCCTGTAGAATACTTCCTGTTATTTCAGAATTTTTCTAATAGAAATACTTAAAGCAGCTTTTATAATCTTAACTATTTGCTAACCACTTTCATTAGGATACAAAGGCCAAACTTGAAGGCTAGTGCAAAAATAGTGACCACCCCAGCTTTGTTGTAGTTTAATCAGAGATGGAGCAGTTACAGTCTGGAGTTGGTCACTGGCTTCCTCCTCTTTTTGTTGAAAGGGAAGAAGAAAAATGTTTTCAAAAATGAACCCCAATGTTTTGTGTAGTAAAACAAATAAAAATAATAAAATTCACTAGTAAGTGTTTGTGAAGACTTGCAAATGTCAGTGTGGTTTTTAAAAATCTTCACTGTCAAGCCAAAGTCGCTACAAAATCCAAGAAGGAAAAAATATATCGTCAGAATAACTTTTAACATTCTAGGTTAGAAGATCATGTTTATAATAACAAATTTCTAATCCTGATTGTGGTTATGATGATTAAAAAATAAATACTGTCTGACTCTCTCTGCCCTTCATTCACCCTCAACCCACCCTTCTTAATTTATGGGCCTGGTTTTCTCCACACCCCTTTAGCAACCCCTTCATAAAGTTTAACTTGGAGAACTTTAAATGCTCTATAATTATGCTTTTCTATAATGAATAGTCATCTTTATGGACAGGTTTAAGTTCAATTTTCTTATGTACGTTTTCTCAAAGAGAAAAGGGAAACAAACAAAAGCATAATTTCTGTGAGGCTCCTTGTTAAGGAGAGGCTCTAGTGTCAAACAGTTGCTATGGATTTTGGATGATTGTCCACTTTCCAGAAAGACAGAAACTCAGTTTTCCTATATAGCACTGGCCAATGCCAGCCAAATTCTAACCTGATTTTGCCAGAATCTTAGGACCATTTCTTGAACTGTTCTACAGTCACCTTTTTACTGGCTCTTGGATTTTGCCTTATTTCCCTCAATTTTTTTTCTCCTTCATTTGAGTGACCTTTGAGTCAGAGGGACTTATAATTTGGTGACTCTTATAAAAGTGTTTATTTCAATACACCCCCCATGTGCCCTCTCTAAATGTAATTTTATAAATAATAAAAATAAACTGTGCTTTCTCTGTAATGCTGGGCTCAACAACTGATTTCTTTTAAAATTGTGAAAAGAATTGGGCATTTTTGCTGAAATTCACAAAGACATCTTTGTTGCCTTAAAGCTGCTTTGGGGGCAAACGTGTTTTTATAGTTGTACAATTAGAAACTATAAAACCAGTAGTTTGATTTCATTTGTTCTGAGGTTGTAAAGCTGACTACAATTTCAGATCACATTTTGTGACTCAACTTTCAGGTAAATTGTATAAAGGAAAGCTGAAGATGGGCAAGTGCTTAACTATCTGAACCCCTCTGGGCCTTCTACCCATACCTTATTCTTCCCCAAAACTAGTCTTTTATTCTAATTATCTAGATAATTACACTGAAAACCATGTGACAGTTTTGTGAGTTTGTTTGTAATTTTGTTAAATTTAAGGTTCAGAACAGGAATGTCTTACAGGGTTTCATGGGAAGACTTGTGATGGGCAAGCTCATGCCATAAGTCCATTTGAGGAATAAGAATAGACACAGCAAACACAGCTGTGTTTCAGCATTTTAAACCACTTAGTCCTTCTGTCTCAGTCTAGTTTTCTGTTGCTACATATTTAAAAATACCTGAGACCAAGGAACTTACAAAGAAGTTTGAGGTTCTGGAGTCCAGGAACTCCAAGAGAACAGCATTGGCACTGAGGACCACCTTCCTACATCATACCATGGCGGAGGGTATCACATGACAGACTAAGTGTGTCAACTCTGGTCTCTCTTCCTTCTCTTATAAAGACATCATGACATCTAATGTCATCATGAGGTCTCCATCTTCATGACCTCATCCAATACTAATTACCTACCACAGGCCCTGCCTCCAAACACCTTAACACATGAATTGGGGAATTAAAGTTTCCAACATATGGAATTTGAGGGACACATTCAAGCTACAGCACTTCCCAACAGCGTGATGAGGATGGTACTGTCACCTCCATTTCACAAGACAAACTAAGGCACAGAGAGACAGAGTAACTTGCTAGAATCATGCAGGAAGTAGAAGAGCCAGCATTCAAACCCTGAGTCTTAATTCTCAAATCCATTCACTGTGTGCCATGCGTGTATGTTTCACAAAGCACATTTCATGTATTTTAGGAGTTGATCCACTTAATCTTTTCAGGAAGTATAAGATTTTACTATTTTTGTTCATTCATATAAACTGAGGCCTCTATGGAATCATGGAGCAGGACCAACTGTGGCCACACATTATTAGTAAATGATGACATCATCCCACCCCAGGCCTGTTGACTGCAAGCCTGTGGCCGTCAGAGAGGTTTTGTTTTTGTTTCGACAAGGAACACTTCCATTAAGTAAAAGGTACCCACTCTTATAATATAGACTGTGGCATAACTGTCCTAACTGAAGCAGGGTGGATAGGGTACCTCGCCTTCTATGTGAAGTTGTTTCTAATCCATTCACAAGGTATTAGAACACAGTGGGGAACTTTACCCATGACATCTTTCACAGAGATAAAGAATGGATTTGTTTTCCCCAGAAAGAACTGAGTGATACACAGGAAAATTAGCACTGGAAAAGCCATAGATGACTAGAAACAGAAATAGCATGCAGGAAAAAAGCAAGCTTTTTTAAATTATTTATTCTAATTTGTTATATATGACAGCAGAATGCAATTCATTTCATATTACACAGAGAGCACAATT
This sequence comes from Urocitellus parryii, assembly GCF_045843805.1. Lineage (NCBI taxonomy): Eukaryota > Metazoa > Chordata > Mammalia > Rodentia > Sciuridae > Urocitellus > Urocitellus parryii. The sequence continues at coordinate 116,534,139 of NC_135540.1, read as the reverse complement.
TTTCAAATCACTGGTTGTACACAAAGTATTTTCACACCATTCGTTTCTTCATACATGTTCTTATGATAATGCAAGCTTTTTTAGTTGGATAAATCGGAATTTGAACTTGGCTCTGCCACATGTGGGCTAAGTACACTTTTCTCTGTTGTGCTCATCTCTAAAACAGGAGTAAAAAGTGATGGATTTTATTGGCTCCTTCTAATGGGCCAAGGACTGAACATTCCCTCACTAAATCCTTAGAGCAAACCCAGGACGTATAGGTAGGGCCTTCCCAATTTACAGGTGAAAATTTGAGACTCAGATTAGCTGAATTCCCCAAGATTGCTAGGCTAGAAAATTGCAGAGCTGGAATTCAAAACCACAACTTTTTGACAATTCAATTTGTGCCCTTAACCTCCATAGGATTGGGGGGATTATATTAGACAAAGCTCCTGATAACGTTCCAGGAATGTAATAGTCATAGACATTGAAATGTAGGTGTTATTTTGGGGAGACTGCTTACTATTTAAGAGTATGGGTATTGAATTGAGACTGGTGGGGTTCAGCTATCTGCTTTACTATTCGCATAATGTGTGACCTTCAACGTGTGTTTTCTAAATCTCTCTGGGCTTCAGTTACTTCATTTATAAAAGAGGAATATTAGTATCTACTACACGGGTTTTGAGAAGTTCAATGGAGACCCCATGTTTTAATGGCCTAGCACAGGGTCCTGTCCATGATATGCATTAAATAAACACTAGCTATGGTTATTATTCAGAACTGTATGCTGGAGAGCCATAGACAAGAGACCAGAATGGCAGATTTTTATAAGTAGCCTACATGATCTCATTTTGTTTCACTAAAACTTTTAAAGTTAGATGCTGCATTATCCTCAGTTTACAAATGACGTTTTGAGAGGTTGAGTTTTTTCCCAGCATTCATAGCCAGTAAATGATGGAGCTGGAATGTGAGCACAGGCAGGTGGCACTGGGACCTTCTTCAACACTCTGCATCCATTCTAACAGACTAGTTTAAAAAAACACTCTCAAATCAAGCATTTGATGGAGCCCCGGAGTTGGGGGCTCACATATCAGCAAAGGCCCTTTTTTTTTCCCCTGCTTAAATTCAAAGCCTGCTGAGAGGTGGTTGCAGGAATGGAGATGGAGATTAAAGTGTCACCTTTCTTATGATAAAGCTGTAGAAGAAAATGAGTTAGATCCAACACCAAGCAAAATTGTTAAATCTTTCAAGGGAGGGAATGATGCACTGCCCTGGCCCTCCCAATACCTCAGCCCTCCCCACACCCCACCCAGAGTAGCCTGAAGTATGCCCTGGGGACATGTGAGCTGTGCCAGCATGCCCTGCAGGAAGGCCATCTTCAGAGAGAAGGGCCAACAGTGGCTCAGATGCCATCCTTTCTTCCACATCACCAGTTGGGTAAGTGACTTCCACTCCTGGGTGGAATGATTGCCAGTGGGGAGAAGCCAGAGGTGTTGCTCCGATGGGCTCCTTCCAAACCCTCGGAGTGGAATATGGGAATCCCAGTTGACATACCCAGATTAGTGTTCTCCACTTCACTGGATTCATCCATTAAGATTATGGGTTATCCAGGTGTGTGACTGCCTTCTTCAGGGAAGACTGACATCTGTCAGGATTGCCCTGCACTTTGAGACCACTACTGTACCAACTACTGCTTCTCTGCAACATTCTCCCTAAACCACAGCCTGACAGAGTTCACTTTATCCCCAGAAAACTCCAAACAGGACAGAAACACACAATTACTAATACCATGGCTACTTGGTACCTAAATCTGAAATTCAATCTAGATTCTATTTCCCACCCCACATCATGTGCAGCCAGGTTATCCAACACAGCCATTTAGAGCCCTGTGTGGGGTTAAATAACAGTATCCATTGCAATAATGAAATACTGAATCTGTAAACATTCTATGTTTAAATACAAACCTCATCCCATTACTACACGGGGAGAAAATTAGAGTATAAAAATTAAGGTTCCCAAGAATAAAAGTACAGAGTAGTGAAGTCAAATTTCAAAATGATGGAAGTTGAAAAGAAAATGTTCTCACTAGCCTGAGATAAAATGTTTAAAATTTCAAAATTGATTTTCCTCAGTGTCTAATTCTACTCATTCAGAGGCAGATGTTCTCCGTACCTTAGACGAATCTGAGCTGTCCTTGGGATGGGTGTTATTCACCGTCTCACAAATGAATCGGTCTCAATTTTTAAAAAAGCTATAATTCTTATAATGCGGACTATGCACCCATGAAATTTGAAGAGAACCCCAGGCCCTGAAGAATTTAGTCCAGGCACCCTCTGTTCCCCCAGATCCAGACTTGGTGCTGCTGAAAGCCGTAGCAGATTGAAGAGGCAGCGAGAGGAAGAGTCGACAGGGGACGTCCTGACTCCACCTCGTCGCAGTGCCAGTTAGTCTGTGCATGCACTCCAGTGACTGTGACCTAGATTCACGTGAGGGGGCACTCCCATCAGAAGATTAATTTGGCACTGGGTCGACCACATTAAGGAGGACCTTTCTGCCTAGGGGTGCTGTCTCCCGTCACAGGACAGGACGCTGAGCCATGTAAAAATGTATGTATGTGCAGTGGTGGCCTCAGAGGCCATATTCCATACTCCTCCTGCCTCTCCTCCCCTTTGAGCCCATGTTTCTGGCACTCCAGTGCTGCTTTGAGGAAAATTTTTCAGTAAATCCACAAATTTGTTCCAACTGGAGAACTTCCCTAAGATTCCTGAACTGAAAGTATTGCTGTCTCAGGAGCCTACTTAGAACCATGTCTCCTACCGTGTTCTCCTTAAAACCCTTTCTTTCCCTCGGCTTGTGACTGAATCCAATGCTAAGGCCCATTTCTGTGGGAAATCTTTTTGTGTAGGAGCAGTCTTTTAGGAAGACTCAAGGGAATTTCTGACAATTGGAACTGATCCTTACCTTGATTTCTTCCCTTGACTGACATACGAGACCAGCTCTGTTAACTAGATTTGGGAGCCTTTTCTCCTCTTGAATTTGTAGCCACAATAATGGGTTCTGTAAGAAATGTCTTCACATTTCGTCATGTGGGTTCTCCCATGGTGAGAGAAGTTCCTGATACACCAGAGACTTCTCAAGCAAGTTGCCCTTCTCTAATTGGAGCTTCCCACCTAAGGGATGTTCTACCCACAAATCAGTGTGGATCACAGACTTGAACTTGCTTCACGTCAGCCTGCCTGATCTAGATAAGGCATCTCATCTGGTCTCTGCCTTCTCTTGGGAGTTCTGCTCTCAAATATTTCTCCAGCTAATCCCTGAGGACACAAGAAGCACCTGTATGCCACCTACACTGACTCCATCACTTGAAAACTCACCTAGAAATTTTTTGAGTATTTTATACCACTTTGGCCCATCCTTTCGTATCAAATCTGCCAACCTGTGTAACTCATATTTTCTACAGTGATTAAAGAATTGGAATCTAGGCCACTAATTATTCTTAATGTGGACTGAGAAGGTTGTTTTAAATGTTGGCAAAACTTTTCTGGGTTCCAGTGCTTTCTAGGGAGTAATTCTAGGTTTTCTGAGACCACACATTCTGTCCTTAGGTTGGGTTTTACTGGGCTCAGGTCACCCTTTCTGAGCTAATGACCGTCTAAAGGCTTAGTTCTCTGATATCCCTTTTAGGAGAGAGTAGACTTAGACATGTCTCTTTTTGTTTCATTGCTATCTCTTCTGGCCTTCAAAGACTTCATGTCTCTCTCACTTGTCTTCTAAGATGTCAGCCTATACTTTTTGGAGATCTTTCTTTCCTTTAGTATTTAATTACTTGCCTTCTTTCTTTCTACTGCTTCTGATAGGATTGTCACACTGAAGCACACGTTTCAAAGCCCTTGAGGTCCTCCATCATTCCCTCCTCCTAGTAACAGCTTTTGAGTTTTAAATTTATTGAATTGTTCTCTATCTCTGCCCAAGAAGATGACACATTCTATTTATTATATTTATTACCATATCATTATTTATATTTAATATACAATCTTTCATAGATGTCTTTCAAGAGACATTGGAAAGCCATAGAATTAGAAGAGATGAGGCATATTAATTCTCTCTTTTGACCCTGAAAGTAGTTCATAGATGCTGGGGCAGCCAAAATAATGCTGCCTCCCTGGGCCTGGCCCAGTAAATTAATGCTAGCACCTATTGATGTTCTGCAGTACACATCAAACTCAGAAAAATCTCCTTTTGCAAGTCCTAACCAACAGGCAGAGCTGAAAAACTGGCCCAGAGTCATTGAGCTCCCTACTACTAAAAGGCCTCCATCCAAAAGCACAGGCTCCTCCTCTTGGCCTCCATTCTGACTATCTTCCAAGGCTAACAACCACACGCCTGCCTATATCTTCTTGCCTGTTTAAAAGTGACCACTCGACTGTGGATAAAATCATCTGCAGTCAGGGTTGGAATTCCATGAGGCCCAGCTTTCCAAAGCCTGAAGCTTTCTCCTTGGCCACATCAGTCAAAAGCAAAGGTGAGACTCAACTGCATGGCACAGTGTGGACACCTGCCACCTACCAACACTGCTCCCTGCTGACTCTGGAGTCTCACTGTCATGGAACTTGGCCCTACTGAAAGCCTCTCTCCTCTTGGTCTGTCTCTCTCTGAATTCCCAGTGGAGTGCACCAGGTTTCAGGAATGTAAAAGGATCAGTTAATAACACCCTCTTTCCCCTGCTTGAACTTTGTAACAAAAACAAGAGGAAGACTGTGGCAATTAAGAAACTTTATGAAGCTAGCTGCTGTAAGTCTTTAATCTAATGGCTTTGCTAAAATTTCACACCTCTGGCTTACCTATTCACAGCCAGATAGTCATAGGTCTCCAGCAAAGGATCCTATCTCTGAAATTTGCTGCTCAGAAGAGCACAAAAGAATGTGTTTTCTCGGAAAACAAGTAGATACCAAAAGGAGATGCCCAGCTACATCACCAAAACCTTGAGAGAGTCACTCCTCACCCCAGAAATTATTAAAGAAGAGCAAGTAATGAGGCATCACTTTTGGAGGCAGGGTGGTCCCTATACACAGAAACATGGAAAGCAGAAAGTTCTACCTTAACACTAAGAGAAGGGACATAACCACCAAGAAACCTTGAGCTGCATCTTGAGAACAAGGGTGGAAAACAAATGAGTTTGACACACTCCTATTAATTTGGAAATTAGTCGGGGGCATGGTGGGGAGAATTTCCAGTATTGTTAATATATTAACAATAATAATGACAGCTTCTAAGTGCTCACGGCATGCTTTAATTCCAGTGTGCCTGGCTGCAGTGTTGGAGCTCTTGGCTGCCTTACCATCTGGTATGGTCTAAAGCTGAGTCCTATAAAGAGATACTTAGTTTGGAGATTAAGTGAAGTTTTTTAAGTCTCTGAAAACCTGTACCTCTCACAGCCACTTGCCCCACCAAGGCGGTTGCCATGGAGATGTTGTCACATGTGGGCTCAAGAGGCTTTATTTCCTCTCTTGATGTTGGATATTTAGGGATTTTGTGAGATTTATCTACAGTACTTGTTCATCGTATGGAGTTTTGTTATTTCTGTATAAAGAAAGCTTTCCAAGGATTTCTGCAGCTTAACTGTGCTAATGTTGTCTAAAAGAATAAAAAAAAAAAAGCAATCCTAAGCATGTGTTGAAATAAACTGCAGTTCACAAAAAAAAACATGAATTCCAAGAGAAAAAAAAAATACACACACACACACACACACACACACACACACACACACATAAAATATACATATATATCCACAGTAAATGCAATTCTTTGCAGCAAGGAAATTGGACATAGAAATGTAGAGTGATTTCTGAAATACTGGCCTCCATTTCTACCCCACGTTCAAATGTTGGAGTATCACAGGACTTGGCCCTGGTGTTTGCTGGGCTCTCTCTAGATATAGGCTCTCCCAAGGGATCTTATACACTAATCAGCACTCAGTACCATCTGCGTGCTGATGCCACCTAAATGTGGCCAAATACCTGTTCTAAGCTCCCTAGCTCCACTTTGAGCTAGGTTATCCCACAAGTAACCCAAACTTTATATGTTCAGAGCAGAAATGTTTATTTTCATCCTTATACCTGTGTTTCCCTACCCACCCCCATCTTTTCCAATTCAGCAAGTGTACCACCATTGGTTACATTATTCAAGCAAGAAACCAGAGCATTATCCTAAGTCAGCACCATCTAATAAAAATATAATATGAACCACACAGGTCATTTGCATTTTCTAGAGGTCACATTATAAAAATCAAAAACAGATGGGTTAATTAATACAATTTTTAATACAATTAAAAATTGGCTATTTCTGCAACATAAAAATTTAGTTATTTTACTTTTTTATTTATCTTTGGAACCTACAACATATTTTAGATTTAGCAGCACAGTCTCATCTCTTACTAGCCACGTTCCCACGTGGCTCTGTAGCCATGTGAAGCTAACAGCTACCATGTATCATGGAGAGTGCAGCCTTAGCTCACTTCTAATTCCTCAAATCATATCCACCAGCATCCCCGTTGTATCTGTCTCTTTAAATGATAGAAACCATCTGCTTGTCCATTCTTCCACCATTTTTCTCACCTTTCACTCCTACCACAGCCTTCCCCACTGATCCCCCAGCTCCTCTCATTCCCTGTGCTTTGTTTCCTACCCAGCATCCCAAGGAACCATTTTTTAAATACTAGTAACAAATATTTACTAAATGACTATGCATCAGGTTCTAGTCCTACCTCTGCTACTTACCAGCTGAGTGACTTCAGGCAAGTTGCTAAAGCAGTCTGTGCTTTATTTTCCTCATATGTAGAATGGTAACAAATAAGAGCATCTACCTAGGGATTTCTGTGAGGACTCATTTATTTAATATATATCAATGATATATTTAATGTATATATCACTACTTAGCCACTTAAGGAGAGGCACTTAACCACTGAGCCATATCTCCATCCTTTTTATATTTTTATTTTGAGACAGAGTCTCTCTAAGTTGCTCAGGACTGTGCTAAGTTGTTGAGGCTGGACTCAAACTTACACACCTCCTGCCTCAGCATCCCAAGCCAATGTTATTATAGACATGCACTACCGCACCATTATATTAAGTCATGCTGCAGGTTTGAATTTGGGGTACTGACCTTTTATTATACAAATGATTTTGACTCTTATATAATACAAAACCTATATGACATAAAATTTGCCATTTTAATCATTGTACCGTTCATTGGCATTAATTACATTCACACTATTTTGCAATATCACCCCCACCTATTTCAAAAACTTCTGTATCACCCCAAATAGAAACTCTGCACACACTCAGCAATAACTCTCCATTTTTTTTCCCCTGACTCTGGCCTCTAATATGAGTTACTGACTTTTTGAACTTGTGTGGTCTACATCTACTTCAGAGAGTTAATAAATAAAACAATACTTAACATAATATTTGCTAATGCTAAGTGTTAGTGAAAATCTAGAGCCACTCAGGGGGATGGAGGATAAGAACACCATTACTGATGATCAGTGTACCTAAGGAAGACATTTGCTCAAAGAGGGGGCTGTACTAAAGGAGGGAGCTCTGTTGAAGACCCCTTCCACAAGACTTTTTTTTTTGGTTTTTTGGGGGGGGTTTTGGGTTTTTTTGGGGGGGGGTTGTTTTGGTTTTTTTTGGTACTGGGCATTGAACTCGGGGGCACTTGACCACTGAGCCTTACATCCCCAGCCCTATTTTGTACTTTATTTAGAGACAAGGTCTCACTGAGTTGCTTAGCACCTTACTGTTGCTCATTCTGGATTTGGACTCTGGACCCTCCTGTCCCAGCCTCCGGAGCTACTGGGATCTACAGGACCTCTTGCACTTTGAAACTAAAACCATTCCCAATGGAGCTCTGACCTCAGTCCACCCCTACTATTAATTCTATTTTTTTTTTTCTTTAAATGTTTGGACTTTAAAGCTCAGCTTCCTGGACAGAAAAAAACTCCAGTGTATTTCCAGTTCATACAGATTTATTATGTGTTAGTGTTGTGAACCTTGTATCTTTCACGTTTTATCATAACTAGAAGCAGTGCCCAACCCATTTGGATTTCAATTCTGCCTCTGTTCTTGGGAACTTGGTGATTAGATTTCAAATCCATCCCTCATTCCTCCCCTCTGACTCCACACTGCCAATGGCTGCTGTTCACTAAGGGCCTCTCCTGTGAGTGACCTTTCTGAGTCTCTGTGTCCTCAGCAGGAAGGGAGACTGGTGCCTCCCTCATCAGGAAGGTGTCAAACTCCCAATTGTCTTACCTTCCCCGGTGTTAGCTCTGCTGTTCAGATAACTATAATTTTTCCAAAGGCCATACTCCTTTTTTAATATAAAATAGATAACTTTTTGTCTGGATATAAAAATCCACTTCAAGTAATGTGCATGATCAGTTTTCCTTTGTTCTGTAGAGTTCAGAATCTAGACTGGCACTTTCTGTACTTCAAATGTGAGAGTTCCATCTAGTGGCCATGATGTAGGACATAGCCTGTGGCTGGGGCAGTGTCCCAACCTATGGGTCCTGAAAAGAAGTGTATAGAAAGAAAATAGCAGCGTGTATGTGAATTCCATAAATTTGGACCGTTACACCCCCTGAAAATATTTCATTGTTCATTCATGTTCATTCATGTGTACTTGGGCATGATATAAAATGTTCTTTCTGACAGTGGGCCACTTTTTAAACATTCCAAAAGTCACTGTTCTAAGGAACTTGCTTTATGGTAAGTCATGGTGCATGTGGAGTTTAACCTGGGCCAAGCTTTGGAATTTCATAAGGAACTTAAATAGATACTGCTGTTTTGTTCCACTGCTAGAGTCTCACTTGATAAGGGGTGTCACCTGGGTGTAATTTTTAAAGTCGGCTCAGGTGGTTCTCTGTGCACCTGAGGTTGAGAGACTGACTTATCTTAAATTCATCAAAACTTAGGACCAACTGGGAATATAGCTCAGTTGGTAGAGTACTTGCCTCTGGTTCTGTCCCCACCACCACAAAAAAATGGGGGGGAAAAAAAGCTTATGAGCCAGAAGAAGGGACCTTAGGGATGATGGTCAGTTCGCTGAGTCCTTGTGCATGAAAGGGCTAAAACCCAAAGGGTCAAATATCCAACTGGTAATTAGTAGAGACTCTTCAGGAAGGACTTTGATATGGATATTTTTAAACCTGTCAGATGTTCAGAAAATATTTTTTTTAAGTTTTTTTTAAAAGTGGTGATAAAATGGAGATTATATAATGTTTAATCTGTTTCCCCAATCCAGTTATAAATTGATGTGTATTTCAATGAACTAATTTTGTGGAACTTATGAATTTTCATTTGCAGAGTATATAAATTAGATCCTGTGTGTTAATATTACCAGTTATTTTGTTTTCACAAACCTTCAGTTAGGGGCCATTTCCCACTGCCTTTCTAAGTAAATAATGTAATTTTACCTTCTTATTTATTTATTTTGTGGTGCTAGGGATTGAACCCAGGGTCTTGTGCATACAAAGCAAGCACCTTACCAATTGAGCTATAGCCCCCAACCCTCCTTCTCATTTATTTTTCACCCAGAAACTATGTTTGTGGGTTGGTGCTGCCTTACCTCTTGCTAACTAGGACAGCACTTGTGACTTTCCATCAGAAGCTACACCCTGGACAGAGTGGTGACGAAGTGTCTGGGTGCCACATTTAAGAACTCTTTTGTCTGCAGAGAGGGAAGACACAATGTTTTGGATAGAAAGACATAAGAAAATCAGAACAGCCAGAATTCACAGTAGTCTCCCTTTATCCACAGTTTGGCTTTCCAGAGATTTTGGTTACCTATAATCATGGCAGTTGGAAAATATCAACATTCGTCCTGACCCTTTCAAGAAAGAGACCACATTCACTAACTTTTATTATAGTTTGTTCTATTTTATTGTTGTTAATCTCTGACTGTGCCTAATTTATAAATTACACTTTATTTTAGGTATGAATGTACAGAATAAAAACATGGGGCTGGGGATGTGGCTCAAGTGGTAGCGCACCCACCTGGCATGTGCGAGGCACTGGGTTCGATTCTCAACACCACATAAAAATAAAAATAAAGATATTGTGTCCATCTAAAACTAAAAAATAAATATTAAAAAAAACACATGGTATATACAGGATTTGGTACTATTCTTGGTTTCAGGCATGCACTGGGGACTTGGGACATATCCCTTGGGTAAGAATGCACTACTGGAAGCAGGTCTGTTGCATGTAAAGGTGCCCAGGGCCGGCTGGCAGGATAATCTGCATGTGCTGGAGCAGTGGGTGCCTTTGGGTCATGGAAGCCTTCAAGAAGCTGATTTTTGAGTGGGGAGAAATGGAAGGGTATAGATATAAATGCTGGAAACAAAATTAATAATCATCTTGTTTCAATTAGAATTAAAACCTTTTGTAATGGAAAATGAGAATCTCTAGGAAGGAGTTTTGGTGGGTGGGAGAAAAGGAAGAGAGAAATGTTTTGTGAAAACCTATGAATGGGGGTGGTGGGTTTCTACTACTAGGAGTTCTTACTGATAGAAAGTCAGAGCCCAAAAGACCCTGGTGGCAAAGTGTCCCCTCAGTGTCATTAGATGAAGAAGCTGAGAAGTGGCGATCTCGCCCGGGGGGCTCCATTCCCCTTTTGTCCTCCTTCCCTCCTGCCCTAGGGTCTTCCCTCAGCTATAAAAGGTGGCTTCACCTCACTGAGTTTGAGAAACCATTAAGAGTCACAAGGTTCTGCACCTATCTTCATCAGCTTAAAATGTTCACTTAATACATCAAAATGTGAATCACTACAGGCAAAAACTACCTCGTAAGTCCATATGCCCAAGAGTGTGCTACACAGGCCTGAGTCTGATAAGCTCCCATCAGAACTACAGAGCACAGATAATAAACCATAACCATTAAGCAGCTTAAGCCAGACCATTTAGATCAGGCCTGTTGACCTTTCAAGCCAAATACCTCTTTGTGGAGGGGCTGCTGTGGATGCTGTATTGGGCAGCAACTCTTGGCCTCTACCGACTAGGTATAGTGGCAGCCACTGTACCATGGCCCCAGGTTGTGACAACCCAAAGCTTCTCTTGAGGAGCAGCGTTCCCCACCCCCACCCCCAATGGGGAGCTATGGATGGAGACAGTGAAAGAATGTTTTGGACCACAGCTAGTTAAGCTAGGACTCAGCAATGAGAAGTGAGGAGGTGGAGAAAAGCCAGCAGGGTCCCTTGGACAGCTTGAGCCTAGCTTTTGCTAATTGCTCCTGCAGCTCTGTGCTCAGCAGGACACTCGGTAAGGGACTCCTCCGCAGTTGGCAAATTATTCACCAAGGCCTTGTCTCCACCAATCCAAGTTGTCTGACCCATCTAGAGCCTTCAATTTCCCTGAGCTGGTCTGGGTCTTGGTGAATTTCCAAGTACCAAGGAAATCTGTCTTCTGCCCTAGGATGTCTGTGAACCTGGGGACTCATCAGGATTCTCTTGACCCCAATCTCATTCTGCCAAAAAAATCATTTGCAGCCATCCTCAAGTGAACAGCAGCCTGGGCGTAGGTGGGCATTGGGTCCCCTCTCTAAAAGCCTTGGCTGTGACCCAGGGAGCCCCAGGAAGTGAGAGGGAGCAGGCAGCCCGGGAGGCTAAGCCCAGAGTGCTGGGCACTTTTCTTAAAAAAACAAAAGGCTCTGCTTTAGTCTAGCAAGAAACATCCGGAGAAAACTCTGACCTTGATTATAATCAAATAAAAGATGGGATTCAGAGAACACTGTCTTTCATGCTATGAATAATCATCATCTTGTTGGGCTTTTTACCATCCCATTTTTTCTGTCAGAAATTATAAAAAAAAAAAAAAGAAGCAGTTTCCCCTCAAAGCAAAATTTTGGAAGAGGTTCTCCAGGAATGTCAGTTGGTTTTTTGATTTTTTTTTAAATTTGCTTTATTTTTAAATTAAGACCTGTCACTATTTTCTGGAGAGATGTCTGCATGCGTGATTCAAAAGTGGAGAAAATCCATAATCATTCAATGTAAATATTAACCCAAAATTTTCCAGAGAAGATAGTCCTGGCATCTAAAAAAAAAAAAAAGTAAAAATAATGCAAATACTGCCACAGACACTAGAACAGACCCTGCATCTCTTGGTAGGGACCACTACTTTAACATTTCTTCAAAAATATAGTAGAGAGACATTTCTCTGCAGCAGCTAGCACTGTGCTGGCTTGAATTGGGTACTGCTGTCCTAATACCCTGTGTCTGCACTCTTCATGGCTCCTGTGGTAACACAGGCTTTATCAGCTCCTCCTGTGGTTTTCCTTTAGCCAACAGCCCACTCTCCTATCAGGACTCCTGCCCCTTAAGGCCCGAATCCATGCCTGGGCTGCTTGAATTGCAAGGAATACAAGGCTAAACCAAGAAAAATAACCCCTCACTTTGGTAAAGAACTGTGAAAAGTCCAGCAAACATGAGTATTATTTCGTTCAGACATTCTCTAAGAAAGGGAAAAGATGAAATGCGGAAGGCACGCAGTGTGACTGTGGAAGCCTTTGATTCTAATCTGCCAGTTATGGTATTGGCCAGTAAATTGACAGAACCAGAGACTATCGTGCTAAGTGAAATAAGCTAATCCCAAAAACCCAAAGGCCAAATGTTCTCTGATATGTGTACGCTACCCACACTAAGGGGATGGGGGGACAGAAATTTATTGGATTAGGAAAAGGGGAATGAAAGGAAGGGGGGATGTGAATAGGAAAGACAGTAGAATGAATCGGACGTAACTGTCCTATACTCATATATGAATACAAACCACTATAACTCTACATCATGTTCAACCACAAGAATGGGATCCTAATTAGAATAACTTTTTATTCTATGTATGTATAATATGTCAAAATACACTCTACTGTCATGCCTATCTAAAAAAGAACAAATAAAAATAAGTTACAAATGAAAAAATAAACTATAAAAAATATTCTAATCTGCTTACATTCATGAAAAACACTGGCTCCATTCCTTCATGTAACCACACTAAGTACTTGAGTAAAGATAACACCTCATTGTTATCTATCGAGCATCTGTTTTCA